>NC_142502.1:15202500-15513750 GCF_057876585.1 Rhinolophus sinicus
ATACTTAACCTCTCTCTGCCTCCATTCCTCATCTATAAAATGGGTCTACCTCTGGGTTATTATAAGGATTACATGAGAATATTTGTAATAGAATAGTGCCTTGCATAGTAATAAGCATGTGTTAATCATATTTAAAAGACTCTATACAGTAGTATTCAACTTATCTACTGAAGAAGCAAATCTTGTCTTTGAGAGAAACGGTCAAGTGGAACGTGAGGTAGTTACTCGCATGTGGCATTTTCATTATCAGGCTAGGAAAAGGTGTTCTTCACCACTCAGGTCAACAGTCTAGAGTGAGGATATGCTAAGTACAGATGTCCTGACTCCACAAGACTGAATCACGGTTGGTCCTGAGGTTAAGAATCATCACTGCCATTTTGCTCAGTCTCTTGGTGAAAGACAAACCCACTGAGAAAGCGCTCAGATATGTAGAGAAGGGTGAACTTAGGGGGGACTGTTAGCACTGAAAGAAAAACAAAAGTTTAAATCATCTAAAACATTTAGAAACAATGATTCTACAAAAATGGCATAGTTCATAGCCATGAAGTAAAACCACTGATGGATTGAAAAAGAAAACAAAACACAACCAAAGCAAAAACCAGAGGGAGTGACTGGCTAGCACAATTCTAATGTCAGCTGGGATCCACGGAATCCTCCGGAAAGTGCAGGCCGAGTGCAGTGATGAATGACACCACAGTGAGAAGCCTCCAACACAATATGCCCCAACACATAATCAAAAGCACACGACGTGCAAGTGCCAGAAAACAAGCATTCAGCCCATTTTCTCAATGAATCAGGACGCCAAAGGTCCTATGTCCAATCATCATTCATAAAATGTGGTAGAGGGAGCTGGCCCCTAAGGGAAGGAAAAGAGATCGTATGAGGAAAGACTGAGGGTAGTTATTCTGTCTAGAGAAGAGAAAGCTAAGTGTTACTAAATTGCATTGAAGAGGAAAAGGACTTTTTTTCTGTTATCAGGCCTGTAGGAAACTGAGAAAACAGACTCAATGCGACTCATTACAGCAATAAAATCCTTATTCCTGTGGACAGATGATTATGCCAAAATGCTATGAAAATGAGGGCCTTAACTAACTCCATGGGGGTCTCAAGATTTCTGCACTGTAGCAAATGTAGATGCCGGAGCACATATGCTCAGAGCAAAAAAAAATGCCAGTTGGCTTAAGGTTTTCAGTGAGTCCTGCTTCTTTTTCATTTCACTTGTCTTAGAATGTGGGGGCCATTTGTTTCACGGAATGTGAAGCCATTGCGTTGAACGGTAATGAACAGTAGAAGAGTTTGTGGTTAGTAAGGAATACAGGTGGCAAGTTTTTAAAACTTTGCTGTTTTTGTCACTTAATTATACTTTGGGATACATTCCACAAACTTAACAAAAATCACCGATTATCATTCACTGAAATGAAACTGCACATTCTTCACATTTAGAGCTTGGTTGACTGGGTTAGTAAATTAGCGTGTACTGTCCTATTACAAAAAGAATCTGGCACTTTAGCAAAAGGGTTTGTGAAATCATTCTATTTAAAACCAAAATGTCGTAATTAAGACTTCAAGACGATTCATGTTAATAAAACGTGCGCTGGTTTCGCGGCATTTACGTGTCTGGGTTACAGACAGGCAATTCACAAAGACGCAGATAGATGGTCCCTGCTTCCTGCTGTTATTCCTTTAGTCAGAAGCCTGCTTTCCCATCTTTCTTGGGAAAGGGAGGAGAGGGTTGTTACATTTTACATTCAATTTTCCTTTCCTTTTTTCTCAGGAAAAATACTGCCCCCTTTCCTGTTTCAATTTTTAGTGCAAGAAAAAAAAAAAGGCCCTCAAGAATCATTATCACCATCAACAACTGAGCTCTTACTAAGCATAAGGGTATTTACTGTGGGGAAACTAAAGGGGCACGTCATACTTCCTGCCCTGTCCATATCTAAATGGACAGTAAAGTAGCGATGAATGCCAAATGGGAAGAAAATACAGCAAGGGCTCCGAGAGGGTGCGGTTTGGAAAGGTCTCATAACCTTGACCCTTGACCTGATCCTTGGAGGCTAAACTTACAATAGACAGGGAAAATGGGATGGACAAATGGGAATGTGCACGATCCATTAAAGGAATCGATTAGACCAATTTAGTGTAAGTGTTCTGTTGGAAAGTAACCAACCACCCTGAAAAGGTAGGTAAGGAGCAGACTACAGAATCATACAAATAAAGAAGCCCCGTCAGCAATGGTAAAGATTTCTGAAAAGGAGGGTGCGATCTTACTTGGTGTTCTCTCTCATCTAGCTGCAGTGTGTGGAGGTATAAGAAGCTGGAGGCAGGAGAACCCATTAGATCAGTGTGAAAAGGCACTGATCCTACTATGAACTAATGAGTGGGCTCTCAGGTGGGAGGCAAACTCCTTTTTTTCTTTTTACTATCTCTAAAAAGCATTTCCACAGTGAAGATACCACAGTATTTGTTTACTGTGCTATGAGGGTCAAGACACATTTTTGGAATGCAGATAGTAAGTTCTAAAGGTTCTGTAGTGTCACTGGGATCAGAGGAAGGATGTCTTCCTGCCCTCAGAAAAAGAGCGAAGGTAAAGAAGTTCTGTAAAGAGAGGCTAGAATGAAGTGTACCTTGGGTCAATTTTAGGCTTAAAACAAATATGCAGTAGTGCAAACACTGGGGTAAGTCCTCTGAAAAGTTTATTTTCCTGGAGAAATAAGTTGTTATGCTCCATCATAAAACGTACATTCTTTAGATAGCTAGACATGTAACAGAAATATAAACACACTTAATCTTCAGGTCACCATAATTTTATAATCTTTGCAAAACAACCAACCTTTTGATAAGGTAAAAAATTCAATCACAGTAACTGAAATACCAAATTCTGATCCACTGAGATGTCCCTAGACCAATTCTGAGAAATAAACAGCAAACTTACCGTTTTGTTCATTAATGCTGTTGAGAAAAATGTCTTCATACCCATTCATGCAAGAGCATGACCGACTGCTTTAGGATAACCCAGTTCCTAGTGACAGAAGGGGAGGCTCAGGCAGTTTCATTAGTCCCCTTAACACCCCTGTGAGGTGGGTTTAACATTATTTCCATTTCATAAAGCAGAGAAATAAAAAGCAAAGGACTATCCTAGGGCAATAGAGTAAATCTGGGGAGATGTCCAAATTGAACCCTAACTGTCCTGACTCTTAAGATTTGCGGGAACAAGGTGTCATAGTGTTAAAAATGCAACAGCTTTCATAATCAGGTAAATCAATGAACTATTATAATGTAACATGGCAATTCTATTTTTGAACCAATAATATAGGAAATTTGTATTTGCAAAGACAATACATTACCAAGCGTTTTTATATGATTAACTACAGTTCCTTAAAACAAACAAACTAACAAACCCAAACAGCTTTTGAGGGGGAAAACCCAATTTAATATAAAGCTACAAAATTGTGTTTTCTTTATTAGTTCTTTCTTTTCTCTCAGTTGCCCAACTATATTTTCAGATGGAAGCAATAAGTTAAAATGTAGGTCAGCCATTTCATCTTCAAGTGAAATGGGTATAATTGTAGCTTCTAAAACCTGGAGCCAAAAATATGTTTGCTTGTCACAGAAACATAGAAGTATTTTGTAATATTGTATGGGAAAGTATGCTAATATCCAGTGTGCAGATATTAAATATGGAATAGGCTTTGATACCATTACAGATTTAATATTATTTTCTAAGGCAATACAGCTAATTTCAATTACTCATGGACCGAATATATTTTATATTGTCCTCTTCTTAAACCTATCATTACTCACTAGAAGTTTCCATCAACATTGAATTGGGATAGAGAAAACTGTGACGTCAGTTAACTTTGCTATTTATAAATGCTTTGATTCAAATATAAGTTTAAAGTTAATAGCCAGCATAATTTTGGACTATTTGTTTTTTTGCATAATTTCAATTCTCCATTATAAAGTCTATTAATACAGAGGGTGCCAAAAAAACATATACACATTTTAAGGAAGGAAAAAACTGTATTAAAATTGTTAATACTCAATATATCCCAAAACAAAAGATGAATACAAGTCACATTTGACTTCTGCAATTACAAGAGGTACTCAAAATGTTTACCATCAGTGTAATTTTAATACATTTTCCTTTCTTAAAATGTGTATACCTTTTTTGGCACCCTCTGTATTAGACTGTAGATTGATTCAGATTAGTCATTTAAAAAAGTAAATGAAAAATTTAAGATACTGGTCAATATTCTGTTAATATAAAAGTTTTCCTGATAAGTCCAGTTTACATGAGCTTCTAATTATCTACCGTCCCCTGAGAATGTCAGCACCCGAAGATAATTAGTGACGAGAAACAGAAGTCCATCTTTCCATCTGAGGTTCCTGTACCTGTATTTTAGTACACGAATTCCGGAAAGATGGTCTCCAGACCGCCAACATGTCCAGGCCTCCTATTCCTTGGCAAATATTATTTTGTCCCACTAGGTTTAAAAGACCAAGCAAGGTTTTCTACAGTTATGTCATAAAGACATCAGTAAATGCTACTTTGCTCTTTGCAAGCTCAGAAAGACTGAGTCGTAGTTTTTTGAAAACTCTTTTAATATAAACGTTCTCTTCAAGAGAAGCATCACCATCTCAGCACCTACACATTACGTGAGGGAGCAAATATTAACTAAATGACTACTCAGGCTAAATGACCCAAGAAATCACGTTTTCAACAATGGGGTAAACTTTAAAAACCCAAAAAGGAAAGGAAAAGCTATAATAAACTATGAAAAAAGCAGAAACTATATTCATTTTTCTTGCTAGCTGAACATGGTTGCTTCCTTTCATCAGTTAAAAAGAAGCCTCAGGAAATTGATAGAAACAATCCCAGAAATGCAGCTGAATGCTGTGATGTCATGAGAAGACTCTAGAGAATGAGTTTTCTCTGGCTTCAATTAACTATCAAATGTTCTGCTGGGATATAAATTATCTCCTGTCCCACAAACTTTAAAAACAAGTCACAAAATCCACATTAGAATATAAGTTTTTTTAATTTTTATAAATAACTTATCTGTTACAAAGATAGTTTACCCAGCTAAATCACAAAACCATCAACTCAAGATATCCAAATTACGTTTTATTAATAAAACAAGTAAAAACTGATTTATCGATCTTCACATAGAACTGCAGATGAAGCTGAAAAACAAGGCCTATTTTTAAAGCAAAAGGCATCAAATGTATGGGCTTTGGGTCTACTGTCTAATCAACTAGGATTGTCATATTCTTCCCATATACACAATGCAGAGCCTGGAAGTCAAGGCTTTGACATTCATATAGATCACCGGTGATAATCTTGTTTATTTAAAAAATATCCAAACATTTACAGTGGGTGACAGTTTACATTATCTCCTATCTTTTGCTACATTTCAGCACTTCCCTTAGCCCCATTCTCAGCACTGATATATAATTTCATAATTCTTTTTAAATGCATACTGTTATTTCTTTTTCTTGATTTCATTTAGTTATATACATTCCTGATCATCTGAATATTTATTTTCCTTATAAAAATATATCATCAAAATAAAGAGATGCTTGAGGTTGCTTCAGTGTTCAAGTTTGCTTGTTTTTCTTTTTTCCAGCTTTTCTTCAGTTGTCCTAAATATGACTAGCCTTGTTTTATAAATACACATGATACTGCCACCACGTCAGGTTTAGAAACAAATTGCCCCAACAGTAAAGCATTTAAACTTCTCTCAAAAAGAAAAAAAAAAAAAGGGCTGTAGGTACTGCTGCTGCTGCTGGTTTTGAAACTGTACTTTCCCAATAGTAATCTCTTGTGAAAGTTCTGTGGGACACCAGGCAGATGAAGCAAGTTTAACCTTGTTGCTCTGTCAGTGGGTTAAAAATATCTTTTGTTTTAAGCTTCCCTTTGGAAGATAAAACACTGTGTTGTGTCACCCACCATTAAAGTCAGTATATAGTGTGACTTATAGACATAAGTCTTGTAATATTTTCTGCAATTCACTGCAGCATCTGTATGTCTTCACAGAACATCAGCACTCAATGAGGGCAAAGTACAGAATAAGTAAAGTTATTCTGTGCATAGTTTCATTTCATTAATGCTTTTTTATTTTAAGGCATTGCTTTTTTCAGGTAAGGCTTAAAAAGGGACATGATCGTGCTTAATCACTAAAGGAAAAAAGAAAATTAGTTAACAAAAGACTATTACACTATACATATAGAAATATAAGAAAATAATAAAGGAGAAAAGAAATCACTTAAAGCAGACTCGAGAAATCTGTACAGTAGGAAAAGCTTTGGGATATTTCACTGCATGTTTGTATAGACAATGCATGCTGCTTTCCTTTTCATCTTTAGACCCTAGATGCTGGCTTCAGAGTGGAGACGTTTTCAGGGAAGACAAAGATAAGGCCAGAGTACCACAGATTTGTGAAGTTCTTCCCCTATCCATTGGCACTATGTGGCAGCAAACAGTTTTTAAATAGTTACACCTTGTTCCTTTTCTTCATGTTTGTAGTGTTTCACCGAAAGCTTAAAAAAAAAAAAAAAAAAGGCCATCATTCTATTCCTTCCTCCTGTCAAAATTCAGTAGTGACATGAGGGGAAAAAGGCACTGGGAACACCTAGGCATGAACAGCTTGAGAATTATCCACAATGGGCTACTGGTAACACTGTACATGGTTAGGCAGCGGGCAACCAAGTCTTTCAGCAGATTACCTTTCATGTGATGAATTTCAACTGCCCATGACATTACTGAGGTATTATTAGCTCTGTGGGCTGACACTGAACATTAGCACAACACCGCTTGTCACACCTTCAATCTGACAAAATCCTATGTAGCAGTGAAGCTTTTCCCCTGATGACAGACTAGTTTCTTGAACTTCAGATGTAATTTTACAGAAGATATAGGGCCTTTTGGCTCAGAAATGCCTTGGCATCTCACACTGTTCACAGCGGATTAAGGCTGGATGGTTCAAAAAAGTACAGGCAGTACAATTCCACTGAGCCCCCTCATCATCTTCTGTATCTTGAGTCTTTGGTGTTTTGATGGTGGACCTTTGATCTGCAAGGAAGCAAAAGAATTATTTTAGCAGCAAACATTGCAAAGTCATAAATTACTGGCATTTTTAAACACTGTTTGTATTGCACAGCATGAAGCCGCTTGGTAACCAAATGAAGCATCTAGCGGAAACTGACACACATGCTTGGTCCTCACCAACCTCTATCAAGCTGGTACTTCTCCCCTGGGGAATAGCAACAGGGAAAAAATGTAACCCCCTCAATTATCTCCTTAAGGGGGAAAAGAGCATCGTTTTCTCCAATTTATAGCAAGAGAAAAGGGAAATTAATTCATATGGTAACTGATAGCACAGAATCACATAATGTCACCTAAGATTGTGAAAAGGTGTCCTACTACAATGCAATACTGACAGTGAATTTACGTCTCATTATGTTTCATTTTCCACTGAAATAGTATTTATATTTGTTTTTTTACCAGGAATGGAAGTTTTTGTTAAGTGTTCTCTATCAGCTAAAAATGTAAGTTTTGAACAACACAAATAAAATATAAAGGTGAACTAATTTCTATAATCTTATTTAACTATATATCAATAACAGACCCTGGAGAAGCGAATCGTATAAAAAAATTACCATATTTTATTCTTAAATCAAGTTTGTTATGGAATAGTAGAAAGAACACTAGATTGAGGGTTGTGAAAATGCAGTTCTGCATCTGGCTCTGCTACTAACTCCTGATTTCTTTGCTGTGTGATCTTAAAAAAAAAAATCACATATCCTCTCGGTTTAATCTTTCTTACTTATAAAACAAAGTCGCTGCAGCTTTAAGAGGCCTATGTTCTAGCTCAAGGGTGTCCAAACTTTTTTCAACGTTTTTCACCAAGGGCCATATTCGGTAAAATACACAAACAGCCTGGCCACTCACTCGTATTGCCTCACCTGGTTTATTTAAGTAAACTAAATAGATTTTTGGAATTTGCTGCGGGCCAATTAACAATGGATTGCGGACCGCAGTTGGCCTGCGGGCCACAGTTTGGACACCCCTGCTCTACAGTGTTTGCATGAATAGAAGTATCTTAAATACAAGGGATAATTATACTCCTCCAAGGTTGTATCTAAAATGAAACTAATACATTTATGAAACTCTTTTTTGGGGGGGCTCCCATTATAAATTTAGAATTGTATTCCTACAAATTATTTTTGGGAAGTTTAAAGGTAAAAGAGCATGCCTTCTTGGATCTTTCCTGTCAAAGTTTATAATTTAATGATTTAAACTACTAAAACTATGTATATTAATTTGCAAATTACACCTACTACATTTAGTTACTGAGATGGTAACTAAATACCTTTTCTGCTATTTTGAAAAACAAACTATTGTATTTATTAGATGAAAATATAGGAAGTCTTTATAACAAATTTAAAATACTGATGTTTGGTATTCTGTACCCCTTTAGCAGCACCTTATTCACTGATTAGTC
This sequence comes from Rhinolophus sinicus, assembly GCF_057876585.1. Taxonomy (NCBI): domain Eukaryota; kingdom Metazoa; phylum Chordata; class Mammalia; order Chiroptera; family Rhinolophidae; genus Rhinolophus; species Rhinolophus sinicus. Next base: position 15,211,005 of record NC_142502.1, read on the forward strand.
TTAAAGAACACTTGATTGCAAAATTCCTAACTTCAGACTCTGGTCACAATTTTTAAGCATCATCACAATTTTTGCCACATGCGTGAGCACCTTTAGAGTATTATTTATAATTTTCTTAAAACTGAATAATTTTAAAACAAATATCTAATTAAGGCTTAGCTAAGTAAAAATATTTGAAAAACCAAGGGTGTGACAATACTAGTTAGCATCCCCTAAAGCACATTAAAATAAATACAGTTAAAAAAAGTTTGACGTTTTACCATCTAAAATTATTTCACACTCTGTACTTGGGAAACATTACCTATATATATATATATTTTTTTAAATGAAAAACATCCAATGGTTTTCTTACATCTGTACAATCTCATTTGGTACTTAGAATTATGAATCTTTTTGTTAGTGGTATTTGGAAACTAAATCACCAGAATTGAAAAAAGAGGAAGTTACATTGGAAAAGATGATTTATAATTTCAGCTGTTTAAAAAAACTGCACTGTGAAGCAGATCTTATTTTAAGAAGTAACTAAATAATCCTCTATAAGTGAAACTAAACTCCCATTTTAGCTGTAAGGCAAAATGATTGACTTGCTGTTTCTCCAAAAATAGCCAGATACAAAGCTTCCATTTTTTGCAAAAAAGTTTTTAAGTAATGAATTTTTTTTTTAATTTTTTACCATGAAAAATTTCACATGTATACATAAAAGTAGAGAGGATAGTAACATAAACTCTCATGTACTTATCCTATTTCAGTAACTGTCAAGACCAATCTTATTTTATCTATATTCCACCTCTCCTATCCTCAACACATAAATACTGAATTATGTTGAAGCAAAATAGTAATCTTTTTATAAGAAAAATTCTCATGGTTGAAAGAGTAAAAAGGTTATATTGAGGCAACTCATTTGGAGTCTGAAATACCCACTTTGCTTATTTTAAGGAGCTAAAGTATGCCACCGTTTTCTTTATTCCTTTATTCAATTAATACCAAATAGCATCCAGTGTCCGAATACTCCTAATCTCACTTTTGCTCCTTTATCATAATAGTTCGTTACATTCCAGCTATGTTTAAAAACATTTAAATAAAAAAAATGAAGATACAGTTAGGCTTAAATTATACTTAAACAAAAATGAGTGAAGAGAACAGGATACTGAATGAGAATGTTAAAATTTTTGTAAACCAAAGAACCAGTAACACACTCAGCCTTTCTTGTGTCTATTTCTTTCTTTTTTTTCTATTAATAATTTTTATTTTTTCAAAATGGATTTTTTTTTTTTTTTTTTAGAGATGTTTTTTAATGCCTGGTATAAAAAACCCACACACATTATGACATTTCCTAGGTTGGAGTGTATAAAGTCTGTGAATATCAATGATGTAAAATGATATAGGTAATAATTTTCAAAAATCATTCATCTGGAATTCAGAGTATTGGATTATATAGAATTATGTATAAATTAAACAAGATAGGATACTAATGAAAAATAAACTTCCCTAAGGTATATTCCTCATCATTTGTCTAAAATCAAAAGTATACAAAATTTGCACCCAATGATTTGTTTTTTTTTTGGCCAAGACTTGCTATTTTGGGAGTATACAATGAATCTTAAGGACATCTATACTACTTTTTAAGAACTAAATACATTACACTTTTGCATCCTCCCCAATCCCCAGCATGTAAGTAAAAATAAACAAATATCTTCCTAATGAATCCATCCAACAATGCCAAAGTCTGAAGCACTTCTAGAGTGAAAGGTTGATAAAAATAAAATTTTCTAAAATCTCGCTTTTCAAAATGTAACAGTTTTCACACTTAATGGATACACTAACCTTTGGGTTTTGGTGGCACAGGACCTACAAATCCAATATTGTCATAAAAGTTATGAATAGCGCTGGGATTAAAATGTGGTCCTGAAATATATAAAAAATAAATATATCAATGTTTATATCTGAAAAATATTTAATTTTATTTTTTAAAAAAGCAATTATTTTATTTCTAAAGATAATCACAGAAATGCTTTTTTTTTTTACTTCTAATCTCAGGTTATATGTAAGGATTTCAAAGCAGCAGAGGTAGGTAGGTATAATACAATACTCATAATGGAGGTCTAAGTGGTAAATCGGGGAAGAAGTCAAATTAATTCCAATAAGACAGTAATATAATTAGAACCAGACTCCTGTTCTACGGGACAAATTAAAATAACTAAAAATTTAACAATTTAAAATATAATTTTAAATGATCAAACATGGATTTAAGCAACCAAATAGGTTGGCTTCCCAAGTAAGTATAAAAACCCTGCACTGATGTAATACAATGGTTCAGATTTCAAACAAAAGGAACAAGTTCAAGACTATATAATTTCTAGATCAGCCCTTTCTTTTTCTCTCCGAAGTTAAATTTATGGCATTTTCTATGAATGTTTCAAAATAAATAGGTTACTGACGTTTTAAAAAAATAAAATGAATCATCTTTCAGTTTAATGGACTCTGGCACAAACTCAAAAGTGTGATTAAGGATTTATTTTTCTGTTGGCTTCCTTCCCTTTCCTGTCTTTTCCATTTTATATATTTCTATTATTTCTCTAACTTCAGAATTAGGTTTAAGTTATAAATTTCCTTTTAATTGTCATTGGAATTAAATTGTAAACATTTTTTACTACAATAAGCGATGATTGCTTGTCAATTAATAGTTCAAGTGTAATAAACTATCATGGTTCTAAAAATGCATAAGCCATGTTTTTATTCTCTTTTCTATTTTTGTCAATTTAGATAGTGTTATTAGTGTTATTAGGGCTACCTTTTAAATTGTTTTTAAAAGCATAATTCTTGAAAGGTAAAAGGAAAAAAGGGAAATAAAAAAAGGGGTATGAGTATAATGTTTTAATCTTAATAAACATTACTTATTTAGAACACATTCTACTATTTGTAACACATTCTACTAATACTTTTGACAATACAGCCAGAGATACTAATCCTTATCTTCCCTTAACATATGACTAAAGCAGATTTGAAGGATATAAAATGTGTATCAAATTACTTCTCTACCAAATACTTCTGAGGGGAGGGGACTGAGGAGAGAGAAAAGAAAAACCCAGTAGTTCTTTAGTACTACCTGACTCCAAAATCAAATCTGAGAAAATAAGATTGTGATTGATAAGTATGTTTTCAGCCACAGGAAAAGAGTTGGTAAATTTATACAATGAATTTCAGCTGAGTATGCACTGAACTTTACCTCGGGCTTGAAAAAGATCAATTTCTTTGGTTAAGCAGTCAATGTCAATCTGGAGTTGTCTATTACAACTTCTCAAATGCTGCATTTCTTCGAGCTGAAAGATAATTCCATGTGAGAACGATCTACATTGAATTCTTGTGTCATTAATTAAGAAAGAGTAGCTTGGCACGGGAAGATAAGAACAGAAAAACAAGTATGAATTAAGAGCTTTTCTAGAAAACCAGATCAAGCTTTTATATTTATGACAGATTGCCTATTTTCATGGTCAAGCACAGAGGGCACAACAGTTATACAAAGACTTACTGAAGGTATTTGGGATATGGAATTCGATCTTTTCAGGCGCCTTCGAGTTAGATTATTTTCCATTTCGTTGACCTCAGATTTTAGTTTATCCAGCTTTTTCTTTTGAATCTCTAGTTCTCTTTGAAGTCGTTCCATTCTGGCCTTCTGGTGTACCAATAGAGCTGCAATAAGTATTAATAAACATGAGGACCCACTCATTTTAGTCAATTAACCTTTAAGCAGCTTTGGGAAAACAAAACAAGTAAGTATTTCTGTTATAATAGTTTGCCAAGAATCCCAAAGGTACATTGAAACAAATACTGTAAGTTTAAACACTTAAAATTTCAAAATTTTTTACTTGAAAATTATTTTAATTATCTAAGTGGACAAACGTCACTCACTTTTTTCTTTTTTTCTTTTTTTAGGGTTTGGATAAGCCCACTTTATGGCCAATGATGGCATTTTTAGCCCATTACTTTTTTAAAGGCTCTAGTCTAGTCAATTAACCTACTTACTAGTATTTAATTCACATCTGACCCACTGAAAAAATAAGCCCATCTACTCCAAAAAAGTCTGACATGTTTGGATTATGCACAAGGTATTCTAATAGGAACATTTCATAGCTATTTTAGAAGGGAATGTGGGTTAGGTCAAAGCCATTTTGATGTATGCAACAAATAAAACATTGGTTTTAATCCACATGAATGTTAACATTAAGTTGTTCAAATTGTAGAACAGAAACTATACCATTTAGAGAAATCAAATACATATATTTTCTTATATTCCAATTACATTTTATGAAAATATTTTCCTAAGATTTTTAAAGAAAGAAAATAAGCAATCAACCTTGTAGCATGAATGATGAACTGCTTGGGAAACTGATGAAGCCATAAGAATTGATGTATTTTCTTGTGGTCCTTTCCTGGACAATGTGAGTCTCACTTTTTAGGATTCTGGACTGAAAGTGAAGATACCTGAATCTATGGCTATAAAAAGGCAGCTAAGGATGATTCTACCATGAGAAAACAGGCAGATTTTGAAAAGTGCAATAAACAACCTTTAAAAATGAAAAATAGTGATTGAAATGGAAAAGTCAATTAGAGTAAGCAGATTAGATTAATGCTGAACAGTCATTTTCAACTAAACTCAACTTTCTATGAATCTAAAAAATAAGAAAAAGGCTATGGCATATTTAGGTACATCTAGGCCATTCAATCCAGTAGTACATTCTAGAACCATAATTAGGGTGTGGGATGGGGTAGGCTATTAGGCTTAAGTACTTCAAAATTAACTTTAAATAGTAGATAATTTTCCCCAACAAAAACCTAACACTAATATAATCCACAGATTTTCCCCTCTGTAATTTTCCTTATTTATTGGAAGAAATAAATACAAGGGCATTATGTTTCAACTTTAAAAAAGCATGGCTGATTCTGATAAACACTAAAATCCTGGGACCCTCTCTGCCAATTTAATATATATTCTGCAAACCCATGGAGGTGTTTCTGGAGGTACACATGTTCCTGGATGAAAACTTGCCATATCTTTGCACATCATACCTACCTACCCAAGCTTGTTTGGTCAAGCCTGTATTAATTTGATTTGAACTGCAGAATTCTATCCCCCTACTACCAAAACATAAGAATCCTGCATTAGGGTTTATTTATTTTCCTAAAAGAAGATGGGGATGTGGGCTTTTAGTTTTGGAGTGGGACAATAACAGAAGAAAATATGAAGGCAGGAAGTGGGAATGAAGGGCAAGTTAAAGGAAAACTAGGAGTAATATACTTTTCTTCATTTTTAAACTGCAACCACCTACTAACATGTCTCAAATGGTATTAATTTGAAATTTGTTAAAATTATTATTTTATTTAAAAGTAGAATTTAAAATTAATGCTAGAGATTTTCTCCCAAAAAGTTTTTTTGTGTGCTAAATATGCAAAAAAAATTTTAAACACATTTATTTAGTGGTTTTAATGACTAAATGATGGTTCATGTTCATGCTGAAATTAGAAAACATGATCCACTTTTGTGATACGGAGAAAGAATGAGAACAGTTTCTTGAGACATTGAAATCTAATTTATACCACACTTGAGTGATCACAATTTATACCATAAGGGCAGAGAGAGACCTCAGGATGAGAAATTATTATAACAATTAGCCCCAGGCTGGTTATTTCCTTGGGGTGCCTGGCAGAAGCAAATGCAAACTGCCCTGGCAACCCATTTCCACTACCAGTAAGCAACTACTATGAAATACACAAAGGAAAAATCCTCAATGAAGAAAAGTTCTCAATATAAAAAATATGACCAAATAAGAAAATGATATAACCTTGAGAATCAATGGCCCAAAAAGAGACACCCCCAAACTGAAAGATTACATAATAGTCTCAAAGAAGCTATGGAAAAGTCTGTTTAAGATGGTAATAGTGATAAAAGAAGAAACAAAAATAAAGCAAAGAAATAACAGGACAGATTTGCAAAAGTACCATAAACAACTTCTTGAAATGAAAAATAGTTACTGGAATGAAAAAGTCATATAGATTAAACAGTAGATTGGAGTGTGTCAAAAACACAGTTTAGTGACCTGGAAGATAGATCTAAGATTATTACCCAAAATACACAGAGATAAAGTGATAGAAAACATGAAAGAGGGGGTAAAAGATCTCACATAAATTTAAAAAGGAGTTCTAGAAAAAGACAACAGAGAATGGAGAAGAGGCAAAATTGGAAGAGATTCTTGCTGAAAATCTTCCAAAATTGAAGAAAAGAAATAATAGATTCCAGAAGATAAGGGAGTAATTTGTTCACCTAACTAAATTATCAGCGTATGGATGAACAAAGACATTTATAGATAAAGTTTGGGGGAATTTACCAACCACAGACTGCTGCTGAAAGAACTACTAAAGAGGTTTTTTGATAAGGAAATTAATACAAAAGGAATAAGATGAACAAATCTAAAAAAGTTCTAGTTATAAACAAAGGAAAAAGACCATGGCAGTGGGTGGGAGGCACGGATTGTCTAAAACAAAGGAAAACTAAAATATTAGAAAAGAATCACAAGAAATTGGAAGTATGAAGCGCAGAGGACAACCATTCTAAGGTTTTGAAAGTGTTTAGGAAGCATACTTGCAAATGTTGCTAAACCAAATATACACGTTAAAGATTTGGGGATCACTACTAGAGAATGCTAAATGGAATGTAGTTTCTAAATTAAAAGACAGAACAAATGGAAAATCAGTAAAATGTGATTAAACTTAAATGAAAAAAAGGAAGAAAAAAAGGGAAGAATTGGACAACAAAAAATGACAGGAATAATTCCAAATATATCAGTAATCACAGTAACTACAATCTAATTAATCTGTTAAGATATTAATACAATAGATCAGACTAGATTTTAAAAATTCAGCTATATGCTGTTTATAAGAAACACACTTAAAACGTAATTCACTGATCCATTCTTTAATATTAAGAGCCTACTACGCGTTAGGCACTGTTGTAGGCACTTGGGAAATCAATGAACAAAACAGGTTAAAGCTCCCTGCCCTGCCAGAGCTTATATTACAAAGGTGGAGGCTGGGAGTGGTGTAAGAACAAGACTCTAAACAAGGGGTCAGCAAACTATCAGCTATGAGCCAAATGTGACCCACTGCCTGTTTGTGAATGAAGTTATACTGGAATACAGCCATACTCACTTGTTTACTTATTGTTTATAGCTGGTTTTGTGTTATGACAGCAGAATTGAATAGTTGTGATAGAAACCACATGGCTTGCAAAATCCTACATAATTTACTGTCTATCTGGCCCTGTACCAGATCATGTGGAGACTTGTTGACCATCTCAAGGACTCTGAGTACATGGCGACCCATCACAGCACAGAAAAGGTCAAAGTAAAAGGACTAAAGTAAAACATATATTTTGCACTTTAGGTACCACTCTAAGAGACACATAGTAAGAGCAGCCCAATTGCTGGAGATACTTGAAGACTGTGGGGCACCAAAGGCAACAACAAAACCCAACCCTGCTCCATTCCTGATTGAATCGACTGAACACTGCACAGTACTGACCTGACAGAAAAAGAGGTGTTCTCGTTTCTGGGTGTAAATACTATTTATCTCAGTCTCTTCTTCCCCCCCCACACAATATTGGGCATTCAATAAGAAATTATGAGATACACAGGAAATCAAGAGAAATCTGTAACTTATCATCAACAGAGAAGGCCATCAATAGAACCATACCCAAAGGTGACCCAGATGTGGCAACTACCTGACATGGAATTTAAAATCATGTAATGATGATTGATATGTTAAAAAATCTAGTTAAAAAAGTGGACAATATGCAGGAACTGATGGGTAATTTGAGAAGAGATGGAAATTATAAAAAAAAGTCAAGTGCTAGAAATAAAATATTGCATCAGAGATCAAAAATTTCTTCAACAGGCTTCCTAGCACAGTAGACGCAGAAGAGGATAGAAATCACCCAAATTGAACACAAAGAAAACAACGTGAAAAAAAGACAAAGCATCCAAGAAGTGTGGGACAATATCCAACGGTCTAATACATGTCATTGATAAAGAGGAGAAAAACAAGGTAGAAGAAATACTTCAGGAGATAATAGCCAAATATTTTCCAAAATGAATGAAAGACAATAAACCACAGATCCAAGAAGCCCAGAGAACTCCAAGTGGTATCAAAAGAAAACAAAACCTAGACACGTCGTAGTCAAACTGATGAAAACAAAAGATATGGAGAAAATCTGGAAGGCAGCTAGAAAAAATTTGAAATTTGTATACCAGGCAAATACAATACTGAAATAAAGCCAGTGTAGCAATATTAATATCAGAAAAAAATGGACATCAGGGTAAAATATGTTATGAGAGATAGAAGTTCTTTACTTAATGATAAAAGGAAAAAAAATGCTAGCATACAGTTCTCATTCTGTGTGGAAAACCGTAAAAGAATATTCTAATTTATTTTCCAAGTAATGCACATCTCAATCTCAGCACATACATTCCAGGACTGGTTTGAACATTCTCCCAGTCACAGGTAGTTTCCTTAGTAATCCTCAATACTGTATTTCTTAATGTTCCTATCAAAAGAGGAAAGTAAACCAGAGTTGAGAGCTACACAGATGGCCAGTATTAGTGGGAGGTAACGTTTGGCAACAGGCAGAAATCTGATTCAAAAAAGACTTAGGAGAAATGAAGGAGCCACAGTTGCTGAAGGTATTGTTGTAGGGATGTTTTGAAGTTAAAGAGTAAATTCTTAAAAATGTTTCTGAAACAAAAAAGATTACATCCTTGGAAATTTGCAGAAAAAAGGAGTTTTTGCAATAGCAAAACTTGCCTTTGGGAGTAAAGGCAAGCTACCTTAGACTGAAGCCCTAAAGCAAATTACTGTGAATCCACTGTCTTAGAATTTATGTAAGACCTAGTTCTTTCTCATGAAAACAAAATCTTAGAGTTATAATGACTATATTACTTAGAAATGACAAGCCTAGTTTGTAGACTATTCAGGATCTCTTAAGTATGTCTGTTAATTATAAACAAGCTAAAAATGCTCTGAATATCACAGGAAAGAGATATGATCTCTGTTTCTCAGCAATGCTTTCTTCTGCGTGCCTGGGTTTTTATGTGTGTAGTTCACTTTTCATTTGTGGTTTGGGATTTTTAGATAGGAATCTGAGAAAAATGAATTGCAAAGAAAATAGTGTCAAGATGAATTTCTAAAAATCACTGAAAATTCAGCTAAAACTCAACTCTTTTTCTCTAGTTGTGGTTTTTGTCTGCAATTTTAACTTCACTGTTCAAAGTATTATACAATACATATCCATTAAGAAATAACTTTTTTAGACTCATAATGAAGAATAATTATAGTGTTTGTTTATAAAAACAATTCTGCTCTGATCAGCCTCCACTAAATGAAAAAGGGTTGGGTATTCACTGGGAAGAAAGAAACATGACAATTTTATTTCCAGGTTCTCAAAGAAGGGGATAACTTGGAAAGAGAGTCAGGGAGGCTTACAAAAATGACAGCTGCAGTTGAGGAGTGAGGCTAGAAAATTCCACCTCTGTTATGGGAAATGACGGTGAACAGGGATTTAAGGAATCCCTTAACCTGGCTTTTGGGGTTGCTTCTATCCTTTGGCATATGAAGAAACTGTTATAAACAAAATCATACCAATAACATTTACAGATGAATTAAGTTCATGCACACACAGTAATATGTACTTATGAAGAAGGGGTGATTTGTATGGACTCTAGTGGGTAAGCTGAAGGAAAAATTCTGTTCCTGTTATTTACATATAGACTAATATGGATTTAAAAAGCCAAGCTATGAAGAATCAATTATGTTAGCTAGGACTTTCATTTAAAGATGGTTGACTAAGCATTGTATTTATATATATTATATTCTTCTGCCTCCTAAAACGACAGAGGAATAAAACTGGTACAATCCAACAATGATACAACAGGAAGAAGGCATTAATGGTCAAAGAGATTTCAGCAAGTTTCTGGAAGACTGAAAACAGATGAATGGCATAGACTAATGAAAGAGGGTAAGAAAGCTACAGTTTCATAGGCGAGGAGGGCACTGCAGACAAAGAGGCAGAACTTGCCCTTCAGAAACCTAAAGAGGCTTCCAGACTTTGGCGAATGCAGGTAACACCAGGAGGTAGAAGTGAGGAACGATCCGGAATAGAAGCTTAATTGGATGTCTGTTTATGAAACAGTCAACAATTCCCCATCCTATAGAAGGGCAAGAAACTAACTGTATGTTTATTTGTAAGATCCCCCGAACATACATTTCTCATGCTGATCCTTACATACTAAGAACGCAAGGTGGTCAAGGTGGAGTGTTCTCTTGTAGCAGCTGGTTCCTGACTTATTCATCACAAAGCAAAGTCTGTCAAGTGACAAATCTCACTTTCTTACACAGGGCTTTCAGTTAGCCTTCATAGTCCTTCATTCTGAAATATGAACCAATAGTCAAGGATCACAACATATCTGAGGAACATCTGACAAGAGAAAGACCCATAAAACAACAAGCTGCTATGGAAAAAGACCCAGAGAACTAGTTCTTAGAAATTAAGCATCACTGCTGAAATGAAAATTTCATATATGGGCCGGGACAAAAATTAATTGTAGAATGGAAAGACAAGGCCGTTGAATATACTGAAGATATGACAATAAATAAAAAGTTGGTCGAGGATGTTAAATAGCTGAATAAGAGAAGTTCTAGAAGGAGACAATGGAGAAACTAGGAATCAGAATGGGATTTCCATGGCTGAAGACAGACACTACAAGCCTTTAAACTAAAGTGGCCTAACAATGTGGAACAAGGATATTGGGGGAAAAAAAAAAAAAAAAGCCCTACACTTAAGACACACCAATGTCTATACATAGAAGCAATGTATATAGTATATATAGAACATAAAAATGCATGTATACAAACATGTACACCTTGAAAAACTGAAAATATCCAATTATATACAAATAAACAAACCATAGTAAGGGCTGGGTAAAGACTGTGCAGCAGTTTCATTTGTGATATTTGCACTGGACAACTATTTTAAAAGCTTACATATTATTACTTGGTATTTATAAATCATTATCACACTAAAGATAAGTTCTTTTCATTTACCACTTGGAAAAATTCAGCACTTTAGATTTTTCATTATCAAGTACCTCTCTCAATCAAACCTCAAGTTCCTTGGGAAAACACTGAATTCAATTTTGTACCATTTGGTCTTCAGTATTAAAACTTGAAAATTGTAGGCACTTGATAAATACCTATTAAATGTAAATTATTGACAATGGTTTGACTTTTAATGGATAGTAGAGTAAAATTCTAAGTCCAAGAAATAGAAATACTGATAAAACAAAGTTGAGACTTCAAGTCTTCAATGTTTAGCTCTAATATTTCACTTAGTCAGATTTAATATGTTTTAAAATATGGCAAGACTTAAGTTGCTGATATTACCGAAAGGTGGCTTTTACAGATGATAGCTCTAACAAAGAAATAAAATAAGTGATGTATTTAACTGAGTTCTTTAGTTTTTTAAACTTACCTATCTACTTTGTCCTCTTACACAAATGAAAACGGAAGAATAAAGGTAGAAAAAACATTTTTATTACCTTTTAAATTCTTTCAGTCAAAATTAAAATTTAATGGATAAAGATAATTATAGCATGCAGCTCCCTCTTGTGGTTGTTAAAATAACTATTAGTTAATTTAAAAACTAGGGCTTTTAAGCACTTCAATAAATATATGTTTTATACAGAAATTTCAGGAAGTTTAGTTTTCACCAACTTTTGTCAGGTTCCGATGAACAATAAAGACAATTTCTTACTCAACTTTATTTGTAATCAGAAAAACACACCTGAAGTTCTAAATGGTGTAAGCTTTACTAATTTTAGGCATTCTATAACGTAAATAATATCTTTCTCCAGAAGTTAAAAATAGATAAGAAAATGGAAAGAGAGTATTAAAAAAAATTTGCCATTGGAATTTTAGTTTTTGTCTGTCGTGACAATTTTATATGCCCAAGTCAGGTACATGCCTAAGTCACTGTACCTAAGAAGGTACAATGCCAACTTCTAAAATAAATCAAGATTTTTCTAGACGGTAACTGCTGACATCAAGGATATCTGTTTTATACACCACTGTGTAATTACAGTCACTTATTTGGTGATTGAGTCACAAAAGATTTAGACATGGCAATTACTCTTTAAAAAATGCATCCTGATATTTTACCTATTTTTTTTTTAGGTCAGTTTGAAAAAAAAAATCTTGCAACAGTGTTGCAAATGGGCCTGCAATTTGCACAACAAATATAACAAGAAAACCGAGGAATGATGCTTAACCTCTGTAATTATTTTTAAGAAATTTAAATTGCTTATTCATTAGTATTAATAATAGATGGAGCCTCTGCTTGGTACCCCTTTATTGGCATTTGTTTGTATATAAGAAGCTGCATGCAATCTTACAGCTTTAAGATATAGACATTGTCTACAACTTCTGTTTTGAGAGAAAAAACTGGGGCCTAGAGATACCACAGGAGCCTCAAAGAAATACAACTGGACGAACCATTATTGGAACTGGGGATGTTCATAGCTTAGAAAGATTTATACTTTAAAAGGGAATATGGTAGCTATTTTCAAGTTTATGAAGGGATGACATATGAAAAAGAAATGAGGCCAGTTCAGTATGGTTTTCAAGGCGTATCACTATAACTAAAGAGAAGATATACACAAGATTTCTGTTCTTTTTTTGTCAAACTCTTGGAATGGAAAAGAGCTTTCTAAACAAGACATAAAACCCAGAAACCAGAAGGAAAAAAGATTAATACGTATGAATACATAAAAGTAAAAAAAAAAATTATAAAACAAAAGAATTTATTGACCAAGTTAAAATAACGTATTAGAAAAAACAGACTAGACATTCTACAAAAACAGGTAAGTTCACAAAATAAGAAACATAAATGGCTTAAAAATACTTGAAAAGATGCTCAACCTCATTCACATTTAAAGAGGTATATTTTCAAAAACCAAAACAAGACATTTTTACCTACCAGACTGACAAAGATGTATGTTTTTCTAATCACCTACACAGTGATGGGTGGGGAAGGGATGGAGGAAAAGAATCTTCTTAAAAATGTTGCCAAAACTGTTCTCTATTTATAAATATGGGGGAGAAATATTGTACCAGTTTATACTCTGGTAGAAGAATTTCTTCAGGTAGAGTCAAAATTAAAACTGGCACCATGCACTGTGCTAGTCATCAGTGTTCTCTCCAAGTATTTCTGGCTCTGCCTTCCAGGGACAGCAGTCCCCCATTTATCCAGTTTTGCTTTCCGTGGTTTTACTTACCCTCGGTCAACCGTGGCCTGAAAATATTCAATGGAAAATTCCAGAAGTAAACAATTCATAAATTTTAAATTGCCCGCCGTTCTGAGCAGTGCGATGGAATCTAACACCGCTGCACTCAGGAAGTAACCATCCCCTCGTCCAGCGTGTCCACGCAGCACCGGCTCCCTGCCCTTCGGTTCCTGAGTAGACCTCTCGGTTGTCCTGTATCTCAGTGCTTGTGGTCAAGTAGCCTTCATTTTACTTACTAATCGTCCCACAGTGAAAGAGTGGTGATATAGCAATTTGGAAAGAGAAGTTGTCAAGTGCTTCCTTTAAGTGAAAGGTGACATTTCTTGACTTAATAAGGAAAGAGAAAATGTGTGCTGAGGCAGCTAAGTTCTATGGTAAGAATGACTCTTCTATGAAATTGTGAAGAACGAAAAAGAAATTCGTGCATGTTTTTCTGTCATACCTCAAACTGCAAAAGTTATGGCCCCAGTGTGTGATAAGTGCTTAGTTAAGATGAACAGGCAGTAAATTTGTGGGTGGAAAACATGAATAGAAACGTGTTCCAACTGATGGCAATGTGATGTGCCAGAAAGCACTGAGTTTATACAAAGACTTCAGCAAGGGACCCCTGAAATGGGTGACACCAAGCCATTTACTGCAAGTAAGGAATGGTTACACAGATGCAGGAATGGGTTTGGATTGAAAAATATAAAAATTACTGGAGAGCGAGTGAACAAGAGAGACCATATTTACACAACTTTTATTACAGCATATATTGTTATAATTATTCATTGTATTGTTAATTGTATTGTGCCTAATTTATAAATTAAACTTTGTCACAGATATGTATGCATAGGAAAAAATATAGTATATACAAAGTTCAGTACTATCTGTGGTTTCAGGCATTCACTGGAGGCCTTGTATCCCCCCACATATAAGAGGGGACTACTGTACATACCGTGTTTCCCTGAAAATGTGACAGGGTCTTATGTTAATTTTTATCCAAAAGACGCATTAGGGCTTATGTTCAGGAATGTCATCCTGAAAAATCATGCTAGGGCTTGTTTTTCGGTTAGGTCTTATTTTCAGGGAAACACGGTAGTAGAACTGAGCCTCACCATTCTTTCTGAATTACCCTGTTTCCCCCAAAATAAGACCTAGCTGGACGCAATATAAGACCAATTCTTATATTAGTTTTTGCTCCAAAAGACGCATTAGAGTCGACTGTCCGGCTAGGTCTTATTTTCGAGGAAACACGCACGGTAGGCATGGCTAAGTGACTTGTCTCAGCTAAAGGGTAACATGCTTGGGGCAGAAGCTTAAGGAGTCAGTGCTGATTTGCTGTATTTCCTTTGTCTTGCCTCAACAATCCTGGAAACATAGAGATTGAGCTTCCCTCATCCTGGGTCCCTGAGTGAGGATGATGTAGAACAGAGCCCACCAGCTAATCTATAACGGCAAGTGAGCTAGAAATAACCTTTGTTGTTTTAAAGACACAGTTTGTCACTGCAGCATAACCAAGCCTAAACGATACATCGATCAAAATTAAAAATATACATATCCTGTGACAGAGCAATTCCATTCCTAGTAATCATTTGCCAACATACTTGGACATGGGCACAAATACGTATATACAGAATTTTTCTGCAGCAGTTTGTAAAAATAAGACTTTCAGATCTATCACAAAAGGATGGGCTAGAGCAGGGGTGTCCAAACTTTTTTTCAACGTTTTTCACCAAGGGCCATATGCGGTAAAATACACAAACAGCCGGGCCACTCACTCGAGGTGAAGTACATATTGCCTCACCTGGTTTATTTAAGTAAACTAAATATATTTTTGGAATTTGCTGCGGACCAATTAACAATGGATCGTGGGCCGCAGTTGACCCCGCGGGCCGCAGTTTGGACACCGCTGGGCTAGAGATTATAGTACAAAATACTATGAGGACTTTTACAAAAGCAGATCTATACTTGCTGACCTGAAATACTCAGAAAGACAAAAAAAATGATAAAGATGAAGAACAAAATACTATGTAACATTTGTATAGAGATGTAAATATCTTTATGTATTATGTATATTCTTGATACATAATTTCAATTTCTACAAGAATACACAGTGAACTATTTGTGAATACCTATTGGTTGTCTTTGGTAAGGAAAACTTTTTATTATACACCCTTTTGTTCTGTTATTATTTTTTTTAAAAAATAAAGTATGTATAGAAAAATAATATTTGAGTGTAATACAATTTAAAATTGACAATTCTAAAATTGACATGGAATAGTAAGAAACCCCAAACAAGCCAAAATAATCTTGAAAAAAACAAAGTATGACTTACAAGTCCCAATTGCAAAACTCACTACAAGGTAGCAATAATGAAGACACTGCAGTACTGACATAGGACAGACATAGATCAATGACAAAGATTCCAGAGTCCAGAGATAAACTCATGTGTTTATGGTCAACTGATTTTCTACAAGAGCGCCAAGGCCATTCAACGGGGAAAGAAAAAGTCTTTTCAACAAAGGGTGCTGGGACATTTGGATAGCCACATGCAAAAGAATGAATGAAGTTGGACCTTTCCCTCATACCACTATATAGAGATTAACTCAAAATAGACAAAGGGCCAAAATATAAGCACTAAAACTATAAAACTCTTAGGAGAAAACATAGGGGTAAATTCTCAACACCTTGGATTTGTTGACTGATTCTTAGATATGATACCAAAAACATGAACAATGAAAGGAAAAACAGATAAATCAGACTTCAGCAAAATTAAAAACTTTTGTGGTTCCAAGGATAAGAAAGTGAAAAGATAACTCACAGACTAGGAGAAAGTAACTGCAAGTCATATAGGGGACTTATATCTAGACTATACAAAGAACTCATACAACTCAACAATAAAAACATAACCCAATTACAAAATAGGCAAAGGATATAAATAAGCATTTCTCTAAAGAAAATACACAAGTGGCCAATAAGCACATAAAATGATCTTTGACATGATTAACCATAAAAGAAACACAAATGAGATACCACTTTATTATAGTCACTCGGACAGCAAGAATCAAAGTCAGACAATTATCAAGTGTTGTCAAGGACATGGAGAAATTAAAACCCTCAAACACTGCTGGGAGGAATGCAAAATGGTGCAGCCACTTTGGAAAACAGTCTAGCAGTTCCTCAACGGTTAAACACAGCAGTTATACTCCTAGGTACATACTCAAGAGAAATAAAAACAAATGTCTACAAAAAAAAGTGTACATGAATGTTTATAGCAGGATTATCACATTACTCATAATAGCCCAAAGGTAGAAACAACCTAAATGTCCATCAATGAATGAATGAATAAATAAAATGTAATGTATCTCTACAATGGCATATTGTTCGGCCTTAAGAAGGAATGAGGTACTAACACATGCTACAACATGGACGAACTTTTAAAACACTGTATGAAGTGAAAAATCCCAGTCTCAAAAGACTACATATTATGTAATCCCATTTATATAAAGTGCCCAGAATATGTAAATCTAGAGACAGAAAGTAGATTAGTTGGCTGCTTAGGGCTGAGAGTGGGGTAGGGAGGCGATAACTAAAGGGTGTGGAGTTTCTTTATGAGGTGATGAAAATGTTCTAGTATTAGTTGTGGTGATGGTTGCACATATATGACTATACTAAA
The DNA here is from genome assembly GCF_057876585.1 of Rhinolophus sinicus. Classification (NCBI taxonomy): domain Eukaryota; kingdom Metazoa; phylum Chordata; class Mammalia; order Chiroptera; family Rhinolophidae; genus Rhinolophus; species Rhinolophus sinicus. The sequence continues at coordinate 15,228,048 of NC_142502.1, forward strand.
AATCAATGATTTGTACACTGTAAATGAGTGAATTGCATGGGATGTTAATCCAGCTCAATCAAAATAATGACTCCGAAATTTCAAAAAGTAAATTGAAAGAATGAGATAGATTTGTACCTGCTGAAATGCAATGATTTTAAAATACGTTAAACAAAAAATGTAGAGTATATCCCAGTATATATAGTACATAGTGTACAGAGTATATTTTATTATATTATAAAGTATGTATATATGATTCTACATATGTATGTGTACCCATATATGTATAGTATGTTCCCATTAAAAAAAAGATTGTGTGTGTGTGCGTGTGTGTGTAAAAGGAAGGAGGGTAAATAACTGCTAATGGAATTACCTTTGATAGTTAAATGGTGGGAGGACTAGGGGGAAGGAACAGGTCAGGGGTTGAAAGGAGATACATTTTTATTATATCCTTCCTTTTTTGGGTTAGAAGTTCTACCATATGCATGTTATTTTCATGAAACTTTGTAAAGACATGAGTTTAGTATAGGAAATAACTAGCTAGTAGGCAGAGCTTTACAAAAATGGAATATGCTACCTTAGGAGGCAGCTTGTTTCTCGTAAGGTATTCAAGTAAAGAATGGATTTACACTTGATGGGGATCCTGTAGGACCAAGTGTTAGATGGGTAAGTGGACTGGATAACCTTTGTTGTAGAATTCTAGAAGACCTTTAAAGTTTCTTCCAACTCTGAGATTAATTCCAAATTAAAAAGGTAGTCAGTCTTCAGACTGGGAAGAACCTATGAGAAGGAGGGCAGATTTGGAAAAAAAAAATTCTATAAGTGGTTTGACTTCAATTAAGCTTAATTATTGAGTTAATTATTTAATGTGATTTCAATGTCAATACAGTGAGTCAATGTTCTAAAAAAGACATTTTGGATTTAGCAGATGCATAAAATAAAGTCAAAGAGCAAATGAAAAAAATTGAACTAATTTGAAATATTTTTCCTTTTGAAAAGAATATTTACCCCCCCTACTTTTTATCATGACTAACACTTTTATTAAATCTTGAGAAAGACAGATGTTGTGACTTGGAAGGAAACGCTGGTGAAAAATGACAAGGAATAAGAAATACAAACTACAAGAAGCTAATTTTCATCTCAATTTTTCTTATTTGTATTTCTATTTTAGGTTCAAAGTCAAGTCTGCTCCTTAACAACATGATAGGACCATAAATATAAGGAAAAAAGTATTAGAGTATCACTAAAAATGTTTCTAACTTTATATATGTAAAGTTTTAAAAATAATCGTAGTTTATCAGTTAGATCAATACCACAGATGGATTTCTGTGGAGATAATAGAAAACGAGAAATTATTTTTGGCAGCAATGTTAGTTTCATAACAGCCTCTGGTGATAATAACAAAACACCGGCATGAAAATTGAAGAAGTGAAGCATTTGTTTTCCATACCTCTAGAAGTCACCAGTATTACAAAAAGCATATTTCTATAAATGGGAGAAAACACCAGAAAGCCTCGGAATACAGTGAATGATAAAGTATATACTGGTATTTTCAGAAATTAGGTAGTCAGGTGGTATTACTCAAGGGGAAAAATGTAGCTGTCTGGCCAGTATCCTTACTACTGGTAAGCAATTTCTATTTCAATATTCTTCTTAACGGACACAATAAGGATCCTCTTCATATCTACAGACTTTCAGCTAAAATGTCTCTCCAACCTAAATTTGTTTTTTCTACTCAGCACTCATTTTTGTCTCAGATTCCTGTAGTACTTTAAGGAGTCAAGTGTAAGTTATGTCCTTTGGGGTGGTTGTGGTGGTAAGAGTTGGTGTGAGATGAGCAGGGTCCTGGCAGAAGTTTCATTAATTTACCTCTTTTTCTTCTGCTCATTCTATAGCAGAGGGCATATCAAACAATTTATCTTTTATGAGCATAAAATCTCGTTTTTGAAATTTTTTATTGTATTTTTAGATTTCAAATGTTAGATGAAATATAAACAAAAATATAACGCATTTTGGTTACCAAATGTATGTATATATGTTCCCTGCTCAATTTGAGAAAATATTTTCCTATGATTCCGGTACCTGGCTCAACTTACTTTTCTACTCTGCAACAGTATGTTTCCGCAGCTTTCACTAGAGCAATTTCACTGCAGGAAGCAGAGAGATTTCTTTTCTCCTTAGTACCCACACCACACAAATTCGAGCTCAGACAAGATCCTTGCTTAGAGATCAGTATTATTCAGGTCACCTCATTCAGTACCGTAGTGAGTGCTGTGTAAACTGTAAAGCGCCACACAAGCGTAAGTTAACATTATACAAGATGCATTTTCAGGAAAGGACAAGCCTTTGATTTGATTAGAACTAAGTCAGAAAAACACTAGATGGAAGATTTTGTTACTGTGTGATCCACACACCTGGGCCGATACCAGTTCACAGAAGCAGATGAGACGAAAGGTGCAGACCAGCACTCACCCAGTACAGCACAAAACGCACACAGGGAACACAGGGGCGCACAGCGTCCTGAATGTGAGGAAATTCCGGGTGATGTAGGCGTGTTTAAAGAAAGTGACATGGTTGTTACAGCTGCCTGAAGGCTGTTAGTGAAGAGAAGTCATTTGAGTGGCAAACTCTGGGGAACCTTGCGTTTTGGTAGGTGTTGAGCTCTCAAACCAGAGCCTCAACTCCTCAGCAATTTTTTTGTTTTCATACATTCAGATGACTTTAGAAGGTGCTCCCTACACCTATCCAGGGTGTTACTTTGTTTCGGGTTATTTCTAATTATACGTATATATTGTGATTTCTTTCTTTATAGCTGCCTGTTTTAGTTTCATTTCTTTTTATTGAGTGATCTTTTAAGCTCCACACTTCTTAAATTGAGGCACACGTGCCCCCCACAGTGGTGTACCAGGGGTTATATGAAACTACAAGATAAAGCTGAAGCATTTTTCCAGAGGGTTTATTTTGAAAATCTGGAAAGCTGTTAGTGTCCTGATTCAGAGTGTGGGCTGTTGTCAAGTTCCCAGGTTAGAACCTTGTCCTTTGGCAAGGTACTTAACCTGTCTGTTCCTAAGTACTTTACTCTGAAAATAGGTATACTATTAGTGCTACTTTATAGTTTCAGCAGATATTAGTTACTATATATTTTTCCCCTTTGAGCAAATATGAGCAAGGATGGAAAGGTAAGAAATGCTGGGGAGGGGGGGTGGATTTAGATAGGGAGACCAGGGACCACCTCAGAGAAAAGGTGACTTTGGAGTAAAGACCTAAAGGAAGCGAAGGACTTAATTGTGGATTCTGGGAGAAGAGAATTTCAGACAGAGGGAACAGAAAGTACAAAGGCCGTAAGTATGTCTTCTAAGTTTACGGAATAGCAAGAGGCCAGTGGGGCTGGAACAGAGTGATTGAGATGGTGAGAAAAATGAAAGGAGATGGAGAGGGGCAGTGGCTCATGTAAGGCTTTGTAGTTTTTATTCTGGATGACACAGATGGCCGTCATGTGCAGAGGAGTGTTACGGCCTGACTTATGTTTTTTAACCATACATCTGAGTTAAAAGAAGATCACAGGGAGGCACGGGTGAAAGCAGGCAGGCCACTGCAACACGTGAGAGATGACGGTGGCTGAGACCAGAGTAGTGCCAATGGGGGTTGGTAAGAAAAAAGACAGAATTCTTGATATACTTTGAAAGTTAAGAGTTGATAGGATCTACTGTCAAATTAGCTGTGAAATATAAAAGAAAGAAGGATGTTTTGAAGTTTCTGGCTTAATCATTAAGTAAAAGTTAGGTGGCCATTGTCTGTGATGGGAAGATTGATCACAGGAAGAGAAAGTTGGGGGGAATGTCAGGAGTTGTTTCAGACAGTAAACTTGAGATGCCTAGTAAACATTCAAATGGACACGTTAAATAGGTATTTAAATAAATTGGCTTGATAATCAGGGAATAAGTCCAGGTGAGAGTTACAGATTTGGAAGTCATTAGCATATAAGCCATGGGTCACTTGATGGGCTTTGTTCTGAGAAATGCTGTTAGGCGATTTGATCGCTGTGCTGTGCGAAGGAACACAGAGCGCACTCACACAAACCTAGACGGCAGAGCCCACTACACTCCTAGGCTCTATGATATATGATATAGCCTATTGCTCCTGGGCTACAAACCTGTACAGCACGTTACTATGCGGAATACTGCAGGCAACTGTACCACGATGGTATTTGTGTATCTAAACATAGAAAAGGTACAGTAAAAGTAAGGTATAAAAGATAGTGTGAGGGAGCACAGGGGGTAGGGGGAGGGCTGTGTAGGGAGGTGTGATCTGAAGCAGAGTATACAGCAGGAGGAGGGAGGGAGAAGGAAGAAAAGGGGAGAACGGAAGAGCAGAGACGGAAGAAGACCCAGAGATGAAGCTTGAGACTGGAAATAATAAAACAGAGAGGGGGAAGAGAGAGAGGGAGGGAGAGAGAGAAAAACAGGACTGGGGAGAAAGCGAGATTAAAAAAAATGGAGAGAGAAGTGGGTATGTGCGTGCATGCGTGTGTGTGTGTACGCACGTACGTGTGTGTGTACAGCGGTGGGCCAGCTCTTGGGCTCCCCTTCTCCCAGCCCTCTCCCCTCTCTCCCTCACCAACTCCGGGCCCAAGCAACACAGGGTACAGGGAGACAACATGCTAAGTCTGATTTATTTCAAGCACCTAGAGTTAGAGTAAATTCAACATCTTAGTCAGGTCTGGCCTTTTCTTTCAACACAGCAAACAAATGTACTGCTTATAATCCATTTTTATGGCACCATGTACATGTGGCCCAGCGTTGACTGAAACGTTATGCAGCATATGACTGTCTTTAAAGTCATGAGGCTGGATGGGATCATCTAGGAAACAGCACAGACAGAAAAGAGAGGCCCAAAGACTGAGCTTTGCAGCTTTGATCCCAGTTCTCTGAAGAACAAAGAGCTGAGAGGTCTGAGAGATGTGGGGGAACCAGCCCAGAATAAAAGGAGATGTGAGACTCCTCGATAGAACCCCAGAAGTCAAATGAACAAAATGCTTCACAGAGAGGAGGTGCCCACCTGTGGCAAATGCTGCTGCTATGAAGATGAAGGCTGAAAGAAAACCACTAGGTTTAGTGACAATGCTGTCACTGGTGACCATGACAAGACCAGTTTCTGTGGACTGTAATGGAAAAAATCCTGACTAAAGTAGAATCAAGAGAGAATGGGAGATAAAGTGGGATAGCAAGTTTAAGCAACTTTATTTTCACAGGCCACTTTATCTTAAAAAAAAAATTTACTCTCTATTTAAAATTCAGCAACTCTCCAACATAGGAAATCTGCTGTTTCGATGAAAGGAGAGCAGAAGAAAGACTTTGGGGGAAGAACAGGAATTAAATACCAGGGGAATAAATAATGGTATACTAAAATTCACATACTGCTGAAACTAAACAAAAAGTTTCCAGCTTAGTCACAGATACATGGGAAAAAAAAATAAAAAAAGTTTTAGCACCACTTCTAGAGCAATTAGAATCACACACGATTCTTTAAAACACACACATGCACATATACACATGCACACCTAGGGTTTACCATTCACAGATTCTAACTGAGCAAGTTTGGGCTAAGCCCGGGGTATTTTCATGTTTTGAAAGCGCCATAGGTGATTATGGAATTTGAAAGCACCATAGCTCAGCTTGGGTTCAGAAATCACTAGGATATAATTGTTTAAATCACAAAATGAGCCAAAACAAGCAGGGTCCTCTAAGAAACTCAGCAGTAAAATCACTGTTTTTAGAAATTTTAAAAAGGACAAGTGATACTAGCAGTAGTGGGTGCTACACACTGCATGTGGGTGATGATATAGGTTTTTCAATCTGCAACACTTGGAACAATTCACTGGGGATACAAACATGTTGTTACACTAAAGGACTCACAGCTAATCTACAAACTTGCATCAATATTCAAGAAAACCAACACTTATCCTCCACTTTCTTATCTCAATGTAAGTCTCATACTGAAGATTGAGCAACTTAAGAGGTCAGATAAAATACAACATGGGAAATTATCTCTACTTGAATTAATACAGACATAATTTAGCATTATGCCAGTATCTACGATTGATTTCAGAAAGGGATACTCAAGTGAGATAGATTTAAAACTAATGCTCTATTGACAGTTCCAAATAAGAAGAAAGGTTGCATTAACTTATGTTTAAGAGAGGCTGAAAGAGACAAGTATTGGGAATAGGACTCAAATTTTTCTTAAAGTTAAATTATTCTAGAACTTGTAGCAATTTAGACTTGGATATAAAATAAGACTAACAACGCCATATTAGAGAAATTAAGAGAATTCTACTGGTCAAAAGTAGCAGATTTACTATATTAGTCCACTAATCTCTTACTAAAATGTGTTTTTATGAATTTTTATTTGCATAAATTTTAAAGGGAAAGTAAGCATCACCACAGGTTAAGGAAGTCACTGAAAAAGACATGTTGTAAACATTCAGAAAAGAAACAAATCAGAGTTGAGTATTCTGAACAGCTGATAATTCTATCATTCAAACTTCAAGTTATACCATAATAAAATCAAAATTCAAAATTTATATGGATACTTGGCAAAGGTTCTTAAAATAGTATTACTTAGGGCAACATTAAAAGAGGCACTAATAATGCTGACACCCATTTCTGCAGTGAACTCAAACGGACACCAGTAAGCCCAGCATGGAAAATGGTCCCACCTTCAGTACTGTCATTACCTTGTGTGTAGGCAGCATCGTCAGATCCCATACTCAACTTCCGTGCTTCACTTATTCTGTCCACATGTGCTAAAGTAGGGTCTGTGAGGTGTTGCATATTCTCTGTTTCTACATAATGATCAGGATGATTTAGAAGATTTGTAAGTTCAAAGGTAGGGGACACCACCCCTGGTGAAACTGCAGGGGGTTTATTGGGAGAAACTGTAATTTTGAAAGTGTATTTTGTGTTGGGCTGAGTGACAACCACTCGAGGAGAAGTTGCAGAGTTATTGCCTATTGCTCGACTTTTGGGAGGGTGGTGATGAATAAAGGTGGGCCCCATGCTCACTTGCCCAGACATATTCCTGGAGGCGGCAGCTGCTCCGGAGTTGGTGGATATGAAGAGGGTGGGCTGATTCCGGATGACCTGCTCATCTCCTGCGGTGGCGTTAGCTGAAATATAGACCTTCGGTTGACTACGGGACATCACCTCATCAGTATTTGGGGGACTGGCAGCTATGTAAACAGTGGGCTGATTTCTATTTAAGGTCTGGCTGTTGACTGAAGAGGAACTGCTGGAGGTTCGAGGGCCAGAAGAACGCAATTTTGAAGAATTGTTTCTCTGTGGAGGTTCAAGTTTGATTTCAATCTGATTTTTTCGAGGTCCTGTTGAAATATTCTGAATGTTATATTGGCCGTGGGCAGAAGACTGGGAGCTACCAGATGAATGAATTGTTGGTGGTTGTGGAGTAGTAGGTGAACTGATGGGCATGTAGACGTGAGAGGTCTGGTGGCCTTGCTGATTTGGCTGCTGGGCTGAGGTATGTGACAGAGGATTCGATGCAGGGTAAGTAGTCCAGGGACCAGGTTGTGAAGGTTGATAGACTTGTTGAGAGTTCATGGGGTTAAACTGAGATACCCAGCCAGAATGCTGTTGTGTCTGTCGAGTTGTACCACTAGGAGTTGTAATGTACGGTCTAATATAGATAGAATTTCCCTGTGGACTGTTAAGTACAGGTGGAGGTACACCATGTATGTGCAAAGATGTAGGAGTATTACGACCAGTCTGGATATTTGGGGCTAAAGTTACCATAATGGGATTGAATCTGGGAGTTTGAGAAAGGTTAGATGTTCCTTTGCTGCCTAAGTGAAATCCAAGATGCGGTGCTGAATTTGTAGCACCAGATGTACTGGATATTCCAAAAACATTAAAGCCTTGAGGAACTTGAGCTGGTGCTGTCTGTGGCTCCTGCTGAAACAGTTCATTATTGGACTGACCACCTTGAAGTTGTCCATCACTAATGCTGTGCGTTAGAGTCCTACTTCCATTCATTCTAGTTCCTTCTCTTCCATGGTGGTAAACATTCTGTGACTGCAAGTCCAAGTTGAGAGAAGTCATGTGATTGCGTAGACCAGAAATTCCAGAGTCATCCGAAAAATTCAAGTCTCCTTCACCATAAAGATATCTCGTACTCTCCTGAGAGAGAACTGCACAGCAGGCATCCAGGTTGTTGTTATTCTACAAACAAAATAAAAACAGCTTGATGTTAATTAACAACCAGAAGCTAACGCTTATACTCTCATCACTACTAAAATATTATGTGATTAACAAATGATTAGTTAATATAACATATATTTGAAGCTTCTTATTTGAGAAGAACTATTTTTTATGCAAATGGTTGAATTAGTAATCCATGCTGCTAATATGATGGAGAAGTTGTCTAACTAGCAATAGCTAAGTGAGGCAAGTCATTGTTCTACTGTAGGAGCTATTTAAAATGAATTCATGCAAATACAGTAAAATTAAAATTACGACCTAATTAAAAATACAATTTGAATGCTGAACATTCAACTTAAGCATGTAATACTGTATGATTAAATATTTTGCACATTTAAGTGCTATATAAATCCTTTTAAAATAACCTTTCAAAAATTATATTTGTAGTGTTCAAATTTAAAAAGTTCTGAAATTCATAACAAAGTCATCTCAATTCCTTACATGCTTTCTCCTAAGTTGTGTATATAAAAAAAACACATATGTGTATTTCATACGTATATGAAATACAAGCTCAAGGTAGCCTCCAGGGTAACTGAATTCATATCTGTCTTTAGATAGCACCATACAAAAATCTTCTCCAGAGAAAGAAAAAACAAAAACAAAACAAAAACCAACCAGACTGTTTCTAAACAATCCTCAAGAGAATGACTAACCACTATTCATAAATCATCCCTAAAAATATTTACTGAACACCAACAAAATACACAGCACTCTGAGATAGAAGACTCAGTGACATACATATAGAACCGAACTTTTCCCTAGAAGAGCTTGCAACTCATTTAGGGAGACAAACCATGGGTTATGAAAAGGTAACATTAAAATGTATTTGCCAATAACAAGCAGAACTGAAGTTGAACAGAGAGTAAATATTACAGGCTACTGTAGGAAGGAGAAAGGAGTCTGCTAACGAGGGAGGGCTGGCCTGATGGGTTTCACAGGATATGTAGGACAGATAGAAAAAAAAAATTCTTGGTGAAGAAAATGGCATGAGTAAAGACATAAATGTGATAGTAAGTAAAAGCATGTTCTAAACAAAGTGCTTTTTAACAGATTTGGCTGGAGTTAAAGGTCTGTTTTGGAAAATTTGCAGAATAAATTGTTAGAAAAGCAGACTGGGATTAAATAGTTGAGGACTTTGAAAAAGGAGTCACACTGGAGTCTGCACTAATACAGGCAATGGGGAGAGCTACTGAACACAAATGAAGAGAAGTGAAGATATAAAGGGTGTTTTGGGAAGACAAGTCTATAGACACTTAAAATGAATAGTAAAGAGAAAACTTTTTGACAAGAGGACCAATTAGAAGATAAGACATGGAAACAAATTACGAAAGATTACAAATAGTCAACACAATTTGGCTACAAGAGAGTTCAAAGAAAACTTGAGAATTAGGAGCCTGACAGAAATGGGACAGTTTTAGACATAAAACTATAAAAATCCTTTTATCCGACTAATTCTGAATTGATATATATTCGTTTTTTCAAATATAATTTAAAAATTCACCACAATCTTTATCAATTGATAAAGATTTAATGCATTATAGTTAAACCTATCTTTAGCCAAACGTAATTGGTGCTTTTTGCTTCAAGCTAACTTTACTGCTATTCCTAGTAAATTCTTCTTTCTTCTAAGCCAAAGCTCACAAAGACCCCCATCTTCTCATCTCTCTGCCAACATTCCCATATCAAAATATACTTTCCCTACCAAATTCAATCCCACACTTCCTTTTTAAAAGCTGGTACTCATATTTACAAAGTTTCCCTCTAATTCTCTTGAGCTCTCAAAAACCCCTTCAATCCTTTATAATCTCTGATTATTTAATATGTTCCAGTCCCAGCTATGCCATAACTTACATGCCTTTAGGTTATTACCCTATACAGACATCACTTTATCAGCAAAACATAAAAGAACTTACGGGGATTTTACCGTGTTTCCCTGACAATAAGACGTACCCCCAAAATAAGCCCCAGTTAAGATCGGCAGCCAGACGGACGCATTTAGTACATTATGATGATGTTCAGAAGAAGATGATGTGACTGTAGTTGAATAAATGTGGATTGTTGTACTTGAAAAAATAAGACATCCCTTGAACATACACCCTAATGCGTCTTTTGGAGCAAAAATTAATATAAGACTCGGTCTTATTTTCGGGGAAATACGGTATAAGACCTGGTCTTATTTTTCAGGGAAACACAGTATAAAACTACAACAGGATAAAAGGAAATGTTACTTTTCATTAAAATTTTATTTGAGAAATTTTGAACATATACAAAAATAGAGTAAATATGATAAATTTCCCGATATTCACCATCTAGCTTTAATGATATTTATACATGGCAAATCTTTTTTCACCCAATGTGCATGCCCCAACTATTCTCCTCACCAAGCTACACCAAGTCTTAGATGTTATTTTGTTTTCATCTATAAATACATTAATATATATCTTTAAAAAAATAGGGACTTAAAAAAAGTCACAATGCCATTATCATACCTTAAAAGAATCAATACTTACTACCACCTAATATCCAAATAGTGTTAAAATTTCCAGATTGTCTCATAAATGTCTTTTTAGTTTAAACCAGGACTTACTCAATGTCCAATTATTTGGTTGATATGCCTTTTAGGTTTCTTTTTAAAGTTTTTTAGGCATGTGTTGAAAAACTTGACCATTTATCCAGTAGAATTTCCCATCTGGATTGGCTCACTGCACCCTGTGGTGTCAACACCCCCTGACACTCATTGTAAACTAGTAGTTGTAACTATAGATAGGTGTGAACAGGTTCATGTATGAATTTCTGGCAAGACCTTTTAGAGGGTCTATTTTTTATTGCATCACACAAGTAGGCACAATAATGTGTGCCTGTCTTTTTGTGATCTTGAAGCTGAATGGTAGAGTCTGATGTCAGCTTGATTCAGCTAATGATTTTTAGCAGCTACTGATGATCACTGCTTAGAAACTTAATTTCATCAGGGGTTGCAAAAAGGGTGATATTGATGATACCCCCATTATAAGGTTCCTTCTTCATGTATTAGCAGCAATTTTTCCTCAGAGAACTCGTTCTTTTCAACTATTTGGTTATTCTTTGCACAGATGAGGCAGGATGAATTCTTTCTCTCTTTACTGGTTTTTAGAGTAATGAAGGTGACTAAGATTTATTTTTCGTATCATTGTAAACTCCAGTATCTTTAACATTTTGTGTCTACTGATTGTGGTCATTGTAGCCTATCTTTAGGTGCGTGGGAATGACTTCACAGGACATGAACTCAGGAGTCTTTCGTAACTTCCTTGTTTTCTGATAATGACAAGATGTCCAGATTGTCTTGTATACTTCCTATCTCAGATCTAAAATCAACTATTTCTCAAAGAAGCCCTGGTTACTTTACTGGGAAACCGCAGAGACACGTTTTAAGTGTATCAAAATGAGGATAAGTTTTTAAAAGGTCGAGAATCATTGCTTTTTTGTATATATACAAATCTGCATTCTCTTCAAGCAAAAAAATAATCTGAATCACAATTTCAGTTCTTTTTTCATTCTTCCCCAAGCTTCTTCTACAGACAAGAAGTTTACAGACAGTACCAAAGTATACACTATGATCATTCTCCTCAAACTTTCGTTCATTCACTCCTTCAACCAGTTATCTACTAAGTACCCATTAGGTAAGTAGAAAGGACTAGAACCACTGCTTGTAAGGATCTCATGGTCCAGTGGAGGAAATGGGTACACAAATTAATACAGACTAGTAATTGTCTTAATAGAAATATGGATAAGGACTACAGGTGGAGGTCATCTGAGGATATACTTAAATTTTAAGTCTTACAAATACTGAATGAACACTACTTAATGCATTACTTTGAAAAGAAACAGCAATTTTAAACTTACAGATTTAATCATATTAAGAGAATTAAAGAATAGTGAAAAATTCAGTTAGAAATAGAAAAATATCAGTGCCAACTCTGCAATATTTTCACACTATTATAAGTTAAGGTTTAATCACCAAATATTAATAAATTTTAAAGTATGAATTACACATGGTGATAATATAGCTATCTTAAGAGAATCCACAGCACAAGGAAATTGTGTGAGTAGTTCCAGAAACAGGGATCTGAGCAATAAATGAAGTCAAGAAGAGAACAGAGGGTAGATATTTCTCTTCTCCCAAGAAGCAAGACGTTTAACAACAGGTACATAAATGGCAGCGGGGCATGATCCTTTAACTACTAACTTCTTATATTTTGTATACTATGTTTTTTTTCATTTAGAAAAGTTCTAAACCAGTATATTATATGGAGGATTTCTCCAGAGAAAGGACCGAGGCCTACCCAATTGAGAAAGGGAGAGCTGCTCCCAAAATAAAGGCTGTCACCAAACAAGAGGTACTGCATTTAGAGGTAGCTTAATTTACCTTTACAGTTTAAAAAAAAGTTTCTCCAAATTCGGGAAGACTTGCACCCTAGATGTATGCCCAAACAGCCCTCCCTATTCCTTTCTTGTTGCATTTCTTATTATATCAGCTAAAAAGCACATCACTTAGATGTCCAGAATGATTATTAACTCAAAATAAGAGTGTGGTCTGCCTTCAAAGTAATTTGCCAGCAAACAGACTTCATTTTAGTAATCACTCTGTGTTGGGAAGCACACTGTAGGGCGCCTTGGTTTTGTAAAATGAGATTAACATGATGAAGGTGATAATACTGGGTGCCCAAAGGGAATTCAAAATCATCTATTTTCTGATAAAGTTGAAAACATGCTAGTTTAATTTTTTTAAAAATAGGCAATTCATTTACACAGAGCAAAACACAAAAAACACATTTAGAAATCTTACTTTTATCTATCCCCATCTGTGTTGTTCCTCTTGCCCACTATTGGTAACCACCTTTTATTAATTTTGTTTTTAATCCTTATAGTATGTATTTGTTTATGTAAACATGGGCAAATATGCATCTGTGTGCATATATATTCCCTCTGCTCTCATGTATATATATTGATCTGCGTTTTGTTTTAATTTAATACATCCTCCTTCTGTAAGAGTACACAGAGCTCTTTATTTTTTTGAAAATATTTTAAATAATTCTACAAAAGGCTCTATATTTTACTCCCAGTTAAGGTACCTGAAAATCTCTATAGCTGTGTTATTGGACAAGTGTTCTGGGCAGTTCTTTCAAAATTAAGTCTTATAAAATTTTATGGAAGAATCAACAGTATTTTTCAGACTCAGTGAACACTCAGTCTAGTCTTATTTTATCACAAAAGGCTATCTGAAATGTTAGGAAAAGGTACCTGTGTTCTATGGGAGATGACTTCTCCCACTATCTCTGTTCCTCCCCACATTTTCTTTAACTTCTGACTCCATTCTTATTACTTCCCCCCTTTTATTCTTTCGCATCATATATTAACAAATGACTACTGATTGATTCATTCACCAAATATTTACTACGGGTCTTCTACTATTATTACTGTTATTAGTACTGTATGCTAACATTTACTGAGCACTCATGAGTCACGTATCCTAGTAGTTGCTGTATCTACATTATGACATTTAATTCTCTGTGAAGTTTTTTATTCCCATTGTACAGCTGAGAAAAATGAGGGGATCATACTATCAAAAATGAGGGGATCATAATTGTCAAAACTTGAACTCAAGTTTAGCACTAAAACATATATTATTTATTATTATTTTAAAATTTTATTTTTATTTCCACCCAGTTTTAATGAGGTATAACTGACAGATAAAAAATGTATATATTCAGGTTGCCCAATGTGATTTTTTTTAGATGTGCAATGTGATGATTTAATATATGTATATATTGTGAAATTACCACAATCAAGTTAATTAACATATCTACCACCTCAGAGTCAACTTTTTTTTTTGGTGGTGAGAACACTTAAGATCTACTCTTTTAGCAAATTTCAAGTATATAATACAATATTATTAACTCAAAACATACGCTTTTAAACACTACAATATAAAGAGGCAGGCATGTTTGGAGAATTCCAATCAGCTGAGGATGACACAGGCTGTGAGGAAGAAGGACTGGACGCGAGATCAGGCTGCAGGAGGCAGGATTTCCGACCACACACGTAGGGTTCCCAAGTCTAGGTACTTGAACTTTATTCTGAAGGTATGGGGAACAATAATGAGGTCTAACCAGGTAAACGTATGATAAAATCTGCATTTAGAAAGACACTTTGGCAGAGTGAGAAGGATGGATGGGAGAGACCAAAAGTAGGTTAGAATAAAGGCACCAATTAAATATACAGATAAAAGGTGATAAGGGCATTAACAAAATGGAGTCACTTGATATCAGGTATAGATACTGAGTCTTTAAAAATTTCATACAATTTCAAACTTTAAACATAATTTATGAAGAGTAAATATATCTGAGCCCAAATTACTATTTTATATCTCTATTTTAACAGTGGAATAATAGTTTTTGATAGAAAGATTTCCAGTTGAATCAAATGAGAAGGCACAACTATCACTAAATACTTAGAATTATGGATTTCTAAAATTGTACATACTGAGAAGCATGTAATAATTTATTAGGTGTTTAGTGATATTAATTGGAAAACTTACAGATTAAATTAAGAATACACGTATATAAAACCTTTTTTTCTTTAGAATTGGGACCTTAGGCATTGTCTAGCTAATTTCCTTCATTTTACAGATAAGAAAACACATAGTACTTGCCAAATATGCTTGGGATGCCTATTTAGGATTAGAACCCAAGAGTCCTGACTCCTATTTAATGATTTTCTCACTTTCATATGAAGGTCTGGAATTCTGGCAAAATAGGAGGGGAGAAAGTAAATCAAGCTCATAGCAAGTGTAAACCATGTATCAATGCTTTATATTGGGATCTCATTTAATCCTCACATCTACTTTACAAGGTAGGTGCTGTCCATATTACAGATGGCGTACAGAGCCTAAATAACTTGTTAAAGGCCACGTGACTATCAGACACCAAAGCTCATCTCTTTTGATCATAGCTCATTAATGCCAACAAGAAGATAAAAGAGTTTTCTTCCAATGTTTAGAAAAATACCCGGTTTGTATTAATAAATTCAGAAATCATTGAACACTGACCTGTAACATGCACCTGGATACAACAACTTCAGGTACTTCAGGGAATTTTTGTCGCAGGTCATGTAAAACCTGAAAATCAATTTGGTGGCTTCCTTGGGCCATTCGTATATTGCCTGATCAGGACTACTTGTACAGTAGGCAATTCTAGGCCTTAGTGGAAATAGTACTCATCTCTTCTGTCCAAGCATTTTCTGTGAAAGAAAGAAAAAAAATTTTAATGAGAACTGATTATAGAATGAATATTTTTGTGGATTTAAAATTTCAGTACAAAAGGGTATGGTGCTTAATGTATGTTATTACCTAACACTTAATATAAACTATAAAAATATTTAGTACTACAATGGTTTCCATATATTTATATTATATTTTCAGTTTATAACTCCTGATGGCAAACTTTAAATTGTCTATCTAATTCCTATGTATTCGTATGCTTTATAATGATTATGCCAAAAAACATTCAAATAAGAAATTATTGTCAAGGTGGTCTTCCCTCATTCTTTTAAAAGGGGAAAATGAATAATTTTACTAATATTTTTATTAATGATTACAGGACAGCCTGAGGGGAGTAATTCTTATTTACTTCACATACAATTCAGATCCTGAAAAAGTTTGGTTCTACAAATGACTTTGTATGCTTTATTTAAAAATGATCTATAACCCAACACATTTGATATTTCTCTTAATTTTCAGATATACTTAATCCTTAAGTGTGTAATCAATTCATTCTCAGGGGTTTAGTAGCCTTTCATCCTGTGTTTCTATTAAATTAGTATTTGAAAAACACTAATGCTTGGCCCCAACCCCAGAGGTTCTGATTTAATTGGCTGGTCAGCAGCCTGGGCATATGGATTTTTAAAAGTTCCTCAAATGATTCTAATGTGTGGCCAAGATGAAACTATCTACCTTATTTTCATTCCTAATGTAAATCATGTTGAATCTTGAAAGCCTCTTTGGGATATAAATGGTATATAAGCATATTAAATCTAAATAGTATATTAATATATTTAAAATCATGGCATTTGCTTAATAATTAAAATACATTTGACTTTAGAATAAATTTAACAATAAGACAATCCATTTAAAACAAATTTCTTATCTGTAGTATTTCTCTTTTAACCTTGTTAACATAAGCTTAAAAAAATAAGTCTGTAAACTGCATGAATATAGGAATATAGGTCTCTTTGGTCCATTATTGTGTACCTTGCACTCTGTAAACAGTTTTCAGAATAACAGTAGATACTAAATATTTTTGAGTAAATTTTGAGTACATTTTTATTCTGCTGAGAACTCGAGTCCTCAACAGAATAAAAGCTCACTTAGGTATCATGCATAGTAAAGCCTTTCAGCTTTTTAATTATCCTTTGATTAAATTTTACTGAATTCTTTTGTTTATGTGACATTAGCTTGGTTCCATCTCACAGGTTAAGCACTGCCAAACCAAGGTGTTTGCATTCTAGATTTCCCAAATCTATTTCTATGTAACACACACACACACACACAGACACACACACACACACACACACACATTTTAGCACTCAAAGTAGTGTTCCTACAAAAGGCTTGCAGGACAGAAGTACTGAAAATTAGTAAACGATACTCAAAAGTAATTTAAGGCGTGACAAACATGCAACAGTACTGACACCCTTGACTTCACTCAAGCTATAAGAGCTCATTTCTCTTCCCCTTCCCTGTTTTGGGTTAAAACTCACTGAAAATTTGCATTTACTTAAGTGTCTTCATTTCCTTCCTCCTAATCGCTTTTAAACCTACCCCAATCACAGTTTTTTGCCACTGAAACCACACTTCTCAAAGCCGTCATAGACTCTCGGGTTGTCCAACCTGAAGGGCAGTCCTCAGCCCTCACCTTACCTGACCTCTCTGCAGCCGCCCCTGCATTTTTAAAACAATTTCTTCCCTTGGCTTCTGAGATTTATACTCTTCTGGTTTTCTTCCTACCCACTGGCAGCTCTTTTCAGCTTTCTTTGTCACATCCTCTTCCTCTTCTGGACATCTAAATGTTGGTGGGCTATGGATGCACATCTAGGGTTTCTTTTCAGCTATATCTACACTCCTCCTCAAGGTAATCTCATCCAAACAGACTACATTAAACGAGGCTTTGCAAATTTCTATCTCCAACGCCAAGGGAGTTCTCTCCCATGAGTTCCAGACTAACATCGCCTGCTGCCTACCTGACATACCCTCTGGATACCTAAAATTCTTAGTATGTCCACAATCAAACTTTTAATTTCCCCCCATCCAAACCAACCCTTTCCCAGTCTTTTTCATCTCAGTAAATAGTAACATCATTCATCCAGTTGCTCCTTCTCTAACGTTCCATATCTAATCCATCATCATATCTTGTTGGCTGTATTTGCAAAAAAAGATTCTGAATCTTACCACTTTCCACACTTCTGTTACTATCTTTGTCTAAGTCACCATCTTAATTCACCTAAATTGAAAACAAAGGTCTAACTGGTCCTCCCTGCCTTCACTCTCTGCTCCACCTGCACGCTGACTCTATTAGAACGGAGTGATCTTTGTGAAAAGTAAATCAGAGCAATCATTCCCCTGCTCAAACCCTACAACATAAGGCTCCTCGGACTTCATCTCCTCTCACTCTCCTTGTTCCCTCAGTTCTAAACTGAGCTCCTTCAGTTCTGGTTAGTTCTCAAAAGAAGTCAATCTCATTCCTCCCTTAGGACTTTTGGACTTGACGCTCCTTGTGCCTGGAACACTTTTCCCTCAGATACTCACAAGGCTCTCTCTCTCTTACTTAAGGTCTCTGATCAAACATCACTTCCTCAGAGACAGCTTCCCTGATCAATCTCTATCTAAAATAATGCCATGTGTCTACGCTCCCATCACATTCTCATACCCTGCTTTTTCTCTGTAATATTTATCAATACCTGACATATACTTATTTATTGTTTATCTATCCTCAAAATGTTAGCGCCACAGGATCAAGAACTTTGAAGTTGACTGCTGTGTCCCCAGGATCTAGGTCAAAGATGCAACATTTGATAAAATGAAGGTTTTACTGTATTGTTTCTTCATATTACCTTGCTTCAAAACAAATTTCCAATGATCTAGATTTGGAAATGTATAATTTGAGGAAGAAGCAAATAAGTAAATGCTCAGTCTAATTCAGGATCACTTTTATTATTTAAAAGATGAATCATGCAAATAAATTTCAACTTATTCCATTATTGAAACATATTCAGAAATCTCTAAAGTTCCTTAAAAAACTCATCACATTTGCTTGCTTTTCTAATGAAGACTATCAAGTACACAAATGAGGAAATTGTTCAAATGTACAATTGTATTTTAGGGGTTCTATGTCCCCTAATGGCTAAGTAGTTCCTACTGGACCAACTCTCTCACCAAGTACAACTACAAACAACAAAGTATTAAAAAAACAACTACTTGAAGGCAGAAGGCAGAAACAACAATGGGCTGATGGTGATGGTGGTGCTGGGGGTGTGGAGAAGAAGAAGGGGTGATTTTCAGTTTTTTTAATGGCTTTTAGCTAGAGAGCAGGCCCCAGTTGGTGCGGATAGCTAAAACCTAAACAGAGAAGCTGTAGTCTTACTTGATTAATGAACCAAAGGATAGATTTTGGCATAACCACAACCTACTAAGTAAATCACAGAAAGAAAAGCACCAAATTCTACGCATTCTGCACACATCTCTGATCAATAAACTACACATATGTGAGCGATTCCAAGCAGCCAGGCTGTGGCTAAAATAATGGAATTGAGATTTCCGTCTGTAGTTTGAGTTCAGCCAAGTTGACTGCCTAAAACAAAGAAGCAAGCAAGCAAACAAACCAACCAAACATCAATAGTCATTGGAGGAACATCATAGAACTTACAGTCTCTACAACGTGTCATTCGTAATGCTTAGGATACAATCTAAATTATACATAAGAAACAGGAAAAATTGACCCATACTCAAGAGAAAATGCAACCAACGGAGACCAAGCCCAATGACCCAGATGCTGGAATTACATCGTAAGGATTTTAAAGCAGTTATTTTAACTATGCTCAAGGAGTAAGGGCAAATATGCCTGGGTCTATTGGGGTAGGAGGGGTGGGGGGAGTATATTGAAAAAAAAAAAAAAAGAACCAAATGCAAATTCATGAAGTGAAATAAAATGTCTGAAAAAAAAAAAAAAAAATCACTGGATGGATTAACCAAAGATTGGAAATGACAGAAGAGTCAGTGAACTTGAAGACAAAGCAAAAGAAATTATTACAACCTGAAGGATGGAGAAAAAAAAAATTGGGTCAGAGGTGCACAGAACCTCAGGGACTTGTGGGAAAGTATCAGAAATTCTAACATACCTGTAATTGGAGATCCAGAAGGACAGGGGAGAGAGAATGGGGTAGAAAAGAGTATTTAAAGAAATAATGGCTAAAATTTTCCACAAATTAGTAAAAGATACAGATTAGTAAAAGATCTTGATGGGTTCCCCAGATATTGTGGTGGCTGCTCTTGGTTGGGGACCATCCTGTACCTAAGGCAGGATAATGGTGGCTGCAAAGACGACAAAAAAGTCAGTGGAGTTGATCAGCTACAGCCCCCACTCCTTATGAAAAGTGCAAAGTACCTGCTGGGATAAAAGCCAACTCTAAAAATGATCAGACAAGGCAAAGTAAAACTGGTCATCCTTACCTACAACTGCCCAGCTTTGAGGAAATCTGAAACAGAGCATTATGTATGTCATGTTGGCCAAACCTGGTGACCATCATTACAGTGGCAATAATACTGAATTGGCATAGCATGTGGAATATACTAGAGTATGCAAACTGGCTATCATTGACTCAGGGAACTCTGGTATCATTAGAAGCATGCCAGAACAGATTAGTGAGAAGTAATCCATGGAAAATTTTTCTTTAATAAAATTGACCAGAGATTGTTTAAAAAAACACACAAAACAGAACAAAAAGAAAAAGATCTTGATCAAGAAGATCAGCAAATCCTAAATAGGAAAAGCCAAAGAAAACCTCACACAGGAGTAACAGTCAAACTGCTGAAAATCACAGAAAAAGAAAATCTTGAAAGCAGCCAAAGAAATGGCACACGGGAACAACAATCGAATGAATGTTGGCTTCTCATCATCAAACAATGGAGGCCAGAAAATAGTGACATGACATATTCTAAGTGCTGAAAAGGAAGACAGACATACAGCCTACATTCTATATCCAGCAAAAGTAAACTTTAAGGACAAGGCAAAATAACTATATTTAACTGTCTGTGTGGGTACGTTTTACAACTAAACACATTACTGAAACAAACAAACAGGTATCTACTTACATTCAAAAGGAAAGCCAAGAAATACCTTGTAACTTAATCTGGAAATTCTTTCTAATAAATGGAGACATTTCCTATGAAAAGATACAAAATGACCACTCTTTTGAGAAAATAAAAATCACACTTTATAGTCAAAGTATTGGCTTTTACTATTAAAATCTTATTAAAAATTTAGTGAATAAATTAAATATCACTGATACACAGCCTTAAAACTTTCCTAAAGAGTAGAATTTCCTAAGAGTAGAATTTAAAGAAACAGTGCTCTACTTTAGCCATTTGTTTCTAAAATTTTCTGGCAGAACAACATGCTAATAGTTAAAAACAGAGATAACCTAACATTGCTAAGTATTTCAACCTCAATTCTACATTAGTGGACACTGTCTCATTTAATAATATGCATCAATTAAATGAGGAAATGTATATGAAGTGTACAGTATTTGAAACATAATGATGGCTGGTTAAGTATAAATTTTAGGATGCTATAATTTGTGTTCATTTATTTACAAAATTTAATCCGCCCTTTACTTGCAGTGTCTTTTTGGGCAAATCATTTAACTTCTCTGTGCCTCAGTTTCCTTATCTATAAAATGGTGATGATAGAGTAGCCAGCTACCTCATATGATTATGAGAATTAAATGAGAAATACAGGTAAGATAATGAAAAAGAACACAGTAAGTCCACAAGAAATAAAATAGCTCATGTAAATGTATCCAGTAATAATATTATTTCTTCTTTGTAAAATGGAGAAAACAACTCAAAGAATTGTCAAGGGTTAGTGACAACACAGCGCAAGTTAATTGACCTGCACCTGCTTAGCCTGGAGCAAATAAATCCAAATATTTATTTATTCTAAATATTATGAATTTCCACAAAGTACAAAGAACAAAACCTTAGCAAACAGGGCTGTATGCTACTCTGGTTGCAGAATATTGAAGGAGTTGATTGAACAGCTGAGCTCTTCCTTTTCCATGTATGCAGACAAATAACTTGTGTAATGGGGGAACTGGACAAAGCTGCCTGAAAAGCCAAACAATACTGGGTTGTACATAAGTGCCAGATAAGGGGTATAAACTGTGCTATAGGTGCCATGGTCTGGGCTGAGAGGGGCAGTCTTGAATCATGGGTATTGAAATAAGAAGGTTAAAGTATGAAGCAAGGCAACCAAACACTAGAAAGATTCTGGAACAGTGAGTCAGTCACCTGTCTGGCTAGAAGGAAGGAGGGACAGGAGGAAAGAAGGGGATTGTGAAAAAGGAGTTCTGGGTGGGGAGTAGTTACAGGAGAAGACGAGAAAGGCCAACAAAGGTTCCAAATGTTTAGTGGCCTTTATGACAGAAGGCCTTGGCGTACATTGACACTGACGTTTCAGTATTATGTAAAACTATACACATCTTTTATCTTTGCCCCATTCTTACGTGATTAAATGTAACTGGAACACATTTTTTAATCCTTTTAACAAAAACATAGTTCATGTTGAATGTCTAAGAGAAATAAGATGAAATATATAAAACTAAAATTCACTTCTCAACTGCATTATGGGTCTCCTTTAGCTTAGGGAGAAGGTAAGGAGGTCTTCCCATTTGAACATACTTGTATATACGATCCTAAAATTTAATTCTGGTTTCCATAGTAACATCTATAGATGACAATCTTTTCTGTGACTATTGGAATCTTGAGTTGGATAGGACCCTAGGAAAAGTATGTAATTTAAGAGGTTAGAGAAAAACCTTGCTGTCCAGTAGAATCCTTGCTAGACTTCCTCTTTCACACACCTGTCCAATTTTACCTCTTAACACCAACCTTTGGCAATAAACAAATTCTTTAAACAAGTAACGTTACTTCCAAAGTACAGAGACTACATTGTTCACTGCTATATCCTAAATACTGAGAAAGTGTATGGAAAGTAGTAGATGCTTAGTACATATTTGTTGCAATAAATCTCTAAATACCCATGAGAATACATCTAGATTTTAAAGACTACTGTAAAAAAAGGAGTATATATCCCTCCAAACTAAAGTGTTTTCCTAACTCTCAGGTATAAGTCACTGCTGCTATAATGCTTTGTTTTTTTCTTTTTAAATTAAATTTACTGGGGTGACATTGGTTAATAAAATTATATATGTATCAAGTGTATATTTCTACATCTATATATTGCATTATGTGTTCAACACCCAAATCTCCTTTTATCACCATATATTTGACCCCCCCTTTCCTTTTTTACCTCCCCCTCTTACCCTCTGGTAACCTCTAAACTGTTGTCTGTGTCTATGAGTTTTTGCTTGTTTGTCTTGTTCGTTTGCTTTCAGTTTTATATCCCACGAGTAAAAATTATATGGTTCTCAACTTTTTCTGACTTATTTCACTTAGCATGATAATCTCGAGATACATCCACGTTGTTGCAAATGGCAGTATTTCACCTTTTCTTATGGCTGAGTAATAATATTCCATTGTATATATGTACCACATCTTCATCCAATCATCTATCGAAGGATACTTTGGTTGTTCCATGTCTTGGCCATTGTAAATTATGCTGCAATGAACACTGGGGTACGTGCATATATCTTTGTGGATAAAAGTTTTCTGATTTTTGGGGTAGAGACTCAGAAGACGGACTGCTGGGTCATATGGTAATTCTAGTCTTCAGTTTCTGAGGAATCTCCATACTGTTTTCCATAGTGGCTGTACCAATTTACATTCCCACCAGTAGTGTATGAAGGTTCCTTTTTCTCCGCAACCTCTTTAACACTTCTTATTACTTGTCTTGTTGATAATACCCATTCCAACAGGTGTGAGGTGGTATCTCATTGTGGTTTTGATTTGTATCGCCCTAATAGCTAGTGAAGTTGAGCATTTTTTCATATATGTTGGCCATTTATTTGTATGTCTTCTTGGGAGAAGTGTCAATTCAGGTCCTCTGCCCACTTTTAAATTGGATTGTTTTTTGTTGGAGTTGTATGAGTTCTTTATATACTGGGGGTGCCAAAAAAATGTATACAAATGGACACTGGTTAACATTGCTCAAGCAGTAGTTCCCCGTAATCAGAAGTGTCTGGACGCTGATGGTAACCACTTTGAGCACCTCTTGTAATTGCAAAAGTCAAACGTGACTTGTATTCATCTTTTGTTATCAGTATATATTGAGTATTAGAATTTTAATAGTTTTCCCCTTTATTAAAATGTGTATACATTTTTTTGGCATCCTCTGTATTTTGGATATTAGTCCCTCATTGGAGGTGCTGTTTGCAAATATCTTCTCCCATTTGGTTGGTTGCCTCTTTGTTTATGGTTTTTTTTGCTGTGCAGAAGTTTTTTACTTTGGTAAGTTCCATTCATTTATTTTTGCTTTTACTTCCCTTGCCTTTGAAATCTTCGCTAAGATCAAGATTCTTAAGTTCATTATCTATGTTTTCTTCTTTGCAATTTATTGTTTTAGGTCTTATATTTAGGTTTCTGATTCATTCTGAGTTAATTTTGGTGTATGGCGAGATAGCAATCTAGTTTTGACACTGCAAATCTATTCCAATGCAATTGATATATTAGGAAACAATGTGAGCACTAAGTGGATTTTGCTGTGATTCTGTCTGTGATAAACACTAGGTGAATAAAGAAACCCATACTCAGCAGAAACAAAGCTACATATGAATACACAACATGTAAATACAACGCACCTCAAACATCTATCTGCTAGCTACTTTCAGCTCACTGCATCTGCGTGCAGTCAGTTACACTTATCCACATCTTGTGTGACAACTTTCCTTCTGATTTCAGAAAACCCTTCTTTGACTACTTCACAATAACAATCTGCCACATCGACGCTCACTTCCATAAGCAAACTTCAGGCTTTTTCAGAGCAAAGAACAATATTTATTTGGATAAATATTATATAAGTATTTACATATTTCTGAACCATTTAACATTTATAAAAATACACTACCAAAAAAAAAATACACTACCATGGTTTTTTAAGGTTCCTATCTTTTAAAAATATTCATTGATGAAGTTTTTGAGTGTTGTACCCCAAATTCAATTTTTTCCACAAGCCCTGTGGGTTCTTCTTCTCTCTTGCTCTCTCTCTCTTTTTTTTTTTTACAATTTGCAAAGCATGGTGATTTTTGGAAGCAACATATGTCAAATTTTAACAGAACTGTCTGTACTGCAAAGCCCCTCTGACCTCAACAACTCTTGATACTGACTTCCCCAGGATGCCTAATAGGAAGGCAGAATGTTTCAACTTAATCTGTTTGGTTGTCAATATGATGTTAAGTTTCTTATTACTAATTATAATGTGTCTGTTCTGTGGATTGGCTGACATTATCAGACTGTGCAGTGAGTTATTCTTAAAGAATATCTTCATCATAGAAAGATGTATTCATATGGAATAAAAATAGCTGAATGATGTTATAATTTTAAAAATTAAAGTTTTGAAACTTTTCAGCCTCTTAAGATTTTAGGATTAAACAGGAAAAAAATCGTATTACTTCCCTAATTACATACTCTATTTTAAACATCTATTACATTATTGATGTATTATATAAGTATCTCATTAATTGCCAGTTAGGTAATAGCTGATGCACTTCACATTTGATTAACTTTAAAAGAATTTACAAATGTCATCAATTGAACATGGAAAATTTCAAAATTGCTTTTAAAAGAAAATTGTTAGAATTATATTTACAATAGAATTTATATTTAGAATAGAACTTATATTTAGAACTTACATAGAAGTTATATTTATATAGAATAGAATTTATATTTACAATTTATATTTAAGTTACAACTTAACGAAGGCAAAGCAAACTTTTCCCCCAAAATCTGTATCACTTATTTTCCTAAGAGTTAAAGTACAAGAATTAAAGCTATGTAATTAAAAATCTGAAATTCAAATACTATCACCATTTAAGATTAAAAACAAGATAATTACACTCCATCTTTAGCATAATCTTTAGCATAAAACAGCTGTCATATTGAATCATTTTACATAGTTAACCAGTTATTTGCAAAAAAATAAAAAAAAAAATAGAAACATACCAAATCATCTAAATGTTACTTACTTTAACTATCATCTAAATGTTACTTACTTTAACTATTATATTCAGATTTAGTGTTATTTAAAAGCTTGAACGGAGCAAAGGATCACGTTACCAAAAAATGGGTTCTCAACTTTACAAGCCTATAATAATTTACTTTCTAAAGAAAAACAATAAACATTAATAGTTGAAGAAACAATAATCCATACTACGTTCTATTAAAAAGAAAATTTCCCAATTTTCTCATTTAATACTGCCTCAAGTCCATGAATGTTGACCATTTCTTACGGTTAAAAGGCTTACCAGTAATAAGTTCTTCTAAAAGGAATGTGCAAGTCAGCCACACTTGGCAATTTATGCACTGTGGTTTTGTGGTGAGTGCTACCATTTTCTAAGGATCAAGAAAAGTGCAACAAATCTAAGACAGAATGGTTATAATTCATCAAAACATATTATATAACTAACTACCTTTTTGTGTATTTTCCAATTCATAGACCATTATTATTTTCCAATACATTAAGGCTTTACGAAAGAAAACAAAGTTACCATTCAGTGCCCCCTGCCCCCCACTATAATTTCTGGATAATCCACCCTGTGCATAAGTATTATCTTTAAAAAACATGATCTAAACATGACAATAAGTTCCTATTTATGGGAAAAAGGGGTAAAAAGGGGAAAGATAACGAAAGCACTCGAAAGAACCAATTTTCATCTTACAACAACCATAAACTTTTGTAATGAATCAATGAACTCAATGACATGTGAAAATTATAATTTGGTTAAAATATTAATCTAAAATGGCATCTTGATATGAAGATGCAGAGAAAGTTATGAGAAGTTTCACCAACTGATCCCCATGCAGTATCAATCTCTTCTTGGCCCTATGTTTTGCTGCTCATCTCATAAAACTTTGTCCATCTTCTTTCCAATGTCATGACCCTCTAATGTCAAGCTGACTTTTCCTCAGAGTAGACTGATGACCAGCTGCTAGCTGTGTGTTAATGTACCGGGAGAGTAAAGATTAAGTGCATAAATTAGACATAGTGTAAATGGATAGTTATTATTGATCTCTTAAATCCTTTAATAACTAACAAAAAGTTAAATTAGCAGTTTTTAAATTATACAAAAACACCTGATTGGTAATTTGACAACTGTGGTGAATCAGGAGACTGCTAATCCTGCTAACAAAGAAAATATATAAAAATCTATATGCAATGGAAAACATTTAAACAAAACATTTCATTACTATACTAGTACTCAGAATTCAAAGTGAGCAAAGTTAAAACTGGTAAAACATATTAAACTGAATCAAGTTTCTAAAATACAGTATGTATGATACAATAATTTTTTTAAGTATGTGCAAGTCTTTCAAATCTAACACTGTGAAACTGTTGTATAGTTGGCTGTTAGTCTTACTATAGTTATGGTGAATGAATTTTTTGTTAGATGGTCAAAAATAATCTCAGAACTGTACATAAACTCATATCTCAGATTTATTATATATAAATCTATCTTACGTTTCTCCAAACAATTATAGATACCCTTGGTGAATATTCAATTTAATATTTGAAATTGTATAACTGAATAAAAAAGAACCAGAAATCTCATCCTACAATACTTATCCGTAAATCTAGGAAGACTTTTCTAATGAAATATAAACTATAAAAAAGTGATCATCTACTTAACATTTTTATTTATGAAATATTTTCTAATGTATTATTTTATATATTTTTTATAAGTATTATATACATATTGCTTACTCAATAAACTTGAGTGCTTACTACATACTCTATACAATGGATACTGAAAATATTAAAATTAATAAAAGCATAGTTGCCTATGTTCAAAAACTTTATATTTTAGAAGACAAATATATCAACAAATAAATGTAGTAACTGAGTTGTCACAGATGAAATATGCAGTATACAAGGGAAACAAGGAGGGACCAGTGAATTCTGAGGTAAGGGGAGGATTTAAGGAAAGGATACATTAAAGAAGGTGACAGCTAAGCTGGGTTTTGGAGGATAAAAATGTGTTCACTAAGTGGATAGGTGAGAGGGAAAGAATATTTCAGACACAAGCAGTTGCCTGGGGAAAGACTTAAAGGAGTAAAAGAGCATGGTAAGTTTGGGAAACTACAGGGAGAATGTGTGATGCAAGATGAAGCTGAAGAATTAGGGTAGGTAGGGTCATATCATGGAAGATCGCAACTGCCCTCCTCTGCACCATGCATGCTGCATCCCGCAAGTCAGCAAAAACAACGTGCCTCTCCCTTTCTCAATTCAGATAATTTATCTTTCAAGTTCTAGGCCCTGCCTGGTTCTGTGACATTCCACTAAGTCCCAGACACAGGCATGCATTCACAGCAACATTCAGTCTGTGCCATGTAGAGGTATACAAGCTGCAATGAAGGTCAAGAGAAAGAAATGCCTAAAATTTAGGAATTAGGACAGGCAGGAGAAACTTCACAAAGACTCTAGTGCGTGCTTGAGCTTAGTCATAAGAGATGAATGCTAAAAGTCTTGCAGGACATCACTGACAACTGTGTTGGGGAAAAGGCCATGAAAGAACATGACAAATGTGAGAAATTATGGCTGTAGTATAGCAGGGAAATGAAATAAGGTTGAAAAGGTAGGAAATTTTCACTGCAAAATACACAGATTTCAGATAATGTAAAAGATACATCTAAGAAAATTCTACTGGTCTGGAACTTTCTCATAGATATCCACTTTTTGGTTCACCATTTCTGGGATCCATTCCACAAACGTCGCCCACTACATGCCAAGCAATATTGCTGTAAATATGCAAAGATGAATAAAATATAGTTCCTGCTTCTGAGATTATAATCTAGTAGAATTCATATTTATATTGTACTTCTTATCGCACATATGCGTTATCTCATTTTATCCTCCCCACACAGGAAGCAGAGAAGACAAATGTTACACCATTTTTTTTTTAACGTAAGAGAATCATGGAGCGACATATTAAGAGAGATATCCAGTTTCAACTAAGTCAGTAGCAGATCAGTGTTCTAAGCCAGTGTTCACAACTGTGGTGTCACTACCCACTGCTACTGCAATCAGTTGTGAGATGGGTTAATGAAATTTGTCACTAATAATAAAGTACCAGAGTCCATCTCTCTACCCATGTCTATATAAATTAAAGCATCTAATCTAGAGACAAACACGTGTTTAAAGAGGAGCATACAAGAATGGTCAACTCAGTGTGTATTACTGAAAACCACCTGAATGTCCATCGAGAAATGAATAAATAAATTATTGTATGGTAACACTAAGGAATACCATGCAGCTGTTTTCTTTCTCTCTCTCTCTCTCTCTCTCTCTTTCTCTTTTTTATGTGGAGTAAGATATACAAATAATTACACGGAAAGACCTATAAGACATTACTGAATGAAAAAGGATGCAAAATACATGTATGTAAATAATACCCTTTGTATTTTTTTAAAAAAGATACCAAAAAACAGATACATTTTAAACAGATATTTTTATATGAATGCAGAGGAAAGGTTCTGAAAAGCTATCACTAATTATTTTGAAGAGGGGGTTGGGTAAAAGGACCCATGGATGAAAGATGGTCCAAGGAGATTTAGTCATCTCTGTTATGTTTTCGTTTTTTTCTTTAAAAGAATATATATTCATGTATTACTTGTATAATTAATCACAAACAATTGAGATCAAGTAGAGCAGAATATTTCCCCTATAAAATTATTTCCTATATATTTCTACATAACATTACTTGTATTCTGATATGTGGGTAGGAGAGTAACAGTGGAATGAAATGAGTTATTTCAAAGTACCTGTACTTAGCCAACTATATGAACTTTCAAATAACTGAAAGGCTATGTTATCTATGTTGAAACTGTTACTGACATAGTTAACAGCTGTAACAATGATCAATTTTCAGGATGCTTGACAGATGAGATCTACAGCTATGTTGTAATTTAAATGTTATCTATGGGCTTATATATTTAGGTCCATGACTAACTATCTCTATGCTTTGTCTCCTAATTTATGACCTACTGTTTAAAACAAAAAAAAGGCCAGGTGCCTTTTTTCTTTCATCAAAAGGCTAACTCAATGTCAACTAATACACAGTCCTTACACTGAGTAAGTAGTACTCATCCACCAATGAGATGGTTTAAATGTTTAAAAGAGGTAAGGGGTAGTAGAAAAATAAGTTTATTGTTACTATCTTAAGCTTAAGAGTCTCCCAATAAATACAACAAATACTCTTATAGAAAGTTATCATACATAACAGGTGGACAAGAAACTTTTCTTTGAGCTTATAGTATAACCACTACGGCTCAGCACTTAACATGTATTATTTCAATCACGTCTTGCAACATCCCTAGAGTGAGGATTAAATGAGCAATTGCAGGTAAAACTCTTCACACATGCCTGACACATATAATAATAAGTGTTGTCCTTTATTCGGTATTGCTACTGCCTCATCTCTAACTTTATCAAGCAACACTCACTCTACCAGTCAGCTTTTCAAAAGACTCACTGCTTTAAGTGCACCAACGCTAAATCTTCAGTGGATTCTCATTTCCTACTGCATGAAATTAAACCCCTTCACCTGATATTCGAAAGCATGTATGACACAACTCCGTCGCTCGTCGTATCCCTCTGTATCCCCCTCTTCTCTAGGCACAATGGAGTGCTCGCAATTTTTATTTCCATAACTTAGAAATACTCCTACCCCTCTCTCTAAAGAATTCCATCTTTCAAGGCTCAGTGAAAACATTACCTTCCCCACAAAACTGATTCTCTCTGGTACTCTCAAGTACATTGCCTGCATCTCTATTATGATACTTTAAAAAAATTACTTGTCTATAAGGTCACTGAAAGTAAGGTTTATTCATTTTGACATCCCTACTATGTCTAGCACAGTGTTTCAAACACAATTTGCATTCAATAATACAGAAGATTTTACCATTACTAATAGCCCATTATAACTAATAAGACTTGAAATTCAGATGTAATTCTCTCTTTAATTTGTCATTTTCATTCACCTAACAGTGGTAATGCTCCTACAGCTCTAGTAGTAGTTTCTCTTCCAGTCCTAATGCAACACTCAATGAGATAAAACTCTTTCAATACCAAACAAATAATGTGGCATATAATCAGTGACCTAGTGCTGACTAGATTGGCTGACATTAAACTCATTATGCATTAACGTTGGAGGGAGGAATATAAAGCATAAGCTAGAATATCAGGATCATCTCTTAAAACAAGTGGAATATAAAACTCCTCTGTTCAATATTGGGTAATCTCTAACCTATCTGAATTGAACATTAAAATCAAAAGATATGAGTAGATAGAGTTATCTATGCATTTAGTAAATTAAGTCACCTTTTATGGATTAATTCTATTTTTAAATCTATACAAATTGGTAAAAGCAATAAATGTCCTTAAAAGTTAACTCCACCCTCAAATCATTCATAAGTAGTTTTCTCTTGGCTAAAATCTAAGGCAGCAGGAAACGTCAGTTTTCAGTTTTGTTGTTACATTTTATTTTAATTTTGTTGTTATAATTCCAACTACTTGTGACATATTGTCTGGTCTCTTTCGAGCAATCAAGTAAAAATATAGCAAATATTAGTTATACTTATGTTTAAAATATAATTTAATTCTTCATGTAAAAGTATTATATAATACATTATTCGGTTCTATCCAGAAATCTTACTTATGACTTCCAATTACTGAAGACTGTATTAACTCTTTATGTGAAAGCATTCATAGTGTAGAACAAATGAGGAACTCAGGATGGAGAGCCAGTTTCATTTATTTAATTCCCTATACTACTTATATTATATGTGAACCTCCTAAAGGCAGACAGTTTTATTGTTGTTAATGTTTACTTTTCAATAAAGACCAGACTAATTTTTGTACACTTACAGGGCTTAACTCGATAGCATTTCAAATTTATTTTTCTTAAATTGTTTTTGGATTAGTTTGCTACGACTAGCAAACAAGTTAAATTAGAAATATTCACGCAAAAGTTATGTTAAAGTCAATACTAGCCACAAGTTACCTAGATGTTAGGGATGCTACTATACTTTGAAGCAAGATGACCACAAGTTTTGAAAGTAAAGTTTCGGTTATTACAGGTTTCATGGTAAGGCAGTTACAGAGACTAAGCTTGACCGGTGCCATGGTCTTTAGCATACCTGGAAATAGAAAAATTCAAATTGTAGCTGTTCTTGGTTGGCCCATTGCCATTTTTGCAGCTTACAAATTTTTAATTAAGTAACTGCAGTGAGCTCATCTCTACTGGATACTTCTTTTCCAGGGCAGGTCCAGGAACTGGGTCTGGAGCCTTGAAAGCAGAAGAGAAACTAGAGTAAACTAGAGGTAGGCAGAACAAGAAACGTGACCAGATAACATTATGAGGTCTAATAGCGGTGAGGTAGTCCCCAAGGTCTCTCACATGAAATATTTTGAAGTGGAAAAAGGATCTCTTAAATTATAAGTTACCAGAAGACACTATTTACATTAGTTAAGTATTTGTTTTAATCTACCCAACTCTATTCTGGACTCCCAATTCTAGAAATTTAAACAGTAGCCTTTATGAAATCTCTAGTGGCTTTTAGCAACAGACTGTCCAACATGAGACCACAGAGTGTAACAGAAAGAGAAAAACAACAATAAACCCATTTTCAATGGTAAAACTGGAATTGTAAAGTCCTCATTTTCAGGTCATTTTGCTTTGCTCTTTTGCTATCTTATTTCCAATTGTCTTCTAACTGCTCCCCTAATATCCTAAAATCAATTCTCAGAGGTTTCTTAAGAAATACTTTAGATACATCCAAGCAATGAATTGAATTTCAAGTTCCAATTTTAAAAAATACTTGGTAATTCTTAAAGAGGGAGGCAAAGAACAGCTCATAAGATGTGGTTCTTAACCACACTGGAAATTCTTGTTTCCATTACCAAAATAGATTCAATGATTTAAAAAAATTGTTAGGTCCATATTAAAGAAACAAACTTGCAACTACAAAAGTTACAGAGATGGTAGGATATTAAAATTGGTAGACTGCTGTACTAATTAGATTACTAGGGCCTGGAAACAATGTCCTTATGCTTGGTGAGCTGGCACCCTAAGTCGTTTCTCCAAGAAACGAATCCCACAGCAGTCAAAATAAACTGAATTCTCTGCTACTGCCAAATGATGGCAGATTGTGAGGATTTTAACAGGACTAAAAAAATAGTGAAGACAAGGATACAAAGAACTTAACTCCCTGCATTTTTAGTAACTAGCAACACAACAAAGAAAAATAAAAGTAGTTTTTAAGAAAAATGTAATAGTTCCATCTTTTAGGATGGTATGTTGTAGGTGAAAAACATCTGGGAGAGACAAATGTAGGTTCAAATCTGGTTTCAGTACGGCCTGGGACTAAAACTCTGCAGAAGTTTTCTTTCTATGAAATGGGACACTGCCCCCAATCTCTCTGCACTGTCATGACATGGCATACAGTAGGTATTCAATACATTTTTTTCATCACTAAAGAATGAAACACATTTTTTTTTGTTCTAAACATATGTGTAGACTTAAGTTTTCATTTTAACATATACTAAAGCAAGAGCTGTGTAACAAGGTTTAGTTTTAATTAACTTATCACATCACTGATTTCAGAACAACTTATCATCATTGATTTCAGAACAACTACAAAGCAAATGTGTGAGAGAGCTCAGCTCTGAGAGCTGATGATGAAGTAAAAATATATAGCAATTTACTTTTAGGATATAAAGAGAATTAGTGGTAAACAAGAAGACATGTAATTCTTCTCCAAGTAAAGTAGAAAATACTTTTGTCAACACACCTCTTGTTAAAAGGTTATAGATCTGGAACATGGTGCTTTTTAAAAAACAAAATAATCAATATAACATATAACTTGGGTCTTTAAGTCAGGAAATGCTTTAACGGCAAAAAAAAAGCCTTACATTTGTGCAATAATTTCCCTCTTACTGATAGAACAGTGGGTTCCACACAAAATTATTATTTACCAAATATGGCTCAAAGATCAGATTACACTTTCCCTGGCATTACCAAGTAATCGAGCAAGTATCACAAGCCACAAGAAATTAAAAAAAAACCTTTTTCCCTTAAAGTCACTCTAAATATATTCACTGCTGCAACTTTATTTCAGAAGTTTTTAAAAATTAACATGAAAAGTGTCTTATTCAAAATAGACTGCAGTTTACATAGAGATAAGATTAAATTAAGTTTGTGTATTCCCTAGAATGCAAAAAAAAAAAAAAAAAAGGAATTTAAGAATGAGGACGCCCATTCATTAACCTATATGGATAGGCTTTCAGTTTAAATGCCATCCCCCCACAAAGAAAAAATAAAAGACACGCTTTAGCTATCATACTGCAATCTCATTATTCATAATGTTTCGGTTGATTCTTTTGCCTTTTCCACATATACAGTATCATTTACAAATAATGAATTTGCCTTCCTTTCAAATAATTACATCTCCTATTTTGTTTTTTTTCCTAATTACATTGGCCACCATTCCCAATATAATGTTATGTAATGGTAATGCTGGCCAGACCTTTTTTGATTCATGCTTTTTTAAAGAGGAATTTCATATTTCACTAAATACTAAAATAGGAATTCTAGTATATTACCATACAAAATACTGACTTCTCATCTGAGGTATATCAAATCTTAGGTATATTAATTTATTCTTGTTTAACTAAAAATTCTTATCAGACATAAATGTTGAGTTCCTCTTTTGATATCCCTCAAGATATTCATAACCACCCTCTCACCTACTAATACGAATTAATTAGATTTATCATATTATTTTCCTAGAGTGACTCCTACTTGGTTATAGTATTATCCTATTAACGTAACGCTAGATTCCATTTGATAGTTTTACAGTATTTTTGCACCAACTTTTAAGAGACTGGTACGTAACCGTCTTTCATGCTCATATTTTGTCATGTTACGCTGACTTTGTAAAAATAACTGGGAAGCTTTCCTTTTTTCCCCCTCTATGTTCTGAAATAATTATCTGGTGCTTGATGTTTTAAAGAATTCAATGGTAAAACCTCTTGGTTCTGGTGCTTTTTGCCGGGAACAGTCTCTTACTATTGAGATTAACATCTTCATTTGGGCCCCAGATCCTATCCCTTTCTTTCACATTTCCTCGAGGAAATCAACGCCCCTTCTTTTCAATATCTCCCTTCAACCTACAAACATGTTTAAGTCTTAACCATCTTAAACATCCATACACTCACTCACTCGTACCACAAAATTTTCCCTTACCAGTTAAGACTTGTTTAGCGAGTACTCATTCACAAAGCTATTTATTAAAATTGCTACTTGACTCAAGGCTCTGAGGAAAGAGAGAATGAGCTGCAGTTCCTGCCCCTCTACCTCCTCCTAATCCAGGAAGAAACACAAACATGCAGACAAAGCACTGCAATAGCAATGGAAGGAATGAGTATGCTGTCCCTGGCTGTTTATCTCTTACCAGTCATGCCTTGCCAAACTTCTCTGCTGAGTACTTTTATTCAAATCACCAAATCCAGTAACTTCGTAAGGATCCTCACCCACCACTTTGCAATACCAGGTTCACAGAATATCTTTAAATTTTATTAGGTACTTCTAATTCATCATATCATTTGATCCTTTTGAAAAACCACCAAGGAAGGCTAGGTAGTTATTACTCTCATTTTGCAGGGTTCAGAATATTAAGTAATTTACTGATTATCAAAACGCCCAATAAGCAGAAGAGGTAGGGCAGAAATGTATTTGTGGCTTTCTAATTCTAGGTCCAGGGTTCCTTGCTCTATATTGGATTAACTTGATTGATTCTAACTTAATGATTACCGATCATCCTCTCCTTGAAAACTTTTCTCGTCACCACTATACATTCTTATAATTTCCCAGGATCCTTATTTCCATGTGTCTTCTTGTTTGTCAAAAGAATGCAGGTGCAGTTATGACATTCATTGTCTCACTTTTTCTGGCATCTCATCTACACTTATAGCATAATCTAAGAAGAACCTCCTTTAAATTGTAGTTTAAGCTTTCTATTCTACTTGATGAAACACAAACATTCAGAATTATAAAATTTGATATTGAAAGAAGCCTTATAGATTATCTAGCCCTTATCTAATAGAAGAAAAACAAAGTTCAAATCATACAAGTTGGTAGCAGAATTTGAATAAAAGTTTAAGATAAAATTTGCCTATTTTAAACTTATGAATCACAAAATAAATTCATATTTATAAACAGTAAATATGAAGTAATTAATTTTAAGTGTAATTACTGGACCTTATTTAATTTGTGTTAAAGAAAGATTTGTCCCTATTTCTAAGACATTTTATTTACATGACAGTATCAACATATTAAGTCTGTCCAAGTAGATTAAAAAAAAAAATCACAGAACAGCACTATAGTTAAAACCTACTCAATTCTACATATTCATGCATTAATTATCTATATTCCAGATTTTTGAAGTGAAGTGGGAATCTAAAATCATACCACTACCTCTGCTAATCCTTCCCACCTAGGCTGATGTCATGACACAATCTACAAGGCAGAAACAGATTCCAACAGGATGCCTGCTGGAAAGCACTTAGATCAGTACACGGCACGTGGTAAGCATTCAAAACATGTCAGTAGCTACCTCTGCTGCTGCAACAATGACTACTTCTGAATATATCTGCATCATTAAAATGTGGCCATATTAATGATTCAACTACACAAAAAAGAATCCTGTTCGGGTACAAGTACCTCACTCCACTCCTTTTGGTGAGTTTTCCAGTTGAGCAGGCCCACAAGACCTTTCCAACTGCTCCCAACCCAGAAGCACTTTAAATATCTCAACATCAGAGTCTGAAGGCTCTGAAAATCAAGAGCTCATTTTAAAAAGAAATTTTATACTCCACTACATCTGAAGTTTTCAGCTTACATACCCATATGGAATACATGAAAAATAAAAGGGAATCTCATGTGAAGCAAGTTTAAACTTAAACTCTTCCCCAAACTAGCTGGCCTTCTCAACTTCCTACTTCAATCAGGAGTAGCAATTCTCTTTTTTAGCCTGAAAACTGAAGTTACCTCAAGTCTTCTCTTGCCTTCCTTTACTGTTCTCAACTCCTTCAAATCCTACCCATTTCCTAACGAT
Organism: Rhinolophus sinicus; assembly: GCF_057876585.1. Classification (NCBI taxonomy): domain Eukaryota; kingdom Metazoa; phylum Chordata; class Mammalia; order Chiroptera; family Rhinolophidae; genus Rhinolophus; species Rhinolophus sinicus. Next base: position 15,264,894 of record NC_142502.1, read on the forward strand.
CATTCCTTAAAACACAAATTACTGACACTCTCCTCACTGGATGCTAGTCAATATAGTCTACAATCCTTTCACGGTACTGAAATCTAAAAAGTTCTGAAAATACTTTTTGCATGAAGCTTCATGTCAAAACTCACCTGGTAGTGGCAAAAATCTGCTTTGAACTGACATGAGGCTATCTGAAGGCTTTGGTGGCCTACTCACTGTATTTCCATGTTTCACTGCAGAAATATTAGTGTTTAATTACGGGATGATGCCTCAGACATTGCTGGGGGCATTATATTATATACAATATACATACCATGTTAACTAAAAAAGTCTTAATTCCAAAACACAGTTGGCCGCTGGGTTTCAGATAAGGTATTGTGAACCTGTACAAATTATTCCCAGAATCCTAATTTTGCGCCCTATGCTTACATTTCTTTCCGTTACACCGCTCCGTGCATTTCAGCTCCACTATTCACCAAGTCCTGTGAGTCCTTTCCAAACACCACTGAGAACTGCCAGGCCTACCCCACTCCTCCTGCTACCCCACTATCCCAGCCAACCAACATCTACAGGCCCCGTAGCTTACCTCCCCCCACTACCAAGGGCTTCTCACTTGACCTATCAAGTACAGGATAGCAGATTAGGAAACACTCCTATGTAACCACTTTAAATATTTCACTGCCTTGCACAAGAACTTAATGAACTGGAAGATACACAATAAGAGGTAACAAAAGGTGATTGTGGGATTACAGACGAGTTCCTGCTACCTTTGAAACCTTAGTGTATCTAGAGATGTAAACTAAAAAGAGGTCCTCCCTCTTTTCAAAAAGTAATGAAATTTTAAAAATTTCTAAATTAACATATTTATTCTGTAATTAAAACAAACAAATTAAAAATTTACTAGGCTCCTCCCCTGCTTATCATTTCAACTAAAACTCACTGGTATGGTTTTCAAGGGCTTCTCCAGATTGGTTTCACAAAATCTGGTACCATGAACTCCTTAGGCAGTCAGGAAAAAGCTACAGATTCCTACTCAGAATGGTTTTAAATGCATAAAACACAGTACATAGGATTACAAAGAGCCAATTTTACTGAAATATAGTCAATTAAAAAAATATGAATGGTTTTAGATGCGTAAAATACATAATTACAGAGAAAACCAATTATATCGCAACAGTTACCAAGCGTTTTTAAAATCCATGTTTGTGATATATTAACACAACACAGTAACACTTTTACTAACACTCAACACAATAAAATGTAGCACGGGTCTAATAACTACTATAATTTTGAAGTAGCAATCTGCATTATATTCAGAAATACCCACAATCGTAAATTAGTAAGAAAATACCTGCTTTTTGTATTAATAATAAAGTCATAGGCACTACTACTACTTCTACTTCTACTACTACGGTTATAGAAAGAAATGCCAAGTTTCAGTAGAGGTTATTGTTAGTGATTTTTCTCCCTCACCTAAATGCATGGATTCCTCTAAATTCTATCCTCAGCCCCCTCTAGGGGTCATGGAGCCTAGAGTAGAATTCCACTAAATCCACGTACTTCCATTTCTCACTAGCATCCTCACCATAAAAACCCAGGCAGGCTTGTCTGAACATGTTCAACCCCACTTTCTTTCTGGACAATGCTATTGCCCTTCCTTATTTACAATGTCATTTTTCCACCTTGATGTTTATCAAAATCTTAACTACCCTTTCAAAACCAATTCGAGTTTCATTTCCTTCTTGAATCCTTTTTCTACTGCTTCAGCCTCTATAGATCTCTTTATTCTCAGAACTCCTAATGTACCTGTGGATCCTTGCCTCACGATTCAACATTTAATTATTCTCTTACAGTTCCACTTCTGTGTCTCTTCATCTCGGGTATAAGATCCCTGAGCACCTGGGCTATAAGCTTGTATTTAGGACACTGCCTATACATAACATAGGCATATAGAATGTATGCAATAACCTACTCCCAGTAAACCAAGTATTAGAATATTGTTTGTTTGGCAACTTCAAGTACCAGAAAATACAATAAGAAAAGGCCAAAGTTTCCACCAACCAGCTAAAACATACATTGTAAATTAAACTTAATACTTCACCTCAATCAGAACCTAGATACTCCCATTATATTAAAAACTCAGAAGCTAATTTACTAGGCAGTAATAAATTCCAAGTAACAAATCCAGAAAGGGGTACTAAAGTAGGCATAAAACAATGATTCATTCCAAAAATATTTGCTAAGCACCTACTACATGCCAGGTCCTAGTTCAGATTCCACGGATTTAGGAGTAAAAATGCAAAATGTCTCACACAGGAATTTACTGTCACACCTTGGACTAGAACCTGGGGCTCCTGATTCTCTGAAGCTCTGAAAGCAAAAAACCATTTCTATCTTTCAGAAAAGGTTAAGTATGGGTCGGGGGGATGTTCTCTATTTCAGAAGGCAATAAATCATATAAAATATTATAAAAATAGATTTGGAGCTATTAAGATATATAGATGTAAAATCTACACAGATATTATGATATATATATATATAAAATCTACATAGCTATTAAGATATGTATATATAAAATCTACATAGAATGTATATATAGAGAGATGGATATATAAATATAAAAATCTCTCCATATAAAATCTAAAAGAAACAGATTTTGGGGATAAGTTTCAGTTATCTTATGCAGAATATTTGTTGCCTAATGATACTAAATGAGTGAGGTGTTATTTACTCATTGACTGATTAAGATTTTAATCACAAACGTTTCATAAAGTTTTGTTTTTCTTTAAAGGGGTATGCCAAGTTGCTTCATTTATTTCATATAAAGTATAAAAATTTATCTATCAATATCCCAGAGGTAGGGTGGGGTGGTAGTAGTGATGGTGGTAAATATTCTAAGTAATCTTTTTCAATGGAGGGAAGGATGCAAAACAGGATAATGGGAATATGGGTAGGAAAGAAGGGACTGCTTGGTATACATTTCAATTTTTACTGTTGATTATGAGACCCAAAGTGAAGTTCTTAGACTAATAGCGATGGAATTCAGAGGGTAAGTGAGTGAAAGGGAAGAGGGGGTGGGCGGGTGAGGCTGGAACAAGTAAACTGAGAGCTTGACAATGCCACGTTAGCATCCCAAACTCATCTTGTCCAAAACTCAACTCACTGCTCCCCCCACCCAATAATGTATCTCTGTTATTAATAACAGAACATGATTCTGAAGCTAGAAATCTCAGGATAGTCAATCTCCTTTTCCTCACCATATACAATCAATGGCAAAGTTCCACTATTATTCCCAGAAATATTTTTGCATTCATCCCCTTCTCTATTCTCACATGTCCTTGTGCAGGTATCTGTTACCTGGACAATGACAGTAACACAATAATCTCTTATCTGATGGCTTATTCCATTCCCAGGCCTTTCTAAGCTGTATTTCACAGTGGTAACAAACTTTATAGCTCCTAAAACTAGAGCTGGATGTTTCTCCTCAAGAGGTTAAGAGATTTTGTAGAATTATACTGTACTGAGTTTCAGAGGAAGGTGCTGACACTGACCTCGGGAATAACGGAAAAGAGGTCAGACAGGAAAAGAGAAGACTTGAAGAACAAGAACTTACTACAAAGGGATCAGAAAAACTAGATAAAATATAGGCAATAATGGGAGCAAGAGAGCCAAATGAAAAGAGGTGTAACAATATCACACAGTTTCATGTTTTTCATAGCAGAAGGTTCCCTAAGAAGAGCTAATACTGATTAAGAATTTATTATGTGCTAGGCACTGGGCCAAGACTGATAATGCATTCACTCATTTAATGCTCCCAATAATCATGGGAGGTAGGTATCTCTGTCAGACTCAGCGGACTACACATTGTTCTCTCCCAGAGAGGAGCAATATTTTATAGAGCACCCTCCCCCCCTTAGTCCCCATGATTCCTAAAACAGAGCACTAAACAATCCACATTCTTACTATGTTGGTGTCAAGAAGACCAGAAAAAGCCACTTTTCCTATAAATTTTATTAATCGGTCATGGACTAACACAATATACAGATATATACTTACACACATATACATACACATACAAACACACTATGGATCTGAAAATAAAATACTGTACCTTTCAAAAATAACTTCTCCTGGTGCTTAAATCTGCATTGGAACAGTAAAAGCTCAGGATATTTTAGCCTTGTAAAGCTCAAAGGACAAAAGGTATACCAAAATGCTTTTTAAAGTATAATTATTACTGGTAAAAAACTTGGCCTATACCTCTACCTGGAAATAGGGAGGCCTTACCGTAGGCAGAAGGCAGACAGATTAATGTTACTTTCTTTTTAAATGAGCACAGGAAATTTCCTATGAGACATGCTACTATGGACTAAAACTCCAAGCTCAGCCTACTATTTTGCAATGTGTGCTCCATCTGATATAAAAAGTCTGGGACAAAGTTTAGATGATTTTACATAAATCCATAGTAGTGCAATGTTTGTTCGAAAGCATAGGTACTCAAAAACATTTGACCATAACCCACACTCTGGAATCTCAAAAACTCATTTACTTTCAAAAGCAAGTAAGTTTACTAGCTTTAAACATTAGCTGTGTGTGTGTGTGTGTGTGTTCACTCATTCATTCACAAATATTTACAGAGAGCTTAAGTGCCAAGACATTGTACTAACATTGTAAAAACTTATGTTTTGTGGGAGAAACTGAAAAGTAAACAGAATATTTATTATAATATAATATGGTAAACCCTTTGATAAGGGAAATAAAACAAAAAGCTAGAGATATGATTTCAGACAATTAAGTTCGCGAACTCATCCTAGAAAAAGTGCTTATTGCTGAATATTGCTGAATATCACTACGGTCACCTTCGAAGTACTCCCCTTGGGAAATTATGCACCGCCGCCAGCACCTAGTCCACCCTTCAAAGCAATTCTGGAACTCTTTTTCTGGAATGGCCATCAGAGCTGTCATCATATTACCCTTCATGTCCCTGAATGTCATCAAAATGTCTTCCTTTCAATATTTCCTTTATCTTTGGGTAAAGAAAGAAGTCATGGGGGGCCAGAGCAGGTGAGTAGGGAGGGTGTTCCAACACAGTTATTTGTTTACTGGCTAAAACTCCCTCACAGACAGTGCTGTGTGAGCTGGTGCATTGTCGTGATGCAAGAGCCACGAATTGTTGGTGAAAAGTTCAGGTTGTCTAACTTTTTCATATAGCCTTCTCAGTACTTCCAAATAGTAAACTTGCATAACTCTTTGAACAGTTGGTACAAATTCATAATGAATAATCCCTCTGATATCAAAAAAGGCTAGCAATATCGTTGCAACAAGTTCGTGAACTTAATTGTCAGAACTTTGTACAAATTACCAAGAAAGAAATATCATTAGAGTTTATCAGTAACAACAGAAAAGATCGTGGCATTTAAAAAATATTTGCCAGAATACCTTAATATGAAGTAAACATATCTGAATGGAACTCAGAAGATCTGCCTTTTTACCAATTCTGTAAACTGAAGCTCACCTTCTCCCTTTTCTGATTTCCAGCTATTAAGTCAGAAATGTAAGTCTCTCCTTGCTAGCTATTTTGCATTCCTGTTCTTAATTTTTGTTTTTGATCTATCTCTCTGGCTGTCCTGTCTGTTTTATCTACAAGAGAAATGTTGTCACAGAAAAACATTCAGATACCTAATAACAGTATCAAACCCTTCTCACAATACTGCATAGAGCTACTTCATTTTACAAAAATGTAGGAGAAAGCTCTGAAAATGATTAAGATACATGTTAAGACACAGCCATCTACCTATAAAATAAGTATGGTTAAGTACATATTATAATATATATCTCCCAAACTGTCTCCCAATCACGTAATTTCGGGTGCCCTTAATATCAGATATACAATAGTATGTTAATAAACATAACCAATTTTCACAATGTTCTTTACATGCTAGGAGAATATGGCTTTGCTAATAAACCTTAAATCACAGTACAGTGAAAATAAAAAGATTACAGGTATAGTTTTTAATAAGTATCACTATAATTTCTCATATACCAACTCAATTGATGACACTGAAATTTCTATTTCTAGCCTGAATCTCTTGCTGGAATTCTATTTCATATATCAAATCGCCTACTTGGTATTTTTCGTTATATGTCTAATAGGCCTTTCAAAGTTAACATGCCCAAAACCAAATTCTTGATTGCCCAGCCCAAACTTGCTACTTCACCGTCTTCCCTAACTCTGTCAACAGTGACTGTATTTTCAACTGTTTGGGCCCCAAATCTTGGAGTCATCCTTGACTTCCCTTTTATGCCTCAGATCCAATTCATCAGCAATTCCTGCTTATACAGGGTTTGATCCATATCCAAAATCTGACCTCTTCTCACCCTTTCCTGTTACTATGTGGTCCAAGCCACTATCATCTTCTCTCATGTGGATTACTGCAATAATGTCCAATATGGTTTCCTTGCTTACATTTTTGCCCCACTCCCATAGTTTATTCTACACAGAGCAGCGAGAATAAATCTTTAAAAAATAAAGTTACCATCAGTTAACAGTTTAAAAAGAAAACCATATGACAATGTCACTTAATGTAGGAAAAGCATTTGACAAAATTCAATATGCAGTCATGATAAAAACTTTTAAACTACGAATAGAGAGGGAACTTTCACAACTTGATAAACAGCTAACATATAGATAGATAACCTACAGCTAACATATACTTAATGGTGAAAGACTGAATGCATTCCCCCTCAAATCAGGAACAAGACAAGCTTGTCTGATTTCACCACTCCTATTAAACATAGTACTGGAAATACTAGCCAGAGCAGCAAGGCAAGAAAAGGAAATACAAGGCATATGGATTGGAAAGGAAGAAATAAAATTATCTGTATTCAGAGACACATGAGAAAAACCCATGAAATCTACCAAAGAACTCCTAGAATGGTTTAGCTTAGCAAGGTCTTAGGGTACAGGGTCAACTCACAGAAATCAGCCATATTGCTATAAACTAGCAATGAACAACAGGAAACCAAAATTAAAAACACAATAGCACTTACAATTGCTCCAAAAACTGTATCTAGGTATAAATCTAAAAACAAACAAACAAAAAATGTTTAAGATTTGTGTGTTGTGAACCACAAATGCTGATGACAGATATCAAAGATCACCTAAATATAAGGAGATATGCTGCGTTCATGGATTGAAAGACACCAAAAACAAAAACAAAAACAAAAAACCCGCCAATTTTCCCCAAATTGATCTATGGATTTAATGCAGTTCCTATCAAAATCCCAGCAGGATTTTCTGGTAGATTCTAAATTTTACATGGAAAGGAACTGGAATAGTTGAAACAATTCTGAAAAAGGAGAATTAAGCTGGAGGAATTTCACTACCTGATTTTAAGACTTACTATATAGCTACAGTCATCAAGAGAGTACTGGTGGAAGAATAGCCTCAAAGCAACAGAATAGAGAATTCAGAAACAGATCCTCAAGTACAGACATCTGATTTCTGATAAAGGTGCAAAGCAATTCAATGGAGGAAGGATGATTTTTTACAACAAACGGTGTTGCAGCAAGTGGACATCCATAGACAAAAAATGAACCTTGATCTAAACTTCACACCTTTGTATAACAGTTAAGTTAAATGATTATTGATTTACATATGCAAGATATAAAGTTTTTAGAAAAGTTTTATAAGAAACAGGAGAAAAATATTTGTGACCTAAGTTAAGCACAAAGTTCTTAAGACTTGACTTGACAAAGGCATAATCCATAAACAAAAAAAATGAGTAAATTATTAGACTTTATCAAAATTAACTTTTTTTTTTGATCTGCAAAAGTCCCTGTTAAAAGGTTAAAAAGATAAGCTGCAGACCAGAAGAAACTATCTGCAAATCACATACTCAGTCAAGAATTTGTATACAGAATATGTAAAGAACTCACTAAATTCAACAAGAAGAAAACAATCCCATTAGAATATGAGCAAAAGACCTGGACACTTCACCACTAGAATATATAGACACCAAAGAAGCACATGAAAATATGTTCAATATCATTAGCCATTAGGGAAATGCAAATTAATGCTATGATGAGCTGTCACTACACACCTGTTAGAATCATTGAAATAACAAGTATTCACAATACCAAATACTGGCAAGGATGCCTCCAGAGAAACTGGATCTCACATAGGCTGCCAGTGAGAATGTAAAATGGTGCAGCCACTCTGGAAAAGCGATAGCTTCTTATAAAGTTAAACACATTTATCACAACCCAGCAACTGCACTTCTAGGGATTTTTAAAAAATGTATTTTCACATAAAAACCTGTACAAAACTATTCACAGCAGTGTAATTTTTATCGCCCCACACGGAAACCCAAAAGTCTTCAATCAGTCAATGATTCAACACATTGTGGTACGTCCATAAAATGGTATACTTCTTAGCATTAAAATGGAATGAACTATTGATACAACAAATTGGATAGACCTTAAGGGCATAAAGCTGAGTGAAAAAAAGCCAATCTCAGAAGATAACATAATGTATAATTCCATTTACAGAATACACTCTCCAAGCACCAAAATTATAGCAATAGACAGATCAGTGGTTGCCAGGGGTTAATGATGGTGGAAAAAGTATGTCTATATAGACGGTCCCTGACTTACTAAGGTTCGACTTAATGATATCTTAACTTTATGATGGTGTGAAAGCGACCTGCATTCAGTAGAAACTGTACTTCAAATTTTGAATTTTGATATTTTCTTGTGCTAGTGACAGGTGGAACGACACTGCCTCATGATGCTGGGCAGCGGCAGCAAGCTACGGGGAGGGTAGTGCCCAAAGTTCTACCGTGCACGTGTTATCAGTGTTCTGTGCTTTCGCATCCCATCACGCCTACAAAACACCTATCTTTGTCTCTTGCTTCTGGAGAGAAGAGGCAGGCTCTTGAGATGAAACTCAACATAATTGTCCAACTGTAACTAATGTAAGTGATCTGAGCATGTTTCAGGTAGGCCAGGCTAAGCTAAAATTTGGTAGGTTAGGTGTATTGAATATGTTTTTGACTTAATGATATTTTCAACTTACGATGGGTTTATTGAACTGTAACCCCATCGTAAGTGGAAGAACATCGATCTAGGGGTAATATAGAGGAATTTTTTGTGGTGATGGAACAATTCTAGTTCTATATCCTGACTGTGATGGTTACAAATCTATACACATAATAAATAATATAGAACTATACACACAAACCGCCAACAAATAAATCATGCTGTAAGAAGTGACCAAAAAAAGGCAAATAGATTAATGTCTTAAAACCCCTTAGTGGCTTCCTCTCCCCCTGAATAAAATCTGAAGTCCTTACTACAACCTAAATGTGCTACGTGAAAAGCGCGTATTTGGCTCTCATGTACCCTTCTCCCTCTCTCTCAGTGCCAACTACACTGGCCTTCTTGCTCTGGGAACATGGCAAGCATGCTCCCACATAAAGGCCTCTGCAAGTGCTTTGCCTCCATTTAGAAAGCTCTTTCCCTTGATCAACTTCATTCAGGTACCTGTTCAAATGTCATCTAATCAGAGAAGTGATGTCTCCTTTCCCTCTCTCTCTCCACAGAAACCTGAAAACCAGCAAACATCTTCCTCATTGGTTACTGCCCCAGTATGTTCTTGTATTTGTGAATGGCAGGCACTAGACTACGCACCCAGGTACTCAGGCCGGGGCCTGTGTGATCCTTACCTTGCTTTACTTCATACTCAGTATTCTTAAATTCATCACCTACTCTTCTTAATCACAGCCCTAATTCAGCTCCTTATCAACTTTCAAGTATCTGCCACTCCTTCCCAAGCCTGGCTCTTTTCTAAATATTCTCTACACTGCAGCCAGAGATCTTTCTACAATGTTAATTTAAGCACTTACCTTCCATCATTTATAGGGTAAAGTCAAATCTACTTTACAAAGCATACAAATATCTTCATGCTCTGTCTTCTGATTTTCCACCTCACTTCCTAATAACCCACCGCTGGTGCCCAATGCACCGTGGAATTACTCAGTTACTGAATACACATGGACTTTCCTACCGCCATCCTTTACGCATGTTGTTCTGACTGAAATGGCCTCTCTTCTCCCAACTTGGACTTCTCTTCCTTGTCCGTCTGACACACACTCACGTCAAGCATCACTTTTCCTTGGAAGACTTCCCTCTCATATCCCTTCATCCCTCACTGAACCAGGCACTCCCTCCTGTAGATTCCTTACGTGTTCTGTCACTGCATTCGTTACAAAACAGCATCATATGTATATGCCTTTTGAGGGCAAGAACTGATCCTACTCATCTCTCCATCCTCGTCACCTAGTATATAGTACCTGGCACACAGTAGGAACTCAAAACTATTGGATCAGTGAATTAGATTGACTAATAAAAAATGTAGAGATGAGACATAGTGGAAGAATGAGTCAGGCAAGACTTCTTGGGTTAGCCAGCTATTTTGCACAGGTGGGTCATAGAAGACATGTGAAACAAATTCTACGGACTTTTCTTATTATTCTTTTGATGATGTGATATCCTATAAAAGTTGAAGTTCTAATCCTGTGGCTTGGTTTGGCTAAGATCACCAGTTCAATTTTCCCATGAACTAGTTACCTTCCCCCCAAAGTACTTCTTGTTCCACTAGCAGAGCTACAGCAACGGCTCGGAACAGTGATCCCGTACATTCATGCCATTGTTCATAAGGGGAAAATCTCATAAAGAGAATGAGGCCAACCAATCATCTCAGCCAGAAAAATCTCAAAAAAGCAAAAACAGAAAAGAAAAAAGCAAGCTCAACCAATACATTTCAATACATTTTTATATGTAAAAAAGCAGAACCGTCTATGTGGAAATGGGAATTTTTTTGTAATTCCCCATGTACACGTGTTTGTTTTTCCTTTTCTTTAGAAAATCATCGTGAAGTGGCAAATAGTACTTAGTCAAGTACAGTTCAGGTACATGCTAGTAACAAGGTAAACAGCAAGTTACCCTTAATACAATACCTGTATTTCCACCAACTTTTGTTAGACAATGATCCCTTAGATATATCCTTAAGTACTACTTTTTTCCTTCAATTTTAGCAACTGCTTAACTGTAATGCCTACATACATCTGCTTAACTTCCAAAGAATAGATGTCCATGTTTATCAGGTCACTAACTGCCTTTTAAAAATTAACCAAGCAACTATACCACAATTTGTGCTCAATGGATTAAAACGGAATAATACATACTCTGTTTTGAATTCCTTTTAAAAAGCAAGTTTTCTTACCTATACTGTAAAATTCTCTATAACTATTTTCTAACGATGACTTAGCACCAATAAAAAACTATGACCAGGAGCTGCTAGTATAAAAGCAAAGCATAAAAGACAGAATATGAAAGCAAGTATCTATCTGTATACTATAGACTTGAATATTAATTTTTAAAGGGAGGTTTCTTCAATTCAAACATTTATACGATTATTGGTTTAATTGCAGCATATAAGACAAACTGTTGCAAATGGCAAAAAAGCAAAATTAACTTGCTGAACTGATTATTACTGTCATTAAGTGACCAATCTGAAAGGATATGAAAATATGTTAGGGTTTCAAAATAATGGCATTTCATGAAAACAAAACTGAAACTTTTGTGTATGTGCATGTAGTCACTCACACTACATGTCGCCTTTCCTAATAGCATCACTATTCTTCAATAAAACAAGACTGACAAGACCAATATGTATCTCAGAACACTTTCTGCAATAATAAATCATTTATCTGACTAATGGCTGGATCTCCATCACTATTTGTGTTTCTAACTGCACAAAAACTGCACATGTGGAAGACTAACGAGTATTACCTCTAGTATTAGAGATTTCCCATATACACTATGAAATATTCTAAACATACTTATTAAAATGGAAGCCATTTTTAAAACTGTTTCAACATTAACCACAACAACTGGATTTACATTTCAGTAGTAAGTTATTTGTATTACTATAATAACAGGAAGAGGTCTGACATTTACTGAGTAATCAATAAACAAATTGGGTTATTAATATGTTAAATTATTATTTATACAAATAGCACTTCATAGTAATTAGTAGAGTAAAATACTCTGCAACAATCACATCAGTTTACTCAATGGATTAAGATACATTTTGGGGGGGAAAAAATCAGTAAAAAATCAGTTAATCTAGTAATAAATACTGGGAAATTTAGCACTATATCCCTTTTGAATGTGAAATATGGACATAGAAGAGCATTGTTGAAATGGAAAAATATTAATTAGCAAGTTAAAACAGAAAATGTATAAAGATCTTTTTATACAGATAAAGTGGCACATTTTATAGTAGGTTGGTGCAAAAGTAATTGCGGTTTTTGCCATTATTTTTAACCTTTTGAACTGCAATTACTTTTGCACCAACCTAAAGTTTAACCTCATATTTGATGTGTTTTCAAAATCTGATCCATGCCAATTTTCTAATGATTTTCACACAAAAGAATTAAATTATGCATTGTGGACTACTTTCAAATTGAAAATGTGGGGTTTTTCACAGGAACTAGGAATAATTAATAATTTGCATGTTTCTTTTGTGATTAAAAAAACCCATAGTAATATTTTGTTTCTTTCATCCTTGGTCTAAAGAGTTCCAGTAAATTAAACAGTATATAAATTAATTCCTTTTCATTCTATTTGCTGAGGAAAAATGAAGTGAACAGGTACCCTGAATGAAAAACCTAAAAAGCAAAATCCCAATTAAATCACTTCCCATTATTTAATCTACAGATATCTAATTAACTAGAACAAGAATCCACCTTGTTCTATTTGAAAGATGAGTACTTTTAAAAATTAAGCTTATAACTGAAGGTGCTCAAAAATGAAGCCAATATAAACAAGTTAAAGGGGACAAAAACTGCAGCATAGGATATGCGTACTTTATATTTTGACTACTACTTATTGATGCCTACTAGATTCCAGGTAGGTACAGCACTAGCTAACATAAGAAACGCAGATAATGAATGCAGTTAAAACTATCATGCAGAGTTAAGTGTGAAGTATACATACCGTGTTTCCCCGAAAATAAGACCTAGCCGGACAATCAGCTCTAATGCGTCTTTTGGAGCAAAAATTAATATAAGACCCAGTATTATATTATATATTATATTATATTAGACTCGGTCTTATATTATAGTAAAATAAGACCAGGTCTTATATGAATTTTTGTTTCAAAAGATGCATTAGAGCTGATTGTCTGGCTAGGTCTTATTTTCGGGGAAACATGGTATGTGTTTTTCTAAAGAAACGTCTTAGGCTCAAAGAGTTTGAGTGATTAGCCTGAGACCAAGAGCTACAGTCAGCAATAGAGCTCAGATTTGAACTTGGGCTCATCTGACTTTAAAGCCCCGGTCTTTTCTTATTATACATACTTCACTGACTCCCAACATGGTAAAATTAAGATATTTAGTTAGAGAAGTACAGGTCGCAAGTTGACAGAAAGAGTAACTCAAAATCAAAAGCAGTATTTTCTTCAGTTGCTAAGAGAATTAAAATCTAGGGAAACTTCCTCTTCTACTCCAATTCCCCCAGTTCATATCAGAATTGTTTTTGTTGATTTCTCTGACTAAACAAAACTTGCCTGGTGTGAGAACCATGTTTTGCAAGGTCAAGATGCTGATTTCAGGTTTTTGTTTGTATTGCTAGGTGTTTTCTCTCACTGATAAGGGATGGAAAATCTTTCCACTCAATTGCCATTGGCTCTATACTAATAAAACAAGCAATATCTTCGGCCTGTCTGGCTAGCAAACTGATAGGCAGCAAACTTGTGATGTGCTTAATTCTGCTAATACTAAAAAGGGTAACATTAAGATATTAAAGGTCAGTGTAAACCTACACTTTAATTGAAACTGCCTTAAAGAGACAAAATAAACTTGTCTTTTTAACAGTAAGAGCATATAATTATGCCTGAATTATTTTTTCTACTCTGCTTTTTAAAACTGCTATTCATTTCAATGTCAACTCACAGTGAATAGGTTAATGAATACTAATCTGGCTGCAAATAACTGATTTCTTCCTTTCAATTTCTAGGATGTTTTTTAAATTTTTGGGTAGATTAAAAAAATGGTATTAAGAAGACTTTGCATGTCATCTTAGTCTGTGTTTAAAATCAGAGATTCAAAGACATGTCCAGTGCAGCTACTTTTCAGACTCAGAAGGTACCTACCACCAAAAAGAGTTGTGATACATAGAAAAATTATCACACACAGTATTTTTTGAGCTCCTAACTACAGACTAGGCACTGAAGAGATGGTGAAGTCAAGGCTGAAAAGAAAATAAGACATGGTCTGTCCTTGAGAAACTCAGTTTAGTGATCTCCCAATTGAAAAGTGAAAAACAACTATTGCAATTTGATTGGCTATTCCATTCTTTTCTAAAAAAAAGAAAAGCTAATTCACAATTTGCAGTATTTTCTTTTAACTTTGTAAAGTTTTCCTTAATACTTTGAATTACCCATCTTCACATAATAAAGGAGTAATAAGCAATAACAAAAGCAAACATTTGTTGAATATTTACAATATCCCAGGCACTGTGCTAAATGTTTTACAAATATTTCCATGAATTGGAATCTTAAACAATATTTGTGTCTAGTTGTCATCAACCTGTATGACAAGATGTATCACAATATTCCTTCACCAGAAAAAGAAAGATTTCAGTTTCATGTATAAACTCCGAGAAAGTACTAGTGACTATAAGTTACAGTTGCCTTTTTAAGGTTGCAGACAAGACTGCTTTAGTTGTTCAAATGAAATGTATATTAAATAATGTTCCATAGCTATGAAAACTTCTTGGGAGAGCCAACAACTTCAACTATGTCTTACAGAACCAGATAGGCAGTATACAAAAAGTTGCAATTTACTGAGACCCTTCTGTATATTAGATAATTTACATATAATGTATAATTCATCATCACAACATCCTTGTAGTATTATCATTCATTTTACAGAGAAGAAAACAAGCTCAGAGAAGCTAAGAAATTGTAATTGGCCCCAAATCACAAAGATGTGTCAAAACCAGGATAGTAAACTCCAAATTTTCTATTGTGCTACAAAGCAGCTATTAATTGAAACTCTGTAACTCTTAAGTACAAACATAATCCTGCTCTCAAGTTATGAAGTGTATTCTTAACCAAAGAAAAAATTTATGTATGGGATAGTTTTGTTTTTGAAATCAAGGATAATATTGATTATTCAGTTTTCAAAAGAGCAAATACCGGGGGTGCCAAAAAAATGTATACAAGTGGACACTTTGGTCAACGTTGCTCAAGCAGTAGTTCGCCATAATCAGAAGTGTCTGGATGCTGATGGTAACCACTCTGAGCATCTCTTGTGATTGCAGAAGGCAAACGTGACTTGTATTCATCTTTTGTTATCGGTATATATTGAGTATTAGAATTTTAATACAGTTTTCCTTTCTTAAAATGTGTATACATTTTTTTGGCACCCTCTGTATGCAATGTCTACTCCCCATTCCCCTTCTGATTTATTTTTCAACACAGTAGTTTCTTCTCCCAGACATACCACATGTTACTTACTTACTATGTCTTCCACTACTAAAATGTGAACTAGACAAGGACAGAAATTTTGTCCGTTATTCACTGCTGCCTCTCTAGCATTTCAAAGGTTCCTGGTATATAGTAAATGCTCAATGAATATTTGTAAACTTAATAAATGTTGGGTACCCAATAGGCATTCAGTAAATATTAATTTTTTTCCTTTTTATTATATAGGAAACACCAAAAAGATCAACATTAAGGTATTAAAGGTCAAAAGAAATTTATCACTCCTTTGATACAAAATGTTAAACTGGAATAGATGATTTGAAATACAATAGAATTTCTTAGTAAAGTTTTACATTAAGAATGTTAAAAGAGGCAAATCAGAAAGACACATTCAGCAAAGCCTCATTTATCAAGCATCGTCAGGCGATAAGAGGGTCTATATACATAAATTTTGAACAAATGTACTTTTAAATGCCAAAACTGTAATCAATTTTCATAAAGATCTTTTATGAATATATATCCATGATTCTACTTTGTGGCAATTCTGACATGGATCTCCTTCTGAAACACCAACGTATTAGCTGACACTTACAGTGCTTTTAGCAGTAGTTCATTCTTTTCTGAGGATTAAGAAATTAGAAACTAAGCATATTTTGTAAAATGAGTCAATAAAAATCCAACTGAAAAGGCTAAGTGAAATACATAACTTTAATGTAGCCAGCTAGAAGTACTACTTAATACTAAACATGGTGTTTTGAGGGATGGAATACTTAGAAAACAAAGAAAAAGACAGCCATTCTTAATCTGACTCTATCAAGATCATAGTCAAGTTTACTACATAACTAAAGAGAATGTAAAAAGTACAGTACTGGCTACCCCTAAAAGTACTTACTCAGGTCTTTAAGCTTAGTGATTTAGCAAGTGTCCTTGATTTTTTAGGAACAGAATCATAAAAGATGAAATGTTAAAATAGTAATTCTGGAAATACGATCCAGAACTAAGTAACATATACAGTCAAATTTCATATAATTTCAGTGTCTTCAAATCCTTACCACCTTAATACAGAGGATTTAAAATAAGATGACATATACAGACTGTCAGAGTCTATCAAAAGATTCAGAGCAAATTTCCTTGGTACAGTTCAGCATGATCACTTTGCTTGGCAGCCATCACTACCCACATCTCCAAATTCCTAGCTGCCTAAAACTGTTCATCTAATCCTCTACCAATATCTCATCCCCTATCTTCTCCACCTTATTATTGTTTTGCCCTAATCGTCACATTTGCCTGTTATTACCTCATAATCCTTCTATTACAGAGTCCCGATCTTAGATGGAACAAATAAAGATGACTTAAACATGGGAAAAGTGCTACTATTGTTCCCCTCTGGGTCATGTGAGCTTGGCCAGGTAGAGATATAATGGAATTGAAGCCTTTCTGAATTATAGTTTTATTTTTGATCTTCACATATCTTAAAGATTATCAGGAACTTTTTTTTCAAAACATCTGTAACAAGGCAAAATTCCCCCTTAGAGTATGTTAATGATCATTAAAAAATAATCTTTTAGTCTTGATCAGTTCATATAACTAAAAAATGCTATTTTAGATTATTCAGACATTCCTCACAGACATTTTTGGCATGAAACTCATGAGTTTCATGTAAATGGTCTACATTACACCTATTTTTCAAAATGCAGTATGATCATAGATACATATGTATATTTCATCCTAAACAGAATTTTAAGAAAAGAATTTTCCTTACAGGGAAAACTACAAAAGTAGAATAATCTTTTATTTCTATCAAGACACACAAGACTAATCATGTTAAGACATTTACCCAAGAGTAGTAAGTTATTAAAACTAAAGAACCAATACTCAATAATGGCATAATTGGGGATCTGGGTAGTAAGTACCTACTTAACACTGCAGAGTTTAAACACCTCCTCATTTCATGATATGTAGTAATTGGTATGCAAGCTTTAAACAACATCCTCAGCTGAAGGCAAGCACTTCTTTCCACTAAAGAGAGGACCAAATATAGATAGTATTTCAATCAAATGGGAATGATTCAAGTCAAAATTTATTTTTCAGGAAATCTGTATCAGATGAGACTCTGATCACTTACCAACTTAATGAATCACAAAAGCACAGGTTCTACTAAGTGACAGTTCACTAAAGAGGGCTGAAAGCTTACATTTCATCTGTGTCCTTTGAGAATACTTTTAAACTCAGGAAAAGTTATTCTATGCACCCAAGAGAAAAATGAAATAATGGAGTACATTCAGTGGATGACTTACTCATCTAATTAACACATTCAACTTCCAGTTGATCCTTTAAAGATTTAAATCGTAAGCACCCTCTATTAAAACCTGAGTAGATTTTAAGGGGAAAAACCCCCAACGAAGTTCTGAATCACTGGAATTTTTGTTCTATTTCCTGTTAACACACTGATAGTACTATCATTCAATACATTTGTTCCATACACGTCTTAAAAAGCTGTAGGATCCTTTTAAAACTACATAACTTGGCCCTAATTTAATTTGTAGCTCATTTATCTGACAATTCCTCTCATTGTTTCTAATTTAAGTGCTCAGCCAAGGCATACAACGAGATGAAAAGCATGTCTTCCTTTACTACAGAATGCAGTGGTTTCAAAACCTAAAGTCTTAAACTGTCAGCGTTTAAAATCACTCACGATTTCACTGTTACAAAAAGTTTAAGGGTATTTTTTAAAAGGTATCAATACTCTGCTACTGTACCAAGAGTGCGATAAGCAGTAGTAGTGTAAAAACTGAAAGCAAAAATTCTGTTCCATGCCCACCAAAAGTCCCAGCCAAATCTGAAATTGCATAATGAGCAACACTCTTCTCAGTGAGCTAAAGCACAAACTAATTCCTTTCATAAAATACGTGAATCAACCTGACCCTAAAATGCGCCAGTTTACAAACTTACCTAAAACAGACAAAATGGATGCAAAATTATACTGCCTCACTGTTGCCTCGAATACAACCTTAGTGTTCAAGAACTTTCCAATGAATAAAGGCACTGAAAACACCCTCGCACTGGGGACTAGAATTTCCCGAACTTGAGAAACCCCTGTGAAGCTGCAGATTCGCTCCGCTCTCCTGGAAACCCCTCTTATCAGAAACATTTGAAGAATTTCTCCACAACAATTAAGCTGACTTGAAGAATGGAAACCTAACATCTCAAATAGACTATATATGGAATGAAACATGGCCAAACACATAAATACAAACTCACACGGCCTCTGACACTTTGGTATACATGTCAGCCGGGGCCATCCCACAGCATCAGCAAGGAAAGATACACCTGTCACCTGTTCAGCAATAACCCAGACCCTCTCAGCCTCCCTGCCACAACCATAATCTAAGGGCTAGAAGCTGATCGGACAGGAAACCAGAAGTATCTTGTGAAATCTAAGGGCCCACACTGTTACAGCGGGGCTTGCTCCCCACTTCAAGAAGGCTTCAGAAACCCGACACTGGAAAGGCAACGACCTTCCCCCCTAGACCCCCATACAACTCTCTCGGTCCCCCCAACACCTCGCCTCTAAGTCGTCTTTATCCAGACCACGGCTCCCCCAAAAAGGGTTTTCCTCCCCTCACCCCATCTCACACATGCCTGAGGGGCGGGCCGGGGGCACCGGTGCAGGCAGGGCCCTCCCCACCCCCTGGCACCCTCCCCCACCCGGGGCTCTCCCGGGCGCCCGACTCCAATGCATCTCCCCCTCCCCCTCCACACATACTCCCCGGAGTCCAGGCCCGGCCCGATGCTCCCCACCCCCACCCAGTCTGGAGGACTTGGGGGGCCTCCCTCTCTGCCTCGCCACTGGGGGAAGGAAGGAGGCGGAGGGAGGAAGAGTGAGAGGAAGAAGCGGACGCCCCTCAAGGGCCTTGCGAATCGGCTGAGCCCCTTCCAGACGGAGGGGGGTGCGGGGAGCTGAGGGGAGAGCCGGGACTGGGGATCCCGCCGAGGCCCGGCAGCGCTGTCCGCTTACCCTTCGCCGCCGCCGCCGCTTCCCCCTCCTCCTCCTCGGCCGCCGCCGCCGCCTCTCCCACTAGGGCAGCCGTCTCCACCGTCGCCGCTGCCGCCTCCACCACCACGGCCGCCGCCAGCGCCGCCGCCGCCTCCGATTCCACCCGGCAGGGGGGACACCTCAGCCCTCCCTCCCTCCCCGCTCAGCCCCTCCGATCGGCCGCCGCCGCCAACTCCCTCCGGCCGTCGCCGCCGCCGCTCGTGGCTGAGGGGGAGGGGAGGGGGTCGGGCTGGGTCGCCCCGCCGGCGGCTGCTGCAGATCAAAAACGATGGCTGGGTGGCGTCGCCGCTCCCCGCTCCTCGGCTCGGGCTCGCTCGGCCTCCCTACCTCCCTCTGCCCCCACCCCCCTTGCGCTCGCCTGCCCTCCCCCCACCCCCCCAGCTCTCGCTCGCTCTCGCCGAGGCTCTGCCAACCCAGTGCAAATCAAAATACTGTCACACAATATGGCGGCGCGGCCGCCGGCAAACACCGCGAGATCTGCCGCCGCTGCTGAGGCGGCGGCTGTGACGAGGCCTCCCCCAGCCGTGCGGCGGGGGAGCGGCGGCGGCGGCGGCAGCGGCGGCGGCGCGGGGATGCTCTTTCTCCGCCCTGCACCCCTCCCCCGACACTCGCAGACTCCGCGCCTGTCTTGCGGAGGCTGAAGGAAGAAGGCTGCCCAGGGCCGCGGCGTGGTGCGGGCCGCCGCCCGGCCAGTGCGAGGGGAGGCGCTGGCGCTAACGGCCCGGGATTGTATTTTATTTTTTGTCCCGGCCACACATACTTTGGAGGGGGATTGCATGCGTGTGGAGAAAGTGCAGGGTTTTCCCGGTCTCGGCGGCCGATAACAATTTGAGCTGAAAGGAGAGGAACTCGAGCTCCCGTCAGCTCGGCCCGTCCGGAAGCGGACGGCGGGACTTGCGGGGTGGTCGCGGCGCCTTGCGGGGTGGGGGCCTCGCGCTCCGGCGGGGGCGGGCCCACGGCGAGATGCTGCGGCCGCCGGGCCTCCTCCGGGCCGGGGCCGCCCAGGGCAGCAGGTGGGCCCGCGGCGGAGGTGGGTGTCCCGTCGCTGCGGGCTGGGGACACACCCCCTTGGAGTCCCGCGGCTGAGCTAACTGAGGTGACCCGTGCCGGAGACCGGAATCGTCCCGAGAGTGTGCGGGAGATGTGCTAGAAGCCTCGGAACTCGCAGCTATGAGACTTGGAAAAAGTGTCGGGCTCAGAGTTTTCTCCAACGCTTGAAAAAACAAAAGTCTAAATGCTGCAAGGGTTTTGTTGTTTCGATTTTATTTTAATTGCACTTTCCTAGAAATCCTAGAAGCAGAGCCAAAGACACTTTAACTTGGGGGGAGAAGGGGAGACTTCTTTCTATCTTCTTAAAGAAATATTTGTTTTATTTCCTGTAGAAAAAAAGTGTTTAATACTCAGACATTTCTCACAATGTAAAATATTTATTTGAACAGCCTAGCGCTTTCGTGGTGTCCAAAACACTACGGCATTTTTCTGTCCCTGTCCAAAATGTCCGTATTTCTCTGCCAGTTTCTTCCTTGAAAAGATTCTTACTTACTCCCCCGAAAGATCTTAAAGGACCATTTTTAGTCTATTTCCAGTGTGAGCGCTGTAGCTACAATCAGCCTTTTCTTTTTTTCAAGCACCTTTTAAGTACAAGGTTCTCTAAAGGTGTGGAACTTTGCCCCGGTCTTTTTCCCTCACTCATTTAAAAATGCCTTAAACCTTGGGATATAGCACTAACTCAAAACCTTTACCACTTCAAAAGCCAAAAGTATTTATTTTTATTTACAAATCAGAATTTAAGTATTTTCATTGTCAATATCATTAAGAGATATAAAAGGTAATTAGGATTCAAAAAATGGAAAGGCATGGTTTTAATTTATTTGCTGGTACCGTAATAAGAAATCACTGAACTTTAATACTTTACAGTACTCTGAGGAATTATTTCCATACTCAATATTAAAATTGATGAGATGAGTTAGAGAAACTGTGTTTTTACCGTATTTTCCCCAAAATGAGGTTGGGTCTTATATAAATTCTTGCTCCAAAAGACCCATAGGGTGTTTTTTCAGGGGATGTCTTATTTTTTTCACGTATAATAATCTACATTTATTCATGTCATCTTCTGGAACATTGTCATAACATACTAAATGCGTCCATCTGACTGATGATCTTAACTGGGACTTATTTTAGGGATAGGTCTTATTTTGGGGGAAACACGGTAAAAAAATTTCATTTGTTTTTAAAAACCACTATAATGCACAGCACATTGATCCACAGGAGTGATGCACAAATGTGTATCACAAAATTTCCGAATTACAAACCAATATATGGTGCTTTACAATTTATGAAGTATTTTTTTAAGAGAAAAAAATTTAAATATATTGGGGTGACAATAGTTAGTAAAATTACACAGGTTTCAAGTGTGCGTTTCTATGATACATCAATACATCATCTGTACATCACATTGTGTGCTCACCACCCAGAGTCAGTTCTTCTATCACCATATATTTGACCGCTTTACTCTCTTCTACTAGCACCTATAATGTATGTGAAGTTTTTTCACATACATTATCTACTTTGTTCTTCACAGATTCTTTTGTTGTATGCATTATTACTACCACCACAAATTTGCAACTGAACTTATGTTTCAAGGGGCTAAATTACTTACCCAATCCAAAACAATAAGTGAACAGTAGGGCTTTGAAGAGATCCTCTGACTCCATATCCTAGATCCTTTCTACCATTCCATCATGCAAGACTTATCCTCTTTGCTTAAACAATTTACAATGGTAATAATAATAGGGTGGTTAGTTTAAGGGAAAAAAAAAAATGCTCTGGGTTTCAGAGCAGGAGGAGATCACAGGAAAGTTTTCTTGGAAATGATATTTCAGATGAGTCTTGAAGAAGGGATGGGATTGCAAAAGACAAAATAATAAAATTAAAAAGTAAAAAGGGAAAGCATTCCAGGTGCGTGTGATAACAGGAACAAAAGCATAGAAAGAAAAAAAGCAGAGAGCATTTTTTGGTAACATTAAGTGTTTGATTTTGCTGAACTGTTAGGGGAAATGTAGGATAGTGGTGAGAAACAGAAGAAGGTAGTAATGTGAACTAAATTTGGTAGGCAGCAGTGTACTAGTTAAGTTTTATGAGCAATGGAATACAATTGGATCTGTATTTCATCTATCCTCTCTATTCAGGGAAAGAAGGAAGATGGAGGTGGGGAGACCATAAAGCCAACTCTTAGCAGGCAAAGGTATGAAGGACCTGAACAAACCTGTGGCAATAAAAAGGAAGAGTCAGAGCAAGAGAAATTTTGATGGTAGATTTTATATTTTTATTACTTTAGGCAAATAAAGTAGGGGGTGAGGGAGAAAAAAAAAGATATCACAGAAGACTGAGTTTTTGAGCCTGAATGATGAGTAATTATTATCCTATTAGAAACAGAGGAGTAAGGTCGAGAAATGTCTTTTGGTTAGAATGATGAATTAGATTTTTAATGTGTTGAAAAATGATTTTAGTTGTCCTCTGGACCTTCCCAAACCTTCTCTTGTCATTCAGATGCGTAAGATGAGAGGCTGAACTTACAGAGAAAGCATGTATGAAAAAGTATTACCTTGTTGGTAATAATGTAAATGCAAGTTAAAAAAGCAAAGGAGATATTTTTACCAGCCTATTAATAGAAAAAGATTGAAAAGACCAACTATTCAGAAATACACTTAAGAAATATATAGGATTTATAAGAAGAAACCTAAAAGCTCTACTGATGGACACAAAAGAAAGCTAGAAAAAAAAAAATACCTTCTTGAGCAGGAAGACAATATTTCAAAGATGAAAACTGTTTCCAAGTTTATAAATTTAACTCAATCACAACCAAAAGTCGACAGTGATTTTAAAGAACATCTGGATATTTTATTAAGTGAATCAAATAAGCAGGTTGCAGAACAGTTTATACAGTGTGGTATAATTTGTGTAAAATGGGGCTGGGAACACACATACGGAAGGAAAAGAGAGGCAGCTGACATGAAGGGGAGAGAGTGAAACATTTTATCCTGCTTTAGAAAATGTGAAAACATTACATATTTAAATTAACAAAATTAATTGAGAGGAATGGCTAGAATCATTTTTTAAAGGAGAAATAATTGGGGATGGGGTGCGGTGGGATTGGGATGACATACTCTACTAGATAAAAGCTTGTTACAAGAATTAAATTAATATATGTAAAGTGTTTGCAACAGTTTTTAGCACACATAGTGTATATATAAATGTTATTTTTTTTATAATCTTGATGTGGGAGCTACACGACTCAAATGCGATCTATCATAAAGGAACATATTGATAGATTATTACTATATGAAGTTTAAAAACTTTTGGATGGGGAAAATAAAAAAGAATAAGAGAAACATAAACTGGAAAAATATACTTAAAAAATACATGATGAGCAAAGTCAGTCAAACCACAAATATATTTTGAGTCTCTGCCCTGGGTCAGGCATTACGTTAGAGGCTGGGTATATGGTGATGAAGAAGATGGTCTTGGCCCTAAATGGAGTTTATAGTCCACATAGACTAATATTACTATTTCTAAGATACAAAGGGCTATTAGAAATCATAAGGTGAAAATCCCACAGGCCAACGAGATGGACAAAGGACACAAGCAGGTTATTTGAAAAAGTTTTGCTAAGGGTCAGTAAACATAGGAAAATAAATTCATTCTCAATAGTCAATTTCACTCAAAAACAATGAAATTTGATTTTTTAATTTATCAATGGTACATATGGAAACAAAGCAAAACCCCAATGTTGGCGCTGTGTAGACAGAGACATTCTCATATCCTGGGATGGGAGTAGAGTTAGTATAAGCTTCCTACAAGGATGTTTAACAACATGTATTGGAATTTTAAATATGCAAACTGTTTGACCTAGCAATTCCACTCCTAGGAAGGAATAATTGGACATATATTTGAGGTGTATGTTTAAGGATATTTACCTTCCTAATAATAGGAAGAAAATAAAAAAATAGGAAACCTAAATATATCTTATTAAGTAAATGAGCTAAATTATGCTGCATTTATACTGTAGAATATGATACAATGATTAAAAAGGATAATGTAGATCTACATACCTTGACATGAAAAGATGCCACAATATTATATTAAGTGAAAAAGGTGAATAGATTGCATGAAAGATTATTAAAAATATTCTGATCACATTTAAAACAGTGGGTGTGTGACTGAATGTATAGAAAAACATCTGGAAGGATAGACTCAAAACATAACATTGGGTGGCGACATTAGGGGTAATCTTTGTTTGATTCTTTATGCTTTTTTGGGGTGGTATTTCATGAATTTTTAACAATGAATATGTTACTTATGCATCAACAAAATAAAACTCTCCAGTAAAAATAAACATAATAAAACTATGTTTCTTATATATTTTCTTGCAAAAGTCCTTTAGGAATAATCTTTGTTTAACTAAAACTATGACCATTGAAATTTTTATTAGGACTCTCAGGTTTTGTACGTTCATATTTTTTCCTGTCCTAAGTCAGTAGGGAAATCTTTTGTAAATAATAAAATATTTTAAGAATTTGGAAAGAAATGACAATCACAGAGCACTGGCCTCATTTCCATGATGGTTAAAAGAATTGAAGAAAAAGGAACCTTGATGGCACCAGATAAAAAATTCTGAGCAGCACTGGCCCTTGGCAGGGGTGGGGATGTAGTGGAGCGGAGGAGAGACGGGGAGTTTGCCCCTTCCTTGGTTTGTCATCCTGCTTAAAACCCTCTCCCACACTGTAAATTTCCATGTGTACAGGACTTTCCGGCGCAAGAGAACTCCTCCCTTTGTCCCTATCTCTCTTCCATCCTTGTTGAGCTGGATCTTAATTTGCACTGTTGCCTGGATATTAAGAACTTTGGGCTCTGCACTCATTATTGCTGTAAGGAGGCTGAAAATCCTTAATTCAACCTACTCTTTTGTGGGACTTAGGGTCCTCGTGGTTATCACATTGGCAACAGAATCGTTCTGTGACACACAACGCTGCCCATCTATGAGTGGAAAAGAACTGTGTCATGCTGAGAGGTGGAGGCCATCTGTGGGAACTAGGGGGTTATTTTAAGGAATTAGTGATTTCATGTAGGTCCCAAGCTTGGCCTGAAAACGGAATAGACAAAAATACAATTGCAGTTGTGTAGAGAGCCACATTTTGAGACACTTCGGTAAACAGGAGTTCTTCTTCTCAAACAGTTTACAAACTACAAGATTAAGATAATAAACTTTGTATGGTCTTTCATGCCTCATATCTCTCTATATGCAGAGTCTGCCATCCCCACCCCACTTTCTTGCCCTGGGGAACCCAGTAGGGACACAATGCCCAGCACATAGTACATTTTCAATAAGACTATTTAGTCCAAATCTTATAGACCTGTAGAATAGCACCCTCTCTTCCTTCCCTCCCGCTTGCTTTTTTTAGAGCAAAAATTCCCATATAAAGAAAAAAGAAAGCTAACTTTGATTGTTTGGAGGTGGGGGTGAGGAGAGGCACTGGATAATTTTCATGTTCCTAGACCTAATTATTGGTTTACTTACTAGAAAAATTCACAGAATTTTCTAAACATTTTTTTTCCAAAATAAATGTTGAAATGCTTGCTATTATAAAATGGAAAACCTTAAGAATTCTGAAGAACTTTATAATAATAAGTCTATGTATCTGAATTGGAGGAAAAAATGACATGCTAAGGAAACACTTCGTAGACTCCAGTTTCAGCTACTATAGCATTTCTTTTAAAAAAATTTAAAAGAATGTTACCTCAGATTTATGAATAACTGCTTTGTCTATGTTACACTCAAAGTCAGCATTTCACTGAAGAACTTTGTGTTCTATTGTTTTTTGTTTTTTTTTGAACTACTTTTCTTTCCATATGATAATGTCAAGATTTTTAGATTCTAACAGCTCATCTATTAACAGCAAAGAACAGACAGGACGTTTGAGATACAAAAATGACGAGGAGGTGCTTTTATATGTTTAGTGGTTCTTGAGTGTGACCAGTCCTGTGAGATTTGGATAGGGCCCTTAGAAAAAGGAAATGTACTCAAAGTGACAAGCTACTGCAATATTTGATATTCAAGCTTGTGGTGAGCCATGTAACATTATAGGCTCATGTAGCAGAATTTCGTTATGTTAATAATGCACACTTCCGCCCCAAATCTCCCCAGTGTATGCTAATAATCAACATTTCAGAAAGATATTTGAAAGGGAAGAAAGATGTTCTATTCATGATAAAATAATTTCAACATTTTTTCAAGTGATGCTTCCAAATTTGGAAAGACTGAAGTACTGAGCTACTTTTAAACAAACAAGTCTAGTTCTTTAGGTTAATGATGGGAGATCCTGTGAGATCCCAGTCACAGTACACCTGTGCTGTTTTCTATAGATTAACCAGGTGTGTTTTATTTATTTGTAAAGTCAACTGCTTTGTGAACTGAAGGTAGAGCACTGGGACCTAGCATTTTGCTGTTGCACCTGCCATCTTTTCCATCTTTACCTATCCAATGTAATCTATTCTGTCACATGTCTGTCTCTGGTGAGGCAGGACAGGCCCAACTTCTAAAGCTCCAAAAAGAGAGTTGATCTGACTAAAACACACACTTGAAGTTTGGATTCCCAGACTTCTGTTACTGAAGGAGCCAGCAGGAAGCTGGACTGTCTGACAAAATCCACCATACCCATCAGTACAAATGGAATCGCGATCACTCTAAAACCAAAAGCATATTTAAAATTAATAAGATCTCCTTTTGTTGAGAGAAGAACTTGAGGAAACCACACAAGGTGGCCTGAAATCCAAAAGTATAGTAATCTTAGATAACACTCCTTGATGTGGGCTGGCAAAGAGACCTTCATAACGAGAAAGTTGGTGGATGGGAAAATGGGGATGGAAAGCGCCATGAACAATGTTACCTGCACTGGGACATAAGAGAGTATAAACAAACTCGGTCTCAAACTTGGAAGCACTCCCAAGCTGTGATCCAAACTACTGAGTGTGTTTCAATAAAATTCCAAAGTAAAAAAAAAGTTACCTGTTCCTTCAGGGTGTAGCTGAATGCCACCTCTGCACCGACTTTCTCTGGTCCTCCAGACAGGTGTCCTCTTTCCACCTTTCGAGGCTTCGTAGCACTTGCTTTGTACCTGTCTGGGGTACTTCCTACAGTCCATTCGCCTCCATTCAGACTGCAGCTTCCTGACTTCACGGATTCAGCTTTACCTTTGCATCGGCCATAGTCCCTAGGACAGGGCTTACACATAACAGGCATGGTAAATGTTTCTGTGAAGAAATGAATGAATGGATATATTCTTTAATTGGGTAAAATGAAAAAGTAGTTATAAATAAATCTGTCACAGATTGAAGTCGATTAATAACATGTAAAAGTTTACTCTTTAATTACACAGTAATACATACTTACAGTAGAAATTTAAGAAAAGACAAACCAGCCAAAAATTACCTATAGTCTTTCTACCCAGAGAGAGCTACTTTTCTGTGCTTTCTTTTCCACTTGTAAACATAGACATATATGTGTGTATATCCATAATGTAAATACACACGTGCATGCACACACACATATACATGTACACGTATATTTTTTCTCTAACCAAAATATAATAATG
Source organism: Rhinolophus sinicus (assembly GCF_057876585.1). Classification (NCBI taxonomy): domain Eukaryota; kingdom Metazoa; phylum Chordata; class Mammalia; order Chiroptera; family Rhinolophidae; genus Rhinolophus; species Rhinolophus sinicus. The sequence goes on from NC_142502.1 coordinate 15,293,140, forward strand.
TGCTATACCGCTTTGAAGCCTGTGTTATTTCAGGTTCTCCGAGAAGCAGACACCAAGACAGGATTAAATGTACATGAATTTCATTAGGAAACACCTGTGAGAGAGAATGGGGAAGGAGTTGGGAGAGGCTGGGAGAGACCGTGATCTAAGTCCAACCCCAAGGGAAGGAGAGAGGGATAGGAGTTTGGATGGTGGCTGTCATTGGCTGGTAGCAGAGGTAGGGAGCATGGCCTTGGACTTCAGAGCGTAGAGGCTGAGGCCCTTGATCCACTGCACTCCCTGAAGTGGGAAGTCTGCTGCCGAATAGCCACCTTTTGTTGTGAGCATCTTTCCTAGCCATAAATGATTCACGTAAATGTTTTAATATTTATTTCTATTTCACAAGTAATACATGACCATTTTAGGGAACGAAAATAAGCCGAAAGCACACAAAACTTGCTAATAATTGTAAACCTAGAATTACCCACTGTTAACATTTTCGTATATGCATTTTCAGATTAAAAGATATATATATATATCCAAAAAATGTATACACATTTTAAGAAAGGAAAAAACTGTATTAAAATTACACTGATGGTAGCCACTTTGAGCACCTCTTGTAATTGCAGAAATCAAACGTGACTTGTATTCATCTTTTGTTATCAATATATATTATTATAATTTTAATACAGTTTTTTCCTTTTTTAAAATGTGTATACATTTTTGGCTCTCTCTTTATCTCTATTTATTTATTAAATTAAATAAAACATATGCTTATATATTTGTGTGTATAATGAATCCATATATATACACATACATATACACACAAAAGATGCATACATATATATGTGATCATAATTTTCTCACATTTGTGAGAGTGATGGGATCTGCTCCTGAGTCTGTCTTGGGCATATTTTTGAATGACTATATGAAGCAGAACAGGTTGTAAGTTCATAGAAGCTGCTTGAGAAGTTTTTAACATATACAACTTTAAGACTTTATACATGCCAAAAATAATTTCTTTTTTGGATTTGAAATAGACTTAATTTTATACCTCTTAGTCGAAACCTTTACAAAGGGCATGTATAGTTTTGTTTAAATAATATAAGAAGTAATGGGAAAATATGCCTTAAATCTTTAAAGTTTCCTTCTGTTTTCCAAAATGGTGGCTTAATTACTACTGAGTGAATAGCTTTAAAAAAGTGATTTATTTTGAAATTATAAAAGTAAGACGTTAAAGGATGTTAACGTTTTTAGTATAGTGTTTGCTGACAAGTATTCCTTGAATAAAAAACACTTTTCTTAGTCACAATGTATATGACTGAAGATGCGATATTATACGGAAACATTCAAATGGGAATACAGTTCTTATGACACAAAACAATTTTCACATGGATAAAACAAATAAACAAAAAAGAGATCTTAAAATGTGGACTAGCATTCATTGAGTTAGGATTTACAGATATGGGTTCTTGTTTCTCCTGACCATATTTTCTTGATGAATGTTAGAATGATAATATGCAGAAGGAACGATTTAATCCTCAACTTTCTGCTGACCTTAATTTTAAGAAATTTTAATAATTGAAAACGTAATCTATACAGTACAGGCTCAACAACCTCCATGTACAAATAAGATTACAATTACTTGGACTCTAAATTATAATGGTCCCAAGAACTCATAACTTGATTGTCAGGCTTTCCAGTTTTTTTCCAGAATTATTGTAGTTCTCCTGTTACTGTCCATTAGAGGAGAGAGAACTCAAATGTCCCTTGAGGCTAAACTCTGTAACTGTTGGCTCCTTGCTATGGCATTTGGTTTTGGTTGCATCAAGTGCCAGAGATTTGCCCCTGGTGTCACTGGTGAAGTTCTGTGGTTTCTGACCACCATGTCAATAGCCTCCACTCTTCCACAGAGATGTGGCTTTGGCCAACCCCACTGTGGACCTCTGCCAATTAACCCAGTTCATGATGATTCCAAGGGTGAGAAGGTGACTTCTTGTCATCACTCAATCTTTACCTAGTTTACCTTATAACAAAACTCCCCAAGCTCTGAATGGTATAGCACCTAATACAGCATTGCAATTTACTCATGGGTTCATTTTTGCCAAGGTGCATCCAATGCCCTTGGGTAACTGAGTTAGGATCCTCCCTTTTCAAGCAGCAGGATGCAAGGTCTAGAACTTTTCACTCTAATGATTTAGGCCTTAAAGCTAAGGATCACTGGTGTTGACTTTCCCTTCTCTCTCTCAGCCTTCAGCCCACTTCTCCCTGTCACTACCTCCTTAATTCCCTGCTAGAGCTCCCAGTCCTTTCCTTAGTATGACACTGGGTCTGTCTTTTAACCACAGTATAGTGTGTATGTGGTGATGGTGGTGGGATGGATGTGGTAGTGGGGGGAGAAATGGTTCCAGACCCAGGACTACCAGAAAGTTCTATGTGCAATACCAAACTATTCTCAAGGACTAACATTCAATCAGGAAAAGGTTGAAGGAAAGAGAATGATCCTAAAAATCACTGTCAGTCCTACATGAAATTTTAAAGTAATCTACACAACTGCAGAATTTTACAACTAGAAGGGATTTTAAAGACCATTTCATGTAAGTTCATCATTTCACCTGTGCAGAAACTAAGAGATTTGCTCAAAGTCAGAGTTATTGGAACCAGTTCTAGAATCAAGATTATCTGACTCCAGTCAATCTTGTAGCCACCATTCAGTAAACATGTCTTTTTGATCAAAACCATTCTCTCTGATTTTTCCTTTTATGTGTGGGAAATAGGATGCTGTGGGTCTTTCGACTCAAATATACAAATAAGGGCTTAAAATGTAATCAGAGTAACTATTGAGTAACTATTAACAACGTATAAACATTTTAGGATGGACCCCCTAGATTCACTCACAAACTATTAGGGTTACAGGTCTATTCTCAGTTTACCATTTTCCTAGTCCTATACAAGATGCTATTCCTGTATTGTTAATACTTAGAGGACAAAATTATTTAATAACAGAAAAAATCCTTCTGTCCTCATCCTGAAGCTTCATCTTTATCTAGCAAAAAACATTATCTAGTCTATATAGCTTGATTTTTATCTGGCAAGAGCCTGAGTATAGAAAAAATACGTTTCCTCTAATTTGCACTGCACTCTCAGACTTATTAACTTTCTTTCTGATATGAATTATAATGGCAGCTGACAATACACAGCAACGTAGTTACTATAGTCTCTTGACCAGAATTAAATATTTCAAACCAATGTTCAATATACAGATGAAAATTTCCACTATAATCTGATGGATTCTTAACATAGTTTTTCTTTTCCACTGTAACACTTTTCATTTTCTGTCATGTATGAGATATATAAAAATGTTCATAATTAGGTGTCCAGTCAAAGAAAAAAAAATAAATCCCCATATTCACTTAGCTTGAAAAAGATTCTTTGAGCAAATCTCCAATGAAAAGTTATGATTGATAGTAATAATGGAGCTAGACATGTTTTTAAATTCAAAAACAACATAAGTAGAAGGAATGTACTTAGCCAGTTATAGAATTAATCCCTCTAACTGAGATTATCTTTAAAATTCTCAAACAGTTTCTGTCAAGTGGGAGAATATAATATCATTTTATGGGATTTGCTCCTGAAATAAGAAAAATTAATGTTTCTCTCTGTGTCTGTCTTAGACTGTAAAATATCTTCCATATTTTAATTCTTCGTTAGAATAGCCTTAAAGAGTACATACTACAATCTCCAATTTATAAATGAGGAAACTGAAGTCCATAGAGACTAAATGATTGGTTTAAGTTTATACATGTAGTAAGTAGGAGAATCTTGATTTAAAATGTCTTCTGATTTGAAAACATGTTTTTCCCCAAAGAAGATGCATTTCTAAGAAATAGCATGCATGTTTTCAGGGACATCTAGAACAGTAGTCACAAAAAAATATTAAAGTAGCTATGAAGATAATCTCCTAAATTACCCTGAAATTGTTTAATTTTTTTCTTCAACTAAATTGTGGTTTAGTACCAATCGCTTCTTTGGGCATTTTAAATTGGTGGCCCTACTTTTTAGGCAATACAGTAAATTGATGATCATATTGTAAAAAATAAAATAATTATTTTCAGAATTTCCACAATCCAATGTATTGTCATATAAAGCCATGTATTTTTAAGTAAACAGGGAACTTGCAGTATGTAATAAAAAATACTAAGCAGAAATATCATGAATTTCATGAACATCAACATTATTATGAACAACATTATTTAAAAATGTAGTCCTTCCTTAAAAATATATTGGTTTAAAATTATGTAAATTGTGCATGCTCATTGAAAGAAACCAAAACAATGCATCAGGTATAAACCAAAAAGTTTATATTCCTCTTCCCACCTCAAATCATTTTCTGTGTGTCTGCATCTGGTCAGATCTTTTTCTGTTCACTCATTTTTAAAATAAGAAGGCATAGATATGACAGCATGATCCTTGATTGGATCCTAGAGAAGAAAAACACAGCTATAAAGGATATTATTAGGAAATTGGGAAATTAAAATTGATTCTATATTTGGTAATGGTATTATATCAATATTAACTTTCTTTGGAATAATTATATTGTGGATGTAGAAGAAAGTCCTTGTTTTTAGGAGATATGTGATGTAGTGTTTGGTATGAAAATTTACAATGTCTATACCTAACCATCAAATGGTAGATGAAGGAAAAGAAGAAGAGAGGGAAAAGGGAGGGAGGGTGGGAAAGAGCAAGGAATAGGAGGAGGAGAGAGAGAAAACAACTGTGAAAAGTTTACCAATAGGTGAATCTAGTGAAGGATATCTAGATGTTTTAGTGCATAGATCTATTATTCTATGCAATTTCTTTGGCAGTTTGAAAATTTTCTAAATAAAAAGAACAAAGGGGGAAAATAGAAGACATATGGCAGCATGTTATAATGAAAATAGCCATTTGGTACCAGAAATATCTGTGTCCAACTCTGGGTTCTACTAATAGTCAGGTGACTTTGGCCTAGTTAGTTAAACTCTTAGGGATTCATTTTTGCTTCCTTAAAATCAAGATACTGTCTACCTTGAAGCATTCTTCCAAGACTTATGTGAAAAAGTATATACAGAGAGTGAAAAAGAATATACATATACTATTCTCAACACATATTGATTCTCCTTCCCTCCTTCTTGTTTTCAGGAATGGTAAGGTAAATTAGTCAGATCACCACCCTCTCCCTCCAGCTCTCCACCTGAAAACAACTAAAAAGGATGGATACAAAATTTTAAAATTTGACTTGAAACATTGAAGAGATGATTAAACAGTGAGAAACTATTGGGCCAAACATGGAAGGGAAATGAAAGGTAAGCAAGAAAGAAGTCAGTTTTGCCTGGAGGTCATTTTATGATCCTGATAAACTGGAACTTCCATTTTAACAGAATGGAGAACCTGGAGGACAAATATCAAAGTCCAGAGCTTGCTCAAGGTGGGGAGGCACACCATTGATGGCCCCAAAAATAAACTGAGACCTCAAACTTGGACCGAACCCCAAGTATGACAAACAGCTCTGTTCAAATCCTCTAGTCAGCTTGAATTCCTTTGGGTCGTTAGGAATGTCAAGCCTTGAATTTGGTGTAAGGTGGTATTGAGTTGGTAGTGTGTCACACTTGGCAGGAAAGTGCCTTCACTGTAAGCCTTGAATTATTCCTACAGATACTTTTACAAATGCAATGTGCAGTGTGTGGTCAAAGGTAACCAGGCACAAGGATAACACAAGAGTAATTGTGGCAGATCTAAAACCATCAAATCTAACTACCTATTATGTCGATAAACACATAAGTGAAAATTTTAAACTTAGTGGTTTTAACATTAGATCAGAAGCAGCGAAAGATAGAATTGGTGAACTATGTAATGGGTCAGAAGAAATTATCCTGAGAACAACACAGAGAAACAAGAAGAAAGAGGATTGGAAACACAAGATACTGAGAGAAGATCTAACATGTTTAATTGGCGTTCCAGAATAGGAGGAAAGAGACAATGGGAAAGTGTAATATTTGAAGATCTGATGGTTGAGAATTTTTCTGATGAAAGATATCAATCCACAGATTATAGATTCTCAAGCCAGGTAAATTTTTAAAAAAATTAAAAACCCTGACTTAAACTCGTTGTAGTGAAACAAGAAAACCAGTGACACAAACTCTTAAGAGCAAACAGGAAAAAAAGGACAGATTATCTTCAAAGGAGAGACAATTGGGCTAGCTAAAAGCTTAGATGGCTTCACTGGCGGCTCTACTAAACATTTATGAAGGAAATAAATCAGATCTTTTACAATTTCTTCCAGAGAGTCTTGAGTCTATTTTAAGAGTCTACCATAACATCCACTCATGATGAAAACTCTGTTCAACATTATACTGGAAATTTGGGCAGTATAGTAAGGTGAGAAGGAAAAATGAAACTATAGTGATTGGAGAGGGAGAAACAAAACTGTAATTTGTGTTATGTTTCACTCTAAAATGGTTAAAACATCTTTTATATTAGCATTTTATGGTTTTCAATATTCTCTTACTTGTACGTTAGTGGTCATATTTGATTGTCACAATTCTGTGAGAAAACTAAGGTTCAGAGAGCTTGGGTCGCAAAGCTGGTTAATAGTAGAACCTGTACTAGAACCCAAGTCTACTGACTCTTCAAGAGCCTTTCCAGTTAGTAGACATTTTTACTACGGCACACATTTTAATAATAACTGTCCGTAAAACAATCCGTTTATCCAGGAACATAATTTATATTATTTAGGGTGCTATTGATTATAAAGTGATATGATGACAGAGCTATAACTTAACCAATGCAGCTGACTTTCTTGAGTGTCTTTGCTTATCAAAAGTGCAGATGCTAAAAATATGTTAGAAATCATTGATCATGCTAATGTTACAGGTTGAATTGTACCCCCTACCTCATTTATATGTTTAAGTCCTAACCCCCAGTACCCTAGAATGTAATTATGTTTGGAGACAGGGTCTTTAAAGAGTTAAAGTTAAAATGAGGCCATTATGTGGGCACTAAGCCAATATAACCGGGGTCCTTATAAGAAGAGGAAATTTGGTCACTGATGAGTACAGAGGGAAGACTATGTGAAGCTATAAGGAGAAGATGGGCATCTATAAGCTGAGGACAAAAGCATGGAACAGATCCTTTTCTCATGGCTCTTAGAAGGGACCAACACTGTCGATAGCCTTCAGAACTGTTTGAAAATAAATGTCTATTGTTTAAGCTATCCCAGTCTGTGGTACTCTATTATGGCAGCTCTAGAAAACCAATGCAGCTAGTGATTAAAAAAAAAAAAAAAAGGTCATTACTCTTTAGCAAAAACCAGATGTAATCAGATGCTGGACTTGTACAGTGATGCTTAGGTTTTATAGCTATTCACTTATAGCATTAAAATTTTTCTATTAATTCAAATTTTTTTTCAGAGAAAATAATTTTATTGAGTGCTGACACTCTCTAGTCTCTGTTTTTTTTTTATCATCAGAACAATAGTTTTTATAACACTGTATTGAGTTAATTGAGATTTTCTTAAGTAATTAAATTATCATATTATAGCAGAATAAACACTTTTGTGATGACTTTTTATATTATCAGATGATGTAAATGAAGTTATGTTGTCTGTGAAGTGATCTAATAGCATTTTGAAATATATCGTTACTATCTCTTTAACAGAACATGTCAAGCTTATATTTAGAGAATGATAATTTTGACGAGTTGACATGTGCACTACTGATATGTTAACTATTTGAAAAGGCATTGGGGCCCTGTCATATATGCCCTTCTCAACCCAGGCTGAATATACCTGGAACATCTGGTTTTTCATTCATTAAATTCAACATTCCAGTGGAAAATGCCATTGGAATGTGCAAGATTCAAACAACAAGCCAGGACAGCTGCATCTGAGACCAGTTTTATTTTGAAACCAGAAAACCCATGCAAATAAACAACAGCAACACACATAAGAAGTGAATTAATGACAGCTTGCTGGAGATGACTCAAAAAGAAAAAAATTTCAATTGCAGTTGTCAGACTTCTCTGTCAGATTAAAAGAGGTGGGTTACTTCCTGATCATCTTGAGTGAGATGGTAGATTTATATAAAAAAAGTTTACACTAACTACATATCAGAAAGTATTTCAGGCAACGTGGATGAACCTTAAGGGTATTATGCTAAATGAAATAAATCAGAGAAAGACAAATATTGATGCTTTCGAGATGAGATTGGGAGTTGGGGAGTGGTGGGGGAGGAGATGGATGAAGGTGGTCAAAAGGTACAAACTTTCGGTTATAAGATAAATAAGTCCTGGAGGTATAATGTACAGCATGGTGACATAGTTAATAATACTGTATTGCATATTTGAAAGTTGCTAAGAGAGTAGATCTTATAATTTCTCATCACAAGAAAAACATCATCACTATGTGAGATGGGTGTTAACTACACTTATTGTGGTAATCATTTCACAACATATACATACATGAAATCATTACATTGTATACCTTCAACTAATACAATATTACATGTCAATTACAATATAATACAATATTATATCTCAATAAAACTTGAAAAATATTAAAAAATAAAAGCCAGATCCTTACCATGGCCTTCTGTGGATCACCTGGGGAGCCTTTGAAAACCAGAGTCTCTGGTTTGGGGATTTAGCTCCAGTCCTTCAAAACCTCCACAGGCAATTCATATGTGCAGCCCACGTGGAGAACCATGGTCCTGTGGGACGTGCTCTCATTCTTCTTCACTGCTTTTGCCCTTGAAGGTGGATCTGTGGCTCAGCCATCACTCCTGCAGGTCTTTGTTCAACCACCGCTTTTTCACAGCGCACTCTCCTGACCACCTTCCAGATCCTCTCCTCTCATCTCTATCCTCTTTCCTTGGTGTATTCTCCTTTATAGCAATTCTCACTATTCCATATATTTGCTAATTTTTAATTTTGTTTCCTGCCCCACTCTTCTCCACTAGAATGTAAGCTCCACAAGGGTAGGAATGCTTTCTGTTCTGCTTTCTTATGTATCCCAGGGACCTAGAAAAATATATGGTCCTTGGTAGGTGCTAAATAAATAGCTATTGAATGAATGAATGGCTTAAAATTCCCTCACCTTTTCCCCCATAAATAATTTGCTAGGTAAATTCCATTTTCACAGCAAAAACAAAGATATGTTTCAGCCTGGAACTTGCTTGACAATTTATCACAACATCTAAAATAATGGGAACCAAATTTAAAATATTTTCTTCTTTTGGGGGCTTTGTTCCATTTTGTTAAAATCAAACACAATCCTTGAGTTCCTGCTCCAGGTGGAACACCACATAGCAAACTTCTGTTTATGAAGAATGATTGGGGATCACACGCTATGCGAACTGAAAGTGACTGAGAACATTTTCCATTCAGGGATTGTAAAATTTCAAAATAGTAGCGTTCATCATGAAGCTCAGTTTATACTTGTTTTGATCATCCAGAAACGCACTTCAGAATTTTACTGTGACTGGATGTGGTCGTTAGGGATATTACTTTAGCTTTCTAGGTGAATGATTGCTAATGTTGACCCTGCTGCCAGTCCTAGGAGCCATAGAACACAGAGCCTGTCCTCAGGGGTTTACAGTGTAACTATGACGACAGATCGTAAGAACCATATAGTTAGAACGCAAGTTGTGAAGCAACATAGCAACAAATGTTGATTAAAATTACACAAATTAAGATTATACAACATAATATAATTAACATAACGATTATACAAATGAACATAACCGAGGAACATAAATGGATCATCTTAACAGCCTTCAGGAGGAAGTAATTGGCAACCAGATTTTGCAGAATTTAAGCGTGGGAATGGCAAGCAGATTGATTCACTAGACAGAAGTGTGTTGCTTTTGATGAGTACAATCCTCTACAAAGAGTATTTTAGTAAATTTTTGACAACAAAAACTGATTAACCTCATTTCTTAATGCTGTGGACCACAGATTGAACTCTACCAGCGTTGGCATCAGAAAACTGTTTCATAATCAGGAGTCCATGAGAACTGGACAAGTCAAGATAAAAAGCACAATTTTAGAATGATGGATGCAATTAAAATGATTAGTAAGTAAGGGCTTGGCTATAAAGTAGAATGTTTAAACAATGAGACTATGCCAGGTAGCATTTTAGCATTTTCGTTTACTTTAAGAAAGAGCATAAAATAAACGAAATAGATTTTTTTAAATAGAGGAAGAACCAATTATTAAATTTAGTTTTGAAAGAACACTAAGCTATGTTATTGATGGTGTTCCAATAGGTAATTAAGAAGCATAAAAGTTACATATTTCCAATTTGGAACAAAAGCACCTCAGAAGTTTCTACAAATCAATATGCCTTAATTAAGCAACAATGAGCTTATTCAAAAGTTAAAGTTATTTCATAGCTAATTATATGACCTATTTCCTTAACATTCTTAATCTTAAATTTCTTTACTTTTCATTAATTAAAAATATCATATAACCCAAGCTAATTACAAAAGTTTTTATTGTTACTCACTATATAAGTATTAAATTAAAAAAATTTGAACAGATGAATAAATTAATTTTTCCATGCACATATCTTCATTAGTTTCCCTGATTGAAAAGTTGGCAAGTTGGGAGTTTCCAACTGAGTTGTGCTTCCCAATGAAAACAACCATGTGAGCTCCAGAAATTGCTTTCTCAGTCCAGGCTTCATGACAGCAGGCCTCTGGTTAGGGGCTTAATAATTCCAATACAACACTGGAAAAATTTTGAGTTGTCTTTCTTCCTCTTAGTTTAGAATCAGAGACAGAGGGGATGGGGGAAGGAGAAATTTGTGAAGTGTAAGTGACATTGTTTTATTTAGAAAATTCATTGAGTAAAAAATATTCTGAACTATTTTCTTACATGTACTGTAGTGTAAATTACATTACATATAAGAACATTTAATCCTAAATATTTATGCAACTTAGAACATAAATAATCCTACATGTTATAACATTTAAACATAAAATAACATAAAAAAATCTTATAACATAAAAAATCCAAAATGAACATAATTCTAAATATTTATGCACCTTATAACAGAACTTCAAAATATTAAAGCAAAAACTGATAGAACTGCAAGGAGAAATAGACAAATCCATAATTATAGTTGAAGAATTCAATAAGCCCTCTCAACAACTATGATAAAACAAATGAAATATCAGTAACAACGTAGAAGACTCAAATAAAACAGTCCCATCAACTTGACCTGATTGGCATTTATAGAACAACAACAGCAAAATACACATTCGTCTGAAGTGCATATGGAATATTTACCAATCTTGATTATAATCTGAAATATAAAACAAATCTCAGCAAATGTAAATGTAAATGTCATACATAGTGTATTCTCTGGCTACAGTGGAATTAAATTCAAAATTAAGGGAAAGAGGTGAGAAATAATTGTGAATATTAAATGTGGGATTAAAAATGTTACTCACTGCATTTTCAGACCATATTTGGGGGCAAAAATCAGAACAAATACAAATTCAGCAGGAATCAACTCTCTCTCCACAACAAAGCCCAAGCCTATGACTGAGTCCCGTGAATTAGTCACACACTGAATGAGCTCTGGTTGCCACCACTCAGCGGAAGCAGCGCTTGCCCTGTACAGACAAAATTTAGTGCCTTCATTAAAAATATATATATATCTTCCCACCCACCTAAGGCCATAATACATCCCAGAAAAGCATTCTTGACTGCTGTTTCACAATAGGTTGCAACTGACTGGGACACTTTAGGGGATCTGCAATGGGGAGAAATGAAAAAAAAATCCTTTTGTGAAGATTTTATTTCCTACCATAATAAACAAAAGTTTGGCAAGTGACCACCTAGAGAGAGTGATCTAACAGTGATTTAATAAATTAAACATTTCTCTTATTAGTAGTCTTGAGTGGTTCTAGTGTAAGAGGTCCCTGGGTGGATCCTCTTATTAGCTCCCCTCTCCTCTCCCTCTGTGCCCTGGTTGCACCACTTGGCTGATGGTAAGTGGGTGAAGATAGGACCCTGTTTCCCCAAAAATAAGGAAACAGGGTACTATTTCCTTATAAGGATTATAGTCCTTATAAGCCCTAGCATGACTTTTCAGGATGACATCCCCTGAACATAAGCCCTAATGTGTTTTTTGGAGCAAAAATTATCATAAGACCTGGTCTATTTTCGGGGAAACACGGTAGAAGCCATGGGTTTCAGGTCGTGACCTATGTAAATGGGCTGGTAACCAATAAAGGAACAAAAAAAGTGATGTAAGTATAATGGGAATAAGGAAAGAGGGGAGAGGGTATATTATGTCTTTGTGTAATAGGACAGAAAGTCCATTGGTGATATGTAGAATAAATAAATCCCAGAGTAAGGGCAGAAGAATATCATTTAGAGGTGGAGAAGTAGCTACAAGAAGAAACAACTCAAAGACAAGTGGTGACTTTTTACAATAAGATTACAGTTATATGAGGGAAGGCAGGGGACTATGCCTTATTAATTGTGTGTGTACCTTTGATTAAAAAAATTAAATTTATTTAAAAAAATTTTTTTATTAAAATATAGTTAGCATACAATATTAAATCAGCTTCAGGTGTACACAACAGTTGTTTAACATTCATAGACCTAAAGAAGTGATCACCATGATAAGTCCAGCAACCATCAAACACAGTACCACACCATCACAATATTATTGACTATATTCCTCACACTGCACATCACATCCCCATGACCTATTTGTTTTATTCCTAGAAATTTGGACCACTTGTTGCCCTTCACCATCCCCCCTCTTTTTTAATTTTTCAGTTACAGTTGACAATCAATATTATTTTATATTAATTTCAGCTGTACAGCATATAGTTAGACATTTATATAATTTAAGAAGTGGTTCCCCTTACTAGTCTAGTACCCACCTAGCACTATACATAGCTATGAACATATTATTGACTACATTCCCTATCCTTTACATCCTCATGACTGTTTTGTAACTATGAATTTGTATTTCTTAATCCTTTCATCTTTTTCACCCTCCTCCCAACCCCCCTCCCATTTATCACCCTGATAAAGCTAATACCCATATGACACCATACATAGTTATTACAATGTTATTGACTATAATCCTTATGCTATACCCTACATCCCCACGACTACTTTGTAACAACAAATTTGTACTTCTTAATCCCTTCCCTGTTTTCATCCACCACCCCAAATCACCTCACATGGGGCAACCATCAAGTGTTCTCTGTATCTATGAGACTGTTTCTGTTTTGTTTGTTTACTTTGTCCTTTAGATTCCACGTATAAGTGAAATCACATTGCATCTGTCTTTCTCTGTCTGACATAATTCACTCAGCACAATAGCCTCCAGGTCCATTCATGCTACCACAGATGGCAAGAACCCATTGCCTTCCCTGGCCATGCAATGTTTTACTGTATATATGCACCACCCCCTCTTTATCCATTCTTCCATCGATGGACACCCAGGCTGCCTCCATGTCTTGGCTACTGTAAACAATGGTGTAATGAAAATATGGATGCACAGGTCCCCTCAAAGTAGCATGTGGGGTTTCTGTGGATAAATACCCAGAAGTAGAATTACTAGGTCCTTCTTTGACTCTTGTTAAAAGCCTTTGTTTTAAAGTCTATTTTGTCTGGCATAAGTATTGCTACCCCAATACTGTTTTTGTTGTTGTTGTTGTTTCCATTTTCGTGAAATAACTTTTTCCATCCCTTTACTTTCTGTCTGTGTGTGTCTTTCAATCTGAAGTGAGTCTCTTGTAGGCAGCATATAACAAGGATTTTGTTTTCTTATCCATTCAGCCACCTATATTTTTGATTGGAGCATTTAATCAACTTACATTGAAAGTAATTGTTGTTAGGTGTGTAGTTTTTGCCACTTTATTATTCATATTTTTGATTATTTGTTTTCCATCATAAAGAAGTCCCTCTAATATTCCTTGTAATATTAGTTTGGTGGTGATGAACTCCTTCAGCCTTTTCTTGCCTGGGAAGCTCTTTATCTGTCCTTCAATTCTAAATGCTAGCCTTGCTGGGTAGAGTAGTCTTGGTTGTATGTCCTTGCTTGTCATCACTTTGATTATTTCGTGCCAATCCCTTCTCACCTGCAAAGTTTCTGTTGAGAAATCAGCTGACAGTCTTATGGGAGCTCCCTTGTAGGTAATTGTTTTTCTCTTGCTGCTTTTAGGATTCTCTCTTTGTCTTAAACCTTTGCCATTTTAATTATATTGTGTCTCGGTGTGGGTCTGCTTGGGTTCATCTTTTTTGGGAATCTTGTGCTTTCTGGGCATATTTATCTATTTCCTTTGTCAGGTTAGGAAGTTTTCATTCATTATTTCTTCAACTATGTTCTCAATCCCTTGTTTTCTCTCTTCTCCTTCTGGTACCTCTATAATGTGAATGTTGGTATGCTTAATGTTGTCTCAGAGGTCTTTTATATTCTCCTCATTTTTGGGGTTTCTTTTTTCCTTTTGCTGTTTCAATTGGGTGTTTTCTGCTACCTTATCTTCCAAATCACTGATTTGATCCTCTGTTTCACCTAGGCTGGTGATTCCTTCTAGTACATTCTTCATTTCAGTTATTGTATTCTTCACTTCTGTTTTTTTATTTTTATGGTTTCTATACCCTTTTTTATGCTTGCTATCTCTTTGTTGAAGTTCTCACTAAGTTACTTGAGCATCCTTATAACCATTGTTTTGAACTCTGTATTTGGTGGGTTGCTTTTACCTCTATTTTGTTTAGTTCTTTTCCTGGATTTTTCTCCTGTTCGTCCATTTGGGATGTATTTCTTTGTTTCCTTATTTATGCTGCCTGTGATTATTTCTATGTATTAAGTAGACCTTTTATGTCTTGTAGTTTTGGCTGGGTGGCTTGTACTGTGGGGCCCAGTGGCACAGTCTCCCTTGTCACCTGCTCTGGGTGCTCCAGGAGTGTCCCTTGTGTGGATTGCATGTGTCCTCCTGTTATAGTTGAGCCTTGATTGCTAACGGCATGTCAGTGGGAGGGATTGACCCTTAGGCTAACTGTCTGTAGGGTTTGGCCATGTCCACAGCTTATGGGCTGCTGTGTGGAAGCCTTACCCCATTGAGTGGGATTTGCCCCAGCAGACTCTGGTGCCTGTTGACATCATCCTTTGTGTGTGCCACTTGTGGAGCCAATTGGGTGGTGTTCTGCTGTGGTCTGAAGCCAACCTCCAAGTATGTTGGTTCTGGGCCTTTTGGGAGGGGCTCTGGTGCAGGCCCAGGTCACTCACTGCCTATGACTGTTCAGGGACTAACTCTGTAGGAGATACAGAGTGCTCTGTGGTTGTTCACTGCCTGTGCTAAATGTGGAGGCACGTGGAAGAGGCCATATTACTAACCAAGGATGCCTGCTACCAGTACCAGCTCTATAAAAAGCCACGATACCCTGAGGCCTGCTGCCACTTGCCAGCTCTCTTAAGGTTCAGCCACCAATAGAGCCTCGTGCAGTATGCAAGTTAGGTGAGGCAGGGTCTCAAGGAGTAACTAGAGTAGAAAGAATTGTGGTCACTAAGTTGATGTAAATTCCGGTTTGGTGCCACTGTTGAGGCTGGAGTGACTCAGCCAAAGTCTCAGAGCACATCAACGTCATTCGCCACCCACCTGGGGCCTGCTGGTCTCCATAGTTTTCGAAGAAAGAGTGCAATGCAGGCGGGCTGACTGCCAGTGAGAAAGTGCCGCAAGTTTCATGGGTCCTTTTCCTGGTGAGTCAGCAGTGTGGAGGAGTGGAGCTCATCAGGCCAATTAGATTCAGATTTGGCCAGAGGGGGCGGGTTCAACACAGGAAAGATGGCACCTGCCTGCCAGCTGACGAAGGTGGACCCCTCACCAAGAAAATGCTGACTGTCCTCCAGTCCTCCCCCCCCCAGAGCCACACACATCAGTCCGTCCTCCATATGTCTCTGAGGTCCCCCGAGTCACTCCCTTTGCTGTAGCCCAAGGTGAGTGCCTGCGCAAGAGTGAGTCTGTGCATGGACTGTTTAAGAGGACGTTTGGGTTTCTTGCAGCCTTCTGGACCACCTAAATAGTCAGAATCCCCACTGTTTTTCACAGCCAGGTGTTGTGGGGGTTCCTCTTCTCAGCACCAATACTCTGGGCTGGGAAACCTGTGTGGGGGCCTGGTGTCCCTCGCTCCTCTGGAGGGAACCAAAATGGCCAAGTTTGGGGCTCATTCCATGTCTCTGCCCTGTCGTGGTTGTCGCTCACCTGTTGTGAAAGAATTTACGAGGCATGAAAAATACAGAAAGAAGATTTATTAAAGTTAAAGAGAAGAGAAAGTCGACCGGGCAAAGTCTATTAGAGACAGCTGAGTTTCTGTTTTAACTGGGGTTTTATATTTTTCTATGCATGATGTAAGGTCCTTGTCAGCTTGCAGGGTAGCTGCTGTTACAGTTGGCTTCTTCTGGGATAACTTCTGTCCCCACAGCTAAGCAAGGCATTCAGAGCCCAGTGGTTAATTTTTAAACTTGTTCCTGTTAACTCACAAGCTCGTTCCTGTTAATTTTTACCTATTTCATCACGCCCCTCCTACCGTTCTCAACATAGGTTCTTCTTTATATTTTCAGTTGTAGGATTTTTGTTCGACTAGACTTCAGATAGTTCTCCTGGTTGATTGTTCAATAATTTAGTTATAATTTTAATGTGTTCATGGAACGATGCAGGCACAGTGTTTATCTACTCTACCATCTTGGATCTCTCCTGCATTTTCCTAATTTCTGTCTTTTGGTGTTTATTGGCTTTCTGAGTTTCCTCTTCTGTGAACTGCCTGTTCATATCTTTTGCTCATCTTCTGATGTATTGTCTTTTTCCTATTGATTTGTAGCAGTCCCTTATATATACTGGATAATAATTCTTTTTCAGTTAAATGTTTTGGAAGCATCATCTCCCAATCTGTGGTTTATTTAAACTCTAGGGACTTCTGTTGAACAAAAGTTGTAAATTTTTATGTAGTCAAATAATCAGCAATTTTTTTTTAACAGTTTGCGTTTTTCATGTCTTGTGAGAACTATTTCCCTATCTGGAGATCACAAAGATATTCTGCTATATTTTGCTTGAAATATTTTAAAGTTTTATATTTCACTTTAGATCTTTAATCCACCTGTTATTGCTTTTTGTTCATGAGGAAACTCTGTGGCCGAGATATCTCTCCCATTTTTTAACTGCCACATGGAAATTTGGGGCCAGCTTGTTTCATGTCTCTGTCCCTTCTACCAGTTTCGACGTGGCTTCTTCTTTATATCCTTAGTTATAAAACTTCTGTTCAGCTAGATTAGATGGGTCTCCAGGTTGATTGTTTTATAATTTAGTTGAAATTTTGATGTGTTCATGGGATAAGGCAAGCACAGTGTTTATCTGCTCTGCCATCTTGGATCTACCCCCATTTTTTATTTTTCAATTACAGTTGACATACAGTATCATATTAGTTTCAGGGGTACAACATAGTGATTAGACATTTATATAACTCACTAAGAGATCACCCCAATAAGTCTAGTACCCATTTGACACCATACATAGTTATTAAAATATTACTGACTATATTCTCAATGCTATACTTTACATCTCCATGACTGTGTTTATATCTGGCAGTTTATACATCTTAATCTGTTCATTTTTATCTCACATTCCCCAACACCCCTCCCTTCTGGCAACCATCAATTTGTTCTCTTTGAGTTTGTTTTTGTTTTTGTTTTGTTCTTTTGTTTTTTTTAGATTCTGTATATAAGTGAAATCATATGGTATTTGTCTTTCTCCGTCTGACTTATTTCATTTAGCATAATACCATCTAGGTTCATCCATGTTGTTGCAGATGGCAAGATTTCATTCATTTTTATGGCTGAGTAATATCCCATTGTATATATGTACCACTTCTTTATCCATTCATCTATTGATGGGCACTTAGGTTGTTCCCATATCTTGACTATTGTAAATAATGCTGTAGTGAACATAGAGATGAATATATCTTTTCAAATTAATATTTGGGATTTCTTTGGATAAACACCCAGAAGAGGAATTGCTGGGTCATAGAGTAGTTCTATTTCAACTTTTGAGGAACCTCCACACTGTTTTCTGTATTGGCTGCACTAGTTTGCAATCCCACCAATAATACATGAGGGTTCTCTTTTCCTCACATCCTCACCAACACATATTGTTTGCAAAACTTTTTAAAGTATGATAAAAATCATTAAAAGTAATGGGGTGAATAGTTCAAAAGGTCAGAAAACAAAAAAATGACAATCTTGTGTGTTGTCACTAGGATTTAACCACTAACGAGTAACTGCAGTATCTGTCCTCACTACATTTCCTCCAACTTAACACTCATTTGTCAGATTATACACTGAAAATGCACATTGAGCTATGTTACTTCTCTTCTGAGAGGATTTAAGAGCCTCCCATGGCCTACAGCAGAAAGGCAATGCTCCTAAACACAGTGTTTAAGAACTTCCTACCTCTCCCATGAAGCCTGTCACCACTCGCTGCATCCCCACTAGCTTTGCTGAAGCAACACCAAAATGCTTCATCTCCTTACAGACCCAGCCTGGGTGTCTCTAGCCATGCACTCCATTCTAACTTGTATCCACTCTTTGAGAATAAGCACAGGGTTACTTTCACCACCGGAAACCCTGCTTTCACTTCCCTCAAACTGAATTTGGTGCCTCGTCTCTTATCCATAATTCTTTGTGAACGTTTCGATCACTGTTCCTACAATATTTTATAGTTCTATATCTCCAGTTCCCCCACTAGATTGTTTCCTGAAGTCAGTCTTTATATCCCAATGCCTATCACTGAATGCATAGTAAATGCTCAATATGTGGGGTTTTTTTGTTTTCTTTTTTTGTTCTTTTAGTTCTGAGAATGCCAGTCTCACTAGTACTAAGTGGAGGAAGCATCTAACAAAAAAAATTAGATCTAATTTTCATTCTGGGTTAATGTGCAACTGCCACAGAGTTATACCTTCACACCATACACACACACACACACACACACACACACACACACACACACACACAAGAATATAAATAATCCATCCTTACTCATGTGCAGGATAGGCAGCTGCTTGAATTTAAAATTTTTCTGGAAAGTTCTCCTCACTTCCAAATATCTTATTTAGTAGCTGCTGTATTATTAGAGCTGCCACCCCAAATTGTTAGCATCTAAATAACTGCCTCTTCAAGCTTTTCCTTTTTAGACACAAACAATCCTGAAAGAGGTTCCCTTGGATTATGCTTACTATCCCTTGTGGAGTGATTTCCCCACATCCACCATCCCCCAGAGCCAGGAGCATCTACGATCACAATCTGAGAGAGTGGGCATTGTCTAAAGGGAGGAGAAAGAAGGTGCTGGTCTAGAATCTGGGGCACTGTTGCACAGAGATGAAGAGCATAACCTTTAGAACCAGGCAGGTCTGGTTTGACTGGCCTCTGTCTCTCACATCTCTGTGATGTTGGGTAGGTTATTTTCCCTCTTTGAGTCTTAGGTGTTTTTAAGAGGCCGTATTCTCCTGGTATAATTTCAGGATTAAATGATGCAATGCCCATTGAGTTCTTCAAGAGGGTACAGGACAGTCTCTCAGTAAAAGTTAGTTATCACCCACATTACCATGATGGGAAGGCCTGAGGCACAGGACCCCTGGGAGAAAGCCAGAGGGCACTGAAGACAGCTCTCAAATGTTTTGCAATTGTGCCTGGAGCCTAGAGTCGTGTACATTTCCCAGGACCTTTTTACGGGGGAATAGCCTCCCACATGTTCCAGAAGTAGTACTAGGCCTATCTTAAAGCGAGCAAACTCCTTTTAACTGGTTTTGCATTTCCACCTATTCTATTAACCCTATGAAGTCTGGTAGCAACAAAGAATCCTGCCTTCTTATAAAGTAAGAGATGGGGGAAAGGTTCTAAAACTTACATTTTAATAGATTTACGATCTCATATATACCCTCTTTATCACATACAGTCATGTACTAAGCACACTGAGTGGCTGCTCCAAGCACCTGTCGATAAGAACTTGTAAGGCAGAAGTATTTGTATATGTCTAGCTGGCTGCTGTATAGCCTGAGAGCGTGGTGGTGGGAGAGGTGGCAAACTGATTTGCTTTTAAACTCTAAATCAGTTTTTCTCAAACTTGGGATGCATCAGAATCACTTGGAGAGCTTATTAAAACACATTGCTGGGAACTGCCCTCAGAGTTTCTAATTCATTAGGTCTTGGAGCCTGAGAACTTGTGTTTCTCTAGCAAGTTCCCAGGTGATTCTCTTGGTGCTAGCCTGGGGACTCCACTTAGAGAACCACTGCTTTAAATACCACAGTGTACAGTTTGGAACAATTAAGTCTTAGTTTGGCTTTCAGGGAAAGAAAGGCACCAAAAATGTGTTTCATAAACTCTTTTAGTATTCTTTTAAAATAATTCATTTAAAAAAATGAGGTATACATCACCCACCAAAATCTCTTGTTAATAATCAAGTAGTTTCAATCATGTTTCGCAAACTTGATTGCATACTGCTATTTAATTTTTCCCAATGCCTGGTCTTAAATCTTAGATTTTGGAAAAATTTCAGTTGCCATCAATGGACTTCCATATCTGACCTATGCACAGAACATGAAAAAACATTTTTCAAATATTATTATATGGTATACATCTCATGAATTACTTCTGTATACCCAAGACAGCAATTTGCTTTTTATGGCTATATTAACTATTTTTTCTAGTTTATTACTAATATTTGATGTTACTTATTTTTTCAAAACAGATGTAAATAACATTTTTAAAATCCCTCTAAAAAGTTAAAAAACTTTTTTCTGTTGAAAAAAAGTGCCAGCCAACCCGTCATGCTTTGAAATCCCACCAAGGGCAAACTGGTTCAATCTTTCTGCAAAGAACTCTGCCAGTATACATCACAACCCCCAGAAGTTTTCACACAATTTTACCCATTATTTCCTCTTTCAGAAACCAATCTGGAAAAAATAACCTGACAAAAGCTTTATGCAGAAAAATGTTTACTGCTGCATTATTTATTATAACAAACATTTGAGACTCAACTTTCGCAGTAGGGGACTAGCTGAGTAAACTATGATACATCCATATGTTGGAATATTTGGCACTCTTAAAAATGAAGAATTTTTAGTAACATAAGAAAATGCTTATGATATAATGTTAAGGGAACAAAGCAGGTTAACATTGTTTAACTTCAACTATGTAACCATAAAAGAATGTATTTTTTAAAAGACTAAAAGTGAAACACAAAATGTTAGCATGAGTTATCACTGGATGAAATGATTATAGGTGATTTTCTTTTCTTCTTTATATTTTCCTCCATCAAGGATGTATTCACTTTATAAATAAAAAACAATAAACATTGTTTTGAAAGAAGTAATAAAATTGGAGAAGCTCCTGAAATGTGTCAATATACGCCAAAACTGGAAATGCTTCCAGAAATATTAAATGGAGAGAAATAATAAGCTTCCCCTACACATATAGTGATGAGGAAATATAACAAGCAAAGTTTGTTTTCTGGGTTTGTTTTTCAAGAGAGTAGTAGGAAATTGTGACTTTTTCAAATGGAAAATGAAATCTGCTTTTAAAAAGTTGTTGTAAAGGCATTTATTTCTTTGGATGCAAGCTGCTGAGGTATATATTCCCAAGCAGCCCACAAAGCACAGGTTACTCTCAGTCAGCCTGTGACTGAAATCGTTTTCAATGCAGTGCTGTGCCTGGTGTTATTTTTTATATGTGTTAAAATAAAGACATTGTGCTCGCTTGAACTGCCACATAACACTATTCCCTGTAGAGAGAAATTCAGGAAAAGGCAGGTTAGTACTGAACACTTTCTCAAGTGGATTCATAAATAGAAGACCTGAGAACCTATGCATTGTGTGTATTATTTATAAGGGGGTCTTAAGCATTAATCTCAGTGTAACAAAGCACCACAAAATAGTTTCTCACTAGATAATGAGTGCTTTGATACTCTCATAAAGATGTGGAACATGTTTAATTTCAATCTCCAAATTATTGTTAAGCCAAAGCATAAAATTATGATTATGATAAATTAGTTTAAATTTTAAAACATAAGCAACAAACACATAGTACGATACCAGTAAAAATATATCTTTTCAACAGTAAATATTTTTAAGTCCTTAGCATGTGCCAGGCGCTGTGCAACGTTATATGGATTATCTCACTCATTCCAAAATCACTTTATCAGGTGGGTACCCTTATCTCCAAATGACAGACCTGAGGCTCAAAGATCCTGATAGAGTGGTTCTTGTTTGTTTCTGTCTCAACTACGTCTGCTCAGGAGAGTGCGTGTTTTTCTGGTTCCTTCAATTTCCTCTCACCTCTCTGCAAAGTAGCAGAGAATGCGTAGACAGTTACAAACTCACAGAGACAACTACGGGTCCTCTGCCTGTGCCCAGGCTCAAGGATACGCCTGAAAGAAACACAAGCCTTCTCGGTGGCTGTATCACTGCACTATCAGCTTTTTTCTTCCGGTCGTTCTCATCTCCAGAGGCCCTGGGACGTGAGTGCCGAGGAAGAGAGATATGGCACCGCCAGTAGAAAAAGAAAAGGGCCTTCTCCTCTCTGCCAAGCAAAACCTCTCCAACCCAAAACATTGCAGAAAAAAAAAGGTAATCAAATTAGTGAAAAGCTTTATTTCCAGAATACTTTTAGAATGATACAAGTGTATTATGCATGAAGGGACTTGTAATAATAAACTATTTACTAGTAAATAAGCACTATTCGATAGTGGGAGTTACATGATGTCTGATAGTAATGTTTTGATAAGACTATCTTGAACTCACCTTAGTTCTTTTTAGGACTGCACATAATAGCTTTTCTTAACTCAGTGGTTTCCCAGCGTCTGCGCTTGTACCCCAACTCAGGAATGGAAGGGATTCTTTGTTTTAAATTAAAAAAAAAAATTTCTATCAAAGTTGATACACAATATTATATTACAACAGTGATTAGACATTTATGTAACATATGAAGTGATCACCCTGATAAGTTTAGTACCCAACTGGCACCATACATAGTTATTACACTATTATTAACTACATTCCCTAAGCTGTATTTTACATCCTCGTGACCGTTTTTTTGTATCTGGAAATGTGTACTTCTTAATCCCTTTCACCTTTCACCCACACCTCTAGCCCGCTCCCATCTGGTGACCATCAATTTGTTCTCTGTATCTATGAGTATGTTTCTGTTTTATTTGTTCATTTATTTTGTTTTTTAGATTCCATATATAAGTGAAATCATATGGTACCAAATTGATTCTTTTAAACAGATAGATCATGTCTTTCCTCTTCTCAAAATCATCCAGTGGTCCCCCTATCAGTCAAAATGAAGTTCAAAAATAGAAACAACCTAAGTGTCAACAGAGGGGAGTCCTGTTGTACAAAAGCCACAACTTCACTTGGATTTGTTTCTTCTTGTAGCTACTTCTCCACCTCCAAATGATATTCTTCTGCCCTTACTTTGTGATTTATTTATTCTACATATCACCAATGGACTTCCTGTCCTATTACACAAAGACATAAGATACCCTCTCCCCTCTTTCCTTATTCCCATTATATTTACATCACTTTTTTTGTTCCTTTTTTGGTTACCAGCTCATTAACATAGGTCACGACCTGAAGCCCAGGGCTTCTACTATCTCCACCCACTTACCATCAGCCAAGTGGTGCAACCAGGGCAGAGGAGAGGAAAAGGGAGCTGGTAAGAGGATCCATCCAGGGACCTCTCACAATAGAGCCACTCAAGACTACTAATAGGAGAAATGTTTCATTTATTAAATCACTGTTAGATCACTCTCTCTAGGTGGTCACTTGCCAAACTTTTGTTTATTAAGGTAGGAAATAAAATCTTCACAAAAGGATTTTTTTTTTTTCTCCCCATTGCAGATCCCCTAAACTGTCCCAGTCAGTTGCAACCTATTGTGAACCAGCAGTCAAGAATGCTTTTCTGGGATGTACTATGGCCTTGGGTGGGTGGGAAGAGATTTTTTTTTTTAATGCAGGCACTAAATTTTGTCTGTACAGGGCAAGCACTGCTTCCGCTGAGTGGTGGCAGCCAGAGCTCATTCAGTGTGTGACTAATTCACGGGACTCAGTCATAGGCTTGGGCTTTGTTGTGGAGAGAGAGTTGATTCCTGCTGAATTTGTATTTGGTCTGATTTTTGCCCCCAAATATGATCTGAAAATGCAGTGAGTAACATTTTCAATCCCACATTTAATACTCACAATTATTTCTCGCCCCATCCCCTTAATTTTGAATTTAATTCCATCGTAGCCAGAGAATATATTTGTATGACTTGAACCCTTTACATTTTCTGAGATTTGTTTTATGTTTCAGATTATAATCAAGATTGGTAAATGTTCCATATGCACTTCAGAAGAATGTGTATTCTGTTGTTGTTCTATAAATGCCAATTAGGTCAAATTGGTGAGACAGTTTTATTTGAGTCTTCTACGTTGTTACTGATATTTCATTTGTTTTATCAGTTGTTGAGAGGGCTTATTGAATTCTTCAACTATAATTATGGATTTGTCTATTTCTCCTTGCAGTTCTATCAGTTTTTGCTTTAATATTTTGAAGTTTTTTTGTGAGGTGCGTACACATTTAGGATTATTATGTTCTCTTGATGAACTGACAGATTTATCATTAGGAAATGACTTTTTTAACTTTGGTAAATTCTTTGTTCTGCAATCTACTTTGTCATATTTTAGTATAGCCACTCCAGCCTTCTTTTGATTACTGTTACTATGCTATATTTCTCCATCCTTTTAATCTTTTTGTGTCTTTATATATAAAGTGTGTTTCTTTTAGGAACTATATAGCTGAGTCTTGCTTTTCAAATTAATTCTGGACAATCTTTGCCTTTTAATTGGTGTGTTTAGACCCCACTTACATTAATGTGATTACTGTTTAGGTTTAAATTGGTCATCTTGTTATTGGTTTTCTGTTTGTCCCAACTCTTCTTTATTCCCTCCTTTTTTTCCCCTACTTTCTTTTGAATTAATCAACTATTTTTATGATTCCATTTTATCTCCTTTGTTGACTTTTTTAGTTATAACTCTTTGCTTTGTTATTTTAGTGGTTGCTTTAGGGTTTATGGTAAACATCTTTAATTTATCACAATCTACCTTCAAGTGATATTTTACTATTTCACAGAGTATAAGAATCGTATTTTATTATTTTACAGAGTATGAGAAACTCATTTCTACTCCACCCTCTTTTTGTGCTATTAGCGTTGTATATTTTTACGTGATTTTCATATACTTTTAAGCTACACTGTTATTATTTTTATTTAAACAGTAAATGAATTTTCTTTTAAGAAAATTTAAATAATAATAGAAAAAAATCTTATATATTTGCCCAAGCAGTTACCATTTCTAAGGCTCTCATTCCTCGGTATAGTTCTGCATTTCTATTTGGTATTATTCAACTTATATCATTAAGGTGCTTTTGAAAAGTGTTGTCATTAGGACTAAATGTATCATAAATCACATCTCTAAAACTACCTTTCAGCTGTTTGCAAGTAAAAGCTATAATAAATACTAAAGTCATGAATGTCATCCCTTTAACTCTGATGTTTCTCTTCTGATTCATTTAAAGGAAATAGAAAATGCAATAATTAACTTGTATACTATATGGTATGTGCATTTAGAATCCCTCTTATCTGAGTAAGGCTTATATATCATAGATAGCAACCTTCAATATTTTACCAGGTAGAATTTTAAAACTTATTTGATTTTTCAAATAGGTAGTATGTTTATGTATTAATAGTTCTAATATCAAAAGGTATAAAAAGGTATTTAGTGAGAATCTCCTATCTGTCTCCTATTTGCCTGGTTCCTGCTTCTCATTCCCATTCTTCACCCCCTAGTAGGTAAACACTGTTACTAATATTCGGTTTATCTTTCTGAGGCGCTTAAAAAATGCATTTACAAGCCAATTCCTATTTTTTTAAAGTATAAAAATGATATATCCACTGCTTTGGATCTTGTTTTTTTAATTTAATATATTTTGAAGATTTTCTATATCAATAATACAGAACTTGCTTATCCTTGGAAAAAAAAATAGCTATGTAATATTCCATTGTAGGGATGCATCTTACTTTATTTACCCAGATCTTTAATTTATAGACCTTTCAAATCTTTCGCAATTATGCACAATGGTGCAATGAATAAATTTGTACTAATGTTATTTGTATCTGTGTGAGTATATCTGTAGGATAAATTCCTAGAAATGCAGTTGTTGGATCAAAGATATAATCATTTCCAATTTTGATGTTGCCAAATTCCCCTCCATTGGGGTTTTACCAATTTGCATTCCCACTGGCTCTATATAAAGGTGCACCTGTTTCCCCACATTTGCCAACAGTGAACTTTGTGATTTTTTGCGTGTGATAAAAACGCTATTTCAGTTTTAATTTATATCCCTTATTATAAGTGAGATCGACCAGATTTTCAAATGTTTAAAAGCTGAGTGTAATACTTTACAAAATGTACTTGAATTATTCATTAGATCCCAAGAAAATACTTCAGAGATAGCAGGAAAATTAAAGAAGGACAATTTCAAATCATTTAAACATTTTTAATCATAAAATTTCTATTAAAGACAGTAGATGTTTCTCAGAACAACTGGGTACTATCTCAGGTATCTACCATTGCTAGTATCTCATGTTATAGAACATTTTCTTTGGCTCCCAATAGAATACAAACCAACTTACAAATGTATAATAATTAAAATTATTAGCATTATTAATCTCTTTTCATAGATTATCACTACTAAGTTATACTTATCTTTGTGATAAAGTGTCCAAGTTTCACTCCACTATATCAATGTTTTTTGAAGCTTAAAACAAACCCGAGAGCCTTTTATATATACTATTAGTTTTTTAGTAAACTTTATTTTTTAGAAAAGTTTTAGGTTTACAGAAAAGTTGAGAAGCTTGTACAGAGTTCCCATATATCACACACCCAGTTTCTCTAACATTTTACCTTAGTGTGGTATGTTTCTTACAATTGATGAACTAATATTTATACATTTTTATTATTAATGGAAGTCAATACTTTATTTCGATTTCTTTAGTTTTACTTAATGTCCCTTTTCTGTTCCACGATCTCACATTACATTTAGTCATCATGTTTCCTTAGGCTCCTCGTGGCTACGAAAGTTTTCAGACTTTGTTTTGATGACCTTGACAGTTTTGAGAGCACTGCTCAGGTATTTTGTAAAATGTCCCTCTGTTGGGATGTGCCTGATGTTTTTCTCATGATTCGACTGGGGTTCTGGGTTTTGGGAAGGAAGACCACAGAGGCAAAGTGATATTCTCATCACTTTGGGGGAACAGACCATCAATACGACTTCTCACTGTTAATACTGAACTTGGGCCCTTGGCTGAGGTAGTGTTTATCAGGCTTCTTTACCATAAAGTTACCCTGTGCCCCCCTTTCCATGGTGTCCTCTTTGTCACTGCACAGCCCGCACTTAATGAGTGGGGAGTTGAGCCCCACCTCCTTGGGGTTGGAAAAGGCCCTCAAATTATTTGGAATTCTTCTCCCCATTTATTTATTTATTAAATAATTTATTATATCAGTATGGACTCCTGGATATTTGTTTTTATACTTACAGCTCTCATTCAGTACTGCTTTATTTTTTGCTTAAATCGTCCCAGTTTTGGCCATGGGGTGCTCTTTCAGTTGGCTCCTGTGTCCCTTAGACATAACCCCCCATCATTTTTTTTTTTTTTAATGTTTTCTTACTTTCTGTTACCACACAATGCTCTAGACTTATCTTGTATATTTCCTGTCATAGGCCTAGAATCAGCCATTTCTCCAAAGGGCCATGGTTCATTTATTGGGGAAAGATATTAGAAACAAAGACCTAGGTACTAGGTGTGTTCCTTACTATGGGGTGTGGTTCCTTTTAGGTCTTCTAGCTGACAGCGTACAGAAATAGATATGTGTATACCGACCTGAGTAGTACATATATCTGTAAATATTTTTTTCTGTAATCATCTGCGTGTTTATTAAACTAAATATGAGTCCCTACTAATGTCTCCAACTCTAATCCAGTATCACATGAATCATTTTAACGTCTTCAAGCGTAGGAGTTTTAGAATAGAAAATGATCCTTTTCATGATGTAACTTCAGAATATAGGCTTCTGTTGAAAACTGGGGTGCTGTACGGAATATAAATTTTTTTGCTTTCCTTTAAATCAACTTATATCTAACAGTCCTTATCTTGCAGGGGTAGCAGGAAATCCCACTTCAGATCTACGGGGGCCCCATGCCTCAGGGCTATACAAAAGTACAGGGGTGTTGTAGAGCCCCAGGCCCTGGGACAGATTCTCTTCCTGTCCTGGGTATTGCTGAGATGCCTGTGGTCATAGCCCACATAGGTCCATTACTTCTGCCATATACTCATTGGCAAGGAGAGGGTCCATTTCTAGCTCCATGTGCAGCCACTGGGATCTGGCCCCTCCTGGGGCCTTCCATAAGCCTTATCCTGATCCTCACTTTCTCTGGAACCCAACGTCTTTCCGTTTTCCAATCAAGGACCCAATCTCCACTCTTTCTTCACCACTTCCCAAAGGCCTTTTCCCTCTAGGAGAATGCTTGAAGTCTTTTTTAAAGGACTAAGCCTTTTTCAAAAGAAAGAAAGGGAATTATTTTTCAGGCAACTTTTGCCTCTATAACTTCTTAAACATCCCATTAACAGGGGGCAAAAAAATGTCTGGCTACCTGTGTGAAATGGTGGAAGGGGAAAATGACAAGGAAAGCAAAGTAAGCTAATATTTTATTACATTTCCTTCCCCAAATAAGTAATTGCAAGTTTGAAAACCAAGGAAATAAAGTGCTCTCAATAGCGTTATGAGACAAAAGAAACACTTTCTACTTTAAGGTTGTAGAGTCTATTATTCTACTCCTGAAAGCAAAGTGCACACACTTTAGCAATGGGGTTCCTTAACTGAGTCACTTGTTCCGTGAGACTTTTGGATAACTGAAGGCAAGACCATCCAACCATAGCAATTCTAATGTACTACTATTTATGTCACATAGAAAAAACTGCAAAATTAATGTCTGGGCTCTGGGTGCATGATTACACCACAGTTTTGAGTTTTGGACTGAGGTCCTTTTGTGTTTCCAAAAATGATACGCTCAATAGAAATATTATACTTTTAAGACATAAAACTAGAGTATTAAAGGAGATTTAGCTTGTTGAGGTACTAGCATAAAATCTTATTTTCTCCAATCACTGCTTTCAATTGCCTTCTGTCCATTCTTCTTGTTCTACTAGGTAGCGGATTTTCAAACATCCGGGACAGATCCTATTACTTTCTATTCACTTCCAGTTTATTGAAATTAGTCCAGTTTAGACTCTAACTCAAAATCTTCCTTCTCCCCCATCATGGGTCAGACTTTTGGCTTAAACTACTTTGAGCAAGGAAGCTGTGTTATCTGCCTTTCTATTTCCTTTCCTTGCTTCATTTTGAGGAATCAAGTACAAAGGCGAGGGGTAGAGGCACAATTATCTTGTCATGTTGATTGTTGCTGCTTCTTTGGCTAAAAGATGGGCTGCGCATGCTGTCTTCGTGCCAGGCAGCCAAAGGCTGATTCTCTCATGGAACATTTAATAAGTTCTTAGGCAGACACAGGAAGTTGCCCTACTGCACAATTCTTTTTTGTAAGGTCTGGCTCTGGCCCAACCTTGTCCAGCCTCCTTTGGTACCCACCCCTGGCCATCTGCCCTTGCTGGCAGAGTTTGCTCAAAGTGTGGCACTACAGGGCAAGCTCCTCTCAGCACCCTCCATGAGAGCCACCCAACCCACAGGAAACTCACATAGCCATTCCATGCCAAGGATAGGAATTCCTGCTGCTCACTGCCACCTCTTCTCTAAGACCTACCATTATCCTCCATTCTCTTCTCCTTTGCTCAGGTAGGCAGAGAGAAAATCATCAATTTCACCACCTAGGGATGCCATTCATGACTTTCGTAGGTACCTTTACCAGAGTTTCTCAATCGTGGCATTATTGACATTTTGGGATGAATAATTCTTTGTGGTGAGGGACTGTCCTGTGCATTGTAGAATGTTCAGCAGCATCCCTGGCCTCTATGCACTAGATGACAGTTGTGACAAACAAAAACATCTCTAGATAGTGCCAAATGTTGCCCGCTGATAGGGTGACCCGTTTTCCTGGTGCTAGGCCTGAAAGTCCCATGTCCTGGTATGGTACACAGCATAATGTTTCCCCAAAGCTATCCACATGCAAATCCCCAAAACCTGTGAATATGTTACGTCACATGGCAAAAGTGACGTTGCGGATGTGATTAAGTATCTTGAGATGTAAGATTATCCTGGATGATTTGGGTGGGCTCATTATAATCACAAGGGTCCTTGTAAGAAAGAGGCAAGAGTGTCAGACTCGGAGAAGCAGGTGTGATGACAACAGCAGAGATCAGAGTGATGTAATTGCTGGTTTTGAAGGTGGAAGGGGCTCATGAACTGAAGAATGCAGTCAGCCTCTAAAAGTTGGAAAAGGCAAGAAACGGATTTTCCCCAAGAACCTCCAGAAGAAACACAATCCTGCCCGTACCTTGATTTTAACCTAGGGAGACTTTTGACCTCCAGAACTGTAAGATGATAACTTTTCATCATTTAAGCCACTGAGTTTATGCTTATTTGTTATAGCAACAATAGGAAACTAAAACGCCAGAAACTCCTCTGTCCCAACCCAAACCAGGATTGTTGGTCAACCTACCTGGAGGGCAAAATTGCCCCTGGATGAGAAACACTGCTCTAATTTTTAGGAGTGATTTTCTTGGGCTTTGATTTTCACTTAGCTTTGAAAGGGGTCACATCCTTTCCTCTTCTCTTAGGATGAGGAAGAAATTATGTCTTACCACAGGAAATTACATTCCCACTGGGCAATTGTGCAACAACTTCCTCTTACCTCTCTACTAACTCAGTCTTTGGGAGGTTGGGGGCGGGGCTGGAGGTGTGTGGTGTTGGTTTTGTGGGGGTGTCTGCCACAACCGATGCTCAACTCCTTTTTTGTCCTCAGCTTTTGCCAACTCCTCTTGCTAACTCCTAGGCAAAAGGAAAATCACATTCCACTTTCTAATAATCTCAAAAGTGACTTTGGGCAAAGCTTTTTGTAGCTAGTAAAAAGGAACTTCTGCTTTCTGGTTGCCTATGAGTATGAGTAAGAAGATCTCATTTTAGGTGTAAAGCTCCATTTTCTATTTCTGGTGGGATGCTGCTTGTCCTCCACTGTATACACTTCCAAAGTATTAGAGTTTTACTCTTCCACAGAATAGAGTGTTAAGGAGAACACTTGACTGCCCAGCTCATGAGTATACTTTCAAGCCTTCCTAGCAGCTAGCTGGGGATAAATGACTAAGGTTTGGCCAAAAGGATATTAATAACTCCTGGGTCATGTCCTAAAAAGGAAGTGGCTTGCCCTCTACTTCCTCTTTTTCCTAGGATAGAAATACAGATAAAATGATGATGAATTAGTGTGAATTAAGTAAATGAGGACAATATACCAGTCATTGATGGAGCCACAAGATAGATAGAACTTGGGTCCCTGCATGACCCCATGGAGTAGAGCTGCTTAGGTTATCCATCCTTAAGTTGTGTATATACTAGCTCATTAACAAAATTGTTTGCATCCTTGTCCATTATTTTCTGTGTTCCTCGTAGTAGGGATTCCCAAACACTGCCAGTGATGTTCTTGACAATATTTTCAACTGTCTAAGTTAAAATGAAAAAATAGGAACAATGCAGTGGTTAAGAGAATGAAAAGAAAAACCACAGATAGGGAGGTAATATTTGCAAAGCATATATCTGATAAAGGACTTGTTTCCAGCATATAGAAAGAACTCTCAAAAATCAATAATAGGAAAACCATATAAGCCAATTAAAAAAAATGGGCAAAAAATTTAAACTGCCATTTCATCAAAGAAAATACACAGATGGCAAATAAGCACATAAAAAGCTGTTTAACATCAGTAATCATTAAGGAAATGGAAATAAAAACCACAAATACTATGAAATACCTATTAGAATAGCTAAAATAAACAAAAATTGACATTATCAAGTACTGGCTAGGATAGGAGCAATTGGAACTCTCATTTATTGCTGGTGTGATGCCAAATGGCACGGATACTTTGGAAAACAGTTTGGCAGTTTCTTGGAAAGTTAAATATACACTTACTATACGATCCAGCAATTCTTCTCCTAGGTATTTACCCAAGTGAAATGAAAACCTATGTTCACACAAAAACATGTATGTGAATGTTTATAGTGGCTTTATTCATTATCCCCCAAAACCGGAAACAAACCAAATATCTCTCCATTGGGTAAACAAAATGTGGTACATTTATACGATGAAATACTACTCAGCAATAAAAGAAGCGAATTACTGACACGTACAACCACATGGCTAAATTTCAAATACATTATAGAAAGTGAAAGCAGTCAGACTCAAAGTCTACATACTATATCATTTGACTTATATGATAATCTTGCAAAGGCAAAATTACAATGATAGAAAACAGATCAATGGTTGCCAGGGGCTGAGGGTGGTGTTAGGGGTGGATTGTAAAGAGGTTCAAAGGAATTTTTTTGGGTAATGGAATTATGCTATTTAACAGTTCCATTGTGGTGGGGTTATATAACTCTATACATTTTTCAAAATTTGAAGAACTCTACATTTAAGAGGGTGAAATTTACTGTATATAAACTGTACTTTAATAAAAAATGGAAAAAAAGAATAATAAGTAAGTTTTAAACAAAACTATTCAATTTAAAACTGTTACATATTGCATATGCATTATAATTTATAGCACTATGTTCATGATCGTTTAGTGTAACCCTTCTTTCTTATTCGGCAGAATAAGCAGTTGGTAAGTTTATACTATTTCCCAGATTTCGGGTAGCCTTCTTTCTGGTGTATGTAACATCAGCCTAGTATTCATTGCCGTAAGAAGCGAGGCTTATAGATTTAATCAGGGATTGTTGGTGCAATGAAATAAAATCCACTCAAATCATACGGAGAAAGGGGTTTACCCGGGAGACGTAGAAAATGCTCATGAACCGAAATGCAAGAGCCCTTCCTGATCTGTGGAAACCAGCCAACCTCAGGCAGCTTTCCCCTACCCCACTCTTCCCCCTCTCCCTCATTTTCTCTCTCCTTGGTTTCAAGGTCTCTCTTCTCTGCTGTTTTCTCCATACAGCTCCTCTATCCTGGCTGCGCCCCAGGCTCTTTTGTTTGTACATGGCCCAACATGGCAATCACACCCAAGTTCCAAGTGATCCCTGACGAAATTGTAGTTCACAGGAGACTGAATCTGACTGGTTCAGTTCATCAAGGGCCAGCTCTTCATTCACTTCAGTGCAGTCTGCTGTGGTTGGAGAGAGATCGCGTGTTGAAGAATGGAGACATCTGGGCTATGGACATACATCAGAATAGTTAAGAAGGAGCATGGACGCTGGTACCCTTACCACAAGTGAGATGTGTTCATAGTCTGCTATTATTAGATGCTTGGCAAATGAGTAAAGTAAACCAAAGAATGGTTCCAGTCTTTTCTCTCCCTGTCAATCAAAGCAGGTTTCAAATTGGGAGACTTTGGCTTACTGAAACTCTGATATTTAAAATATACTCAAAGGATGTACCATTTTTTTCACAGCACAGAGACTAATGAAAGCAGCTTTTATTTAGGTGTTAGGCCTCTGCATCAATTCTCGATTTATCCTAAATGAAAATAAGGTGTTGTGCCTTTACAGTTCTAGTGAACACTAACCAATTGAATGTTTCAATGTCTGTGAGTATCCTTATTTATTGTACAAGGAACCTACGATTCATAGAGGTTATAAGAAATTGCAAAGGCTACACAGCAAGGGACTCTCTTCATGCTTTGATAAGGACGTGGAAGTTTCCAGCTCCCAGACTCATGCTCCTTCTACTACTAGGTCACTCTTTGAAAAAAATTTTGACATGAAAAAGATTGACTCATTCTGTAACCATGAGAATCGGAAACTGTGAGGTACTTTTTAAAAATGTTTTTATTACACAAGCAAATAATATTCATTACAAGGAAATTAGAAATTATGGGTAAGCAGATAGAAGAAATTGTAGATGCATATATTTTATATTAAATGCAGAAGGGAAGATTTATTTTCATAATCATCGTGGCAAAGTATCCTCTCTACATTTAGAACGGCACAAGAAAATGATTTTTTTCAGAGATGAAGAGTTGAGCATTTTTCTTTTCTTGGCCTTGCAGAGGAGAATCACTCCTCTGCTAGTGGCAGCCAATGTGCTTCTGGTCTAGGAGCTTTCCAGTGTCTTCATGGAGATAAAGCAAAAACCGTGGCTGAGGTCCAGAGGAGGCCTGGAAAAAGCAACATGAAAAACATACTTTGTCATTGGAAAAAAAAACAAAAAACAACAGAGTTCAAGATTCAATGTACCGCATAATAATAACAATTTTACCCTATGCCAGTTACTTACCATAACAAAACTATGTGGAAGGACAAATCTGTCTTACTTATGAGGACACTGAGGATTTTGAGAGGTTATGTCACTTGCTGAGGAACCACAGAGAGTGAATTATCTGAACAGAATTTGAACCCAGACAGTGAGACTCCAGAGCTTGCTACCTTAACCAGCACTACCTGAAGAGACACAATTCTTGGGCTCATTAAAAAAATTTTGGGGAGTGGCAGCAGGAATTTTCAAACCACAAAAAGTACAAAGGAGAGATTAAGAGTCATCCATATTTCCACTACTCAGAATTAACCATGTGCCAAATTTGTTTGCAGGATTTAAAAAAACCACACATGCTTATAATAAATAACTTAAGCCATGTAAAGATATAAAAAGTAGAAAGTAAAAGAGGATCATCTAAAGTAAAAGACTATCACCTAAAGTTTCCACCACATTAGGTAAACATCACTGCAGACATCTTTATATCTATTTATTCAGATAAGGTGGCAGGCACTTTACTCAGTGCCTCTAAACTCATTCTGAAGCCTGTATAGTGATAGAACATCATGGGGGATGTTTTCCCTACCTCTTTTCCCATTCTTTGTCTTTAATTCATATTTGGACTCATTTAGGTTACAGTCACCATCCATCCATCCATCCATCCTTCTATCCATCATCCACGCATTGATTCAGTTATCGTGTACCAGGCATTGTACTAGGTGCTTGGGATAAAAACTTTCTTGTACACAGTAGAAGAAAGCCTGGTGGGAAAAACAGACACTTGAGAATAGTTATGGGAATTTAATAGTATTCTAAAAAAATGCAACGTACTCTGTAAACACAGAGGTAAACTGGCAGTAATAAAAATCTACATCTACTAAGAAATTACCAAATCAGACATAATTCTACGCTCTGTCTGTGTGCTAATTCATTTGTACCTGGGGAGGTCAAGGAAGGCTTCCTGGAGGAAGTGACATTTGAATTGAATCATAAAAGGTGAGGAGCCACTTAACAAAGATTCTGGTGAGAAAATGTATCCCAGACAAAGAAAATAACTTGTCCAAAATCAGAAAGAGTGTGTTCTGAGAACTGTAAGCATTTTGTTGGGACTGTAACAAGCTTTGTCAGGGGGGAAGTGGCGACAGATGAGGAGGCCAAAAAAGTCAGGTCATGAAGGGGCGTCGTGAAGAATTTTAAGGAACTGTGTTGCGTAGTCAGATACATATACTACAAAGAGCTCTCTGACTGTAAGTGGAGGGTATATTGTAGGAGATTAAGGATGAAGGCAGGAGGACCAATAAGAAAAACCTGTGGGTGTTGATGTAGCTGAGAATTGATAAGGACCTGGATGAAAGATGTGCCTACCATAATGGAGAGGAGAGAAGGGATTTGAGAAATCTCCAGGGGTTCAAACTGTCAGAGAATAATTATAATAATAACAGCAAACATTTGTTGAGCAGTTAACTGGTGCTTAGCACCCCCCCCCATAACCATATGGGGTAGACACCATTAATAGCCCCTCTTTACAGATGAGGAAGCAGAGCTGTTCAGTAACTTGCTCATGGTTACATAGTTAGCAAGTGCTGGGGCCTAGATTTGAACCAAGGTTTTCTGATTCCAGAGCTCATGCATTTGATCCTGTGCTTTGTAAACTCCTATCATTTGCATCAACTACATTTATAGAGGGAAATCAAACAGAGGCTTAAAGAACAACTGGGTGTGGAAGTAAGAGGGTGACATCCACGATGATTCCTGCATTGGACAAATCCAGGGAGCGACAGGAATTAGTGTTGCATTCTAAACTAATGACATGAAGATGTCTTAGCATACAGGAGAACTACTGCTTAGCAAATCATATTTGCTTTCTTCCTTTTATATATGTGACAGAGAGAAGTTCTTAATGATCACTCTGGCAGAGAATGCCAGTTATCTCCCATATCCATTCTCATCTTCTTCGTTAGTCAACAGAAGATAAGATTTTTCGGTAGGCTCATGACCATGCAGAATGTTGTTTTCCCCGGCTGTATATGGGCTGCATGACTAATGTAAGAGGAGGTAGGATGAGCAATTTCTGAGAAGTGCCCTTAAAGGAGAAAAAAATAGCACTTCTTCTTGTCTTTCTTCTCCTTCCTGGTTGGAATGCTAACATGATGGCTGGAGCAGGCGCAGCTATCTTGAGCCATGACATGGAGCTGAGGCTGGTAGAACAATGAAAAAGAAGGAGCCTGTGTTCTTGGCACGATGGAGGACCACATCAGCCCTGACTGATGACCTTGTTTGTAGTGAGTGCCTTCTTATTGAAGCCACTACCATTTTGTTTGGTTTTGTTGGTAGTTAAAGCCAACCCAATCCTAACTAACACATTGATTATGATGTACTTGGGAGGGTATATTTCACAATAGCCTCTGAGTTTCACATTTTGTTTTAGGTAATGGTACTGATCATTTAATCATTTGACATGTATTTATTGCGTTCTTGCTCATTGTCAGAGACTATTCTAGACATTGCTGGCACAGCAGTGAACAAAAC
Organism: Rhinolophus sinicus; assembly: GCF_057876585.1. NCBI lineage: Eukaryota > Metazoa > Chordata > Mammalia > Chiroptera > Rhinolophidae > Rhinolophus > Rhinolophus sinicus. The sequence goes on from NC_142502.1 coordinate 15,330,198, forward strand.
AAAATCCCTGCCCCACTGGAGCTTACTGTTGAATGGAGAAGAGAGGCAATGACGACTATAAGTACAATATGATGTCAGTTATTAAGCTATTGTCTTAGTTCCAAACCATCCTTTTTCCTCTGCTTTCCAATGCTGGAGCTGGGACTCAGCAAATCACTTTTCTGCTTTGCCTGCTGGATCCTTATTAGGTTCTACCAATAGGGGGACATGACAGAGAACTTGGATTACAGGCAGAGGAAGAAGGACATACACGCTCTTTCCTGTTTGCCCTGCAGTGCCAGCCTCAGTGCCTTCCCTCAAAAACACCAGCACCAGCAGCAAGGGCCCCCTTCTTAAAGCTTTTCAGGAATCCCCTCCTCCCTACTTGCATTAGTTTGTAATAGCTGCCACAACAAAGTACTACATACAGACTGGTGGCTGAAACAAAAGAAACTTATTTTCTCTCAGTTTTGGAGGCAAGAAGTGCAAAAACAAGGCACCCTGTATCCCCCAAAATTAGAGCGGACAAACAGCTCTAATGTGTCTTTTGGAGCAAAAGTTAATATAAGACCCGGTCTTATATTATATAAGACCGGGTTTTATTTTACTATTTTACTTTAAGACTTATAGTAAAATAAGACCGGGTCTTATATTAATTTTTGCTCCCAAAGACACATTAGAGCTGATTGTCTGGCTAGGTCTTGTTTTCGGGGAAACACGGTATTGGTATAGTTGGTTTCTTCTGAGGCCTCTCTCCTTAGCTTGTAGCCCGCTGTCTTCTCCTGTGTCTTCACTTGGTCTTCCCTCTGTACCCATCTGTATCCTAGTCTCCTCCTCTTACAAGGACACCAGTCATACTGCACTAGGGCCCCCCCTAATGACTTCATTTTAACTTTACCTCTTTAAAGACCCTGTCTCCAAATACAGTCGCATTCTGAGATTCTGGGAGTTAAGACTTTAATATAATAATTTTTTTTTTTTTTTTTTGGGCAGGGGGACACAAGCCCACAACACTACTTCAACCCTCTAACTTTTAACAATTCCTTTTTTCTCCCAGTCCTAGGGGTGGGAGCTACTTCCTGCCCTTGTTATATCCATGAAACCCTTTTTGCATTTTTGGTTGTTCAGTGCTTAGTGCCCAATTCTTTATATGAAGTTCTCTCTCTTACCACAACCGGTGCGGGTTCTCCCTCTTAACCACACTGGTACAAAGAGAGACTGTGTGGCATTTATAAAGCGCAGTGATATCCCAGGGATCAGGCTGGCCTCCCACACAGAGCTTCCAGGAGGCATTGCCTCCAAAAGTTACCATTTTTGTGCTCTGGCTCTTAGCTTGTGAGATTCACAACGTCAGTTTGGTCAGTATGCCTCAGGTTGGTCAGGTTCTCAGGGATGGGTGCCTGCAAAACAAACTCACAGAAGATGAAGGTATGGAGTATAAACACAGTGACCATTTGGTAAATGACAGGTTTGGCATATTCATGCTCCCCAGTTAACCCTTCTTTTCCTTAAGGAAAACGACATACGAATCCAAATGTGACCAAAGGTTCCTTGGTGAGCATGAAATCTGAGCAAAGGTAAAGAGGGGAGTGATTTCAGATTATGATATTCTAGCATATTCATCTCTGCTGAGGGACAGTTTGCCAGATGGATGAGAATGATTGTGTTCACCAGTGAGGATGTGCTCTGCTCTGCAGAGAGACACAGACACATGGAAATCTATGGCTCTTCGGGCAATGTTAAGCTTCCTTTTTCTACATTTTACTCAGGCCAGTCCTTTTCTTGTTCACATATCCTTTCTGCACATGGATTTGACTACTGCGTTCTTTTACATTCAATTAACACCAGATGCTATTATCAGTTCCCTTTATTCTTTTGACTTAAAGATCTTTTAAGGTGACTTTTACTGAAAGCTAATGTCACTTCATATACTCTGCTTTTCCCTGAAGGTGAACGTTATTTCAGTGCCTGAGTATGGTAACCCACTGTAAGGCCCATTAACAGGCCAGATCAATAGGACCTCAGCTGGGAAGGACGTGGCCAGTGTTGTGGGCAAGTGGAGCCCTAAGCATAGCACAGACAGCATGGATGAGCATGCCTTGCTCAGGGGCGACTTCCCAGCTGGCTGGAGGAGAGAATTCATGTGGGAACTGTGGTAGGAGACCGATGCAGGTCAATGTCAGATTGGGGAGAACTTTGAATTCCAGGCTAAGGAGTTTGTGCCTTTTATAGACATTAAGGAACCATTTGCAGACTTGGTATGGGACTTGGGGGTTAGCATTAAACCCTGCCCTTCTGGCTTCAAGTTCAGTGCTCTGGAGATGACAGCCTGTAGGCATATGTCCTTGTTATATTCCTTTTATTTTACTCTTCATGAAACTTTACTTTTAGTAAAGATGCTGGGTGGAGCAGTGCTTGAAGGGGTAAGTGGTTGGGGAGGAGGGGTGCCGAGGAAGCTCAAGGAAGCAGGAGCAAAAACACAAACATAAACCACAGAAGAGGAAAGTGAGCTATTGGTTATTATTTCCATTCCTGTGGATATGAAATACTATCCCAACTGTGGGAAGCTGAGAAAGGCCACAGTAAAATAAAAGAGAAGCAGTCCCATTAACAGTGATGTTCAGATGTTGGAAACCAGTTAAGGTGTGGACTTACGTTATGGAAATATCCTTAACCTCAACCAAATTCCAAGAATATTCTAAAAGAGAATGCTGGCAAAGCTGGATATGCTTTGTAGGGTCTTCACCATTAGAGACCCACAAAATTGTAAACCTTGGAAACTGCTGTGTTTTAAAATAAGGGTTCTGAACCCTTGTCATTTAAAATGCATTTTTTCCAACATTATTTCAAATGAGTCAAAACTCTCCCTCCCGCCTTCCCTCTTTTTTTTGGTGTAGGCTCCAAGTCATTAACTTTGTCAAAATCAGATTTAGAAATGATACAGTTCTAAAGACAAGTATATCTTAAATTCCCAAGCCACTCCAGTTTGCACTGGTACAAAATGTTTGGGTAAAAACAACAAGATGTGACCCACGGTAGGCTAACTCTTCCTCTGTCATGGCCATCAATGGAAATATGGCCACATCACAGCTTTCCAGCAATGGCTCACACTTCCTCTTTAGTCATGAAATTCTTCGCTGAGGTCAATGGCACGGCTACCTGATCCACTCCTCTTGGCCTTTGCTGTTTTCTGCTGTGGCTCACCTTGCTATATCATGGGGGTGTGGTTGCCCTGCAAACATTGTTCTTGTTTCCGTCTCTGCAGGGTCGCTGATGTTTATGTTCTTCCTTTCTTTCCTGCTCTGCTTTCTTGGTCCCTGTGTCTTCAGAGTTACTGCACTGGAATGAAATAAGAACCCCTCCCCCCAGTATTACAGGTCCCTGGTAAAGAAGGCCTCGCTCCTTCTGTTAGTCACAAAATTAGTCACTAATCATTAACATCAATGTCAGAACTCTCATCCGACTTAGTCTTGGTTTCCATAAAGTCCCTCCGCAGTGACTCTGACATGCACTCCCTCAGGGAATGGGCAGGTGTTGCCACTTTACAAGAGGTTGTTTTTCCTTGCTCATGGTCACCAAGAGTCTTTGCCCCACGGACGGGCACTTCTATTCCCACCTCGCTGTGAGGCCATGGAATTCCTAGGCCTTCAGATCCTGCCAAGGAGACTCAGATGTTGGCTTTGTCCCTTTTCCTTGATCAAGAGACTCAGACCAGGTGACATCTGCCCATTCCACTGGGCTCTTGGGCCAACACAACCCACAGCAACCTGCCTTCGCATTTCTGAACTCATGCGATGGGCATGCAGAATAGGTATCGCCTTCAGCGTACACTGAAAAACATTCACTTGATCTTCCCTTGAAGCTGGCAAGAGGCAGGCTGAGAATGTGCCATGGAAAGAAGAAGTCGAGTCTGCCAGATTTTCCAGTTTCCAAAGTCAAGAAGAGATCTGGTTAGTGCCCCAGAACTGACTGCCCACCGAAGAGCCCACAGAGATGGCTCCCTGTGAGAGGCGTGTCCAATAAGAACTTGGGAGAGGTCCTGGGTATGAACACCACTGCCTGTCCCATAATAGCCTTTAGCAATTCCTTTTAGGGAAATTGTATGCCAGGGGTTGTAGAAGTGAAGAAACCTATTAAGTTACTCTGCATTTTCAGGGCAGCGAAGGGGCAATTTTCCACCATTTAAGAGAAACTTTGTCCATGACATTTATTTGGAAAATTCTGTCAATCTTCATATGTTGATATCCTACCAATTCTTTGGTTTGGCTAAAATGGTAGTTCTTCCTTGAACCAGTTTTTGCTGAACTTACCGCCTGCATGCAGCTTTCATACTGTAAATTTCTGCAGGGTGGTGACTGGTAAATCTTGGCTTCCACACAGCAGCAACATAATGTTTTGTGCATGGTAGGTGGCCAAATTAAATTCAGGTTTCTGTGTCTGGATAGTAATAGGAATTTGTTCAATTTAGGTAAAAAAAATGTTTTGATATAGGTAACTACCCATTTATTTCTAATTAAAAGCATCTGGTTTTTTTCTGTAACGATGATAGCATGACTCCATTTTTCCTAATTAGTAACAATATTTTAACAAGTCTGAAAATTGGGCAGCATTATCAAAACTTCTCAACATTTGTGCTTTTCCTAAACCTGGAGAAAAATACATAATTAAAATTTGATCAGTTGAATATTTCTTTCACAAAAGAATATTGAACTAAATAGAGTTAAGAGAATATTAAGCATTAAATATTAAATTCAGTGTTTTTCTTTTAGATTTAATTTTTACACATGGGACCAATTCATGGTGGGATTTCCTGGTTGATGCTGAAAATGATGGATTTTGATGTGGATTTGCTCCTTCTTGATGTCCTGTTGTTTTCCCTAAATGGAAGGGATTTTTTTATTCAGCCAGGAAACACAATCCTCTTAAGTTCCCTGTGTTGGCTCCAGAATTTATTTTGCCAGGTGACAACTCCAGCATTTGAAATTTTCACCTAGAAAAGCAGACCTCTTAATGGCTGACTTTGATGGTTGTCATATGCATGTGGCCGTCAGTTAGAATCTAATAATCTTCTTTGCTTATGCACATATTAAGTTTCTCTGTTAAAAGTTTAGACACCCTTAAACATCCACACCCTTCCACCAGACCTCGTCTCTTTAGCTTCCAATTTCCTGGTCAATATTACATTTCTTCAAGGAATGGGGATTTTACTGAGCTTCAACTGACACTTGATACCACATGTAAATTGCCTTTGACAAGCAAAGTTCCACCTGCTTAGAGACAAGAGTCCTGACCTGAACTGGTGTCTCTGGAATTTGGATCCAGAGCTACTGTTGGGGTGCTAAATTTATTCCCCATGGACTGGTAAAGTAGCCTGGGTTGTGCATTCAGGACAGGCCTGGGCTCGATCCATGTATCTAGTTGATTAGAATAAAAGTTATTTTACCCTGGAAGCTGCTGTGTTTCAGCTGGATCAGTTTAACTTAGCTGTTCTCTTGGAGGAGACATGAGCCCTCATTTCTCTTCATCTTTTTTTCGTCAACAGTCAGACATCCATAGACTCTTGTACCCCCAGACATCAGTTAGCTATCATTAAATATAATTTGGAGCTTTAACAATGCTGTCAATATGTCGTGGTATTTTGTCATCACTTTACTATTGGTTACGATTCCTTTCACTTATGGAGACTTCTCCCCCTTTCATCTTTGTGGTTGCCAGACTTGTAATTTGTTTTTCTGTTTAATAGAAACCTTAGAATCATTGGTATAAAGTATGCTATGAAAAACACATGCTTTTTAAAATAGCTCTTTTTGTCTTTAAAAATTAAAATATTGTGTTTTCATCTGTTCCAATACCAGTACGTGCATATCTTATAACATCTCCTCTCAACTCTTCAACAAGATGATTAAAAAATTTTTGTGTACCACAGTCACCTCTCTGAAATGACTTTTATATGCCTCTTCATTTCCTTTTTTAAAAAAAGAGATGTAGAACATAAAATTTATGCAGCAAAGAGGACACTGTGAAAAATTTCAAATGCTGGCAGATTTTGGCTTTCTACAGATAAAAATGTAGAAGAACCCAAATGTGGTAACTCTTTTAAAATGTCTGATTCTTGCCTAGCTTTTCCTCAAACAAAAAAAGGCCCCTTTGGAGAAAGTGGATGATATATGGCCTCTCCATTGATCTTTCTAATTAGAAAGAAACTTTAAGTTGACAACTGTAGTTAAACATCACTTAAATAAAATACTTTTCTACCTAATCAAGAGTAAATGTAGCTTCTATGTTTCTAATTTTAAGGATTTCAAAGCTCTTGAAATAGAAATGCATCTTCATTTATAGAACTATTTGAAAATTATCATTTCATGTGGGGAAACAGGATTTTGTTTTAAATGAGTTCACAATCCTTAGCTACAGGTCAATAAATATCTTTCACACACACACACACACACACACACACACTCACACACACACACACACACAGGATGGGGGCCCTGCTAAGCATAAGGAAGCAGTCTGACTCTCTGAGGAATATGTGAGATACTAAGGGGCTGAAGCGTCCAATGTTCTTTCAGAGTAAGTGGTTCATCTCAACATTACGTCCTTTGGATCCCTTAAAACAAGATCCTTAGCCTGAAGTTAACACCTGCACCAAGAGTCAGAACTGGCACTTAGCACCATATTCCCTCACTAAAGGCAGGACATTCAGAAATCTCCAGAGGAATCAGGCATCCTGTCTTACAGATGCTCATTCATGTAAGGGTGGGAAAGCCTTGAGATAGAAAATAAACCCTCTCGTGAAGTCTCTCATTTGCCACCTTTAACATTTCTCCACATGCTAACAGGCCCATTAGTCAGGCTGTCGCATACCGCAGGTGAGGTAGAAGAGAGACAAAGCGAGTGGCCCAAAGTCACCCCTTGAGTTCACTGGCATCGGAACCAGGACTCGCAGCCTGAACCCTACTCTCAGCCCTTGGTTTCTCCACTACAGCCCATGACTTGGCTTCTGTGAAAGGCAAGGAGGTAAAATCATTCTATACTCAAAGAATAGATATTCATTTGTTTTGAAAAATAAGTATAAATTACATAAAATTATGTAAAATAGGGAGGGACTCCCAGCCCTTATCCCCTTACTTTGGCCTCCGTACCTACCCTCTTTCTCAATCTTCACCGAGAAGAGGAAACACGAAGATGGCTTTCAAATACAAACATTGACTGGGACACATTCATTCTGGGGAGCGATCACTGGGTTTTAAAATGTCAGGCAGGTTCCCTTCTGTCATGTTTTCATGTCCACGTGAAGGGAGAGGTAACTAGCCCAGAACTCACCTCTTCAGGAAAGGCCCTGGGATCACGCTCCCTGCCTGAGCATTCTAGTCATGGTACCACACGGCTGCTGGGCTGATGGTAGATACCTCTCAAGAGGAGAGGCATTTCAGAAAGCCATCTTTAGGAAAGCCAGGGATTTGAGGAGAAAAAAAAAAAAAAAAGGAATGAATGAATGAACTACTGCTACACACAACATAGATAAATCCTCCTATACACCTTATGTTGACAGAAAGAAGCCAGACACAAACAGTTATGTTTCCATGCAGATGAAGATCGAGAACAGACAAAACTAATCTATGGTGATTGACATCAAATAATGGTTATTGGTAAAGAGTTGAGGGAGTGGAATGATACTGACCAAGAAGAGCCTCCTGGGGTGCTGAAAATGTGCTGTCTTGATCTGTGTGGTAGTTACACAGGTGTGTGTGTGTGTGTGTGTGTGTGTGTGTGCGTGTGTGTGTGGACAGGCTTTCCCTGCATGTACTATGGACAAATGTGGTCAGCACTCCTAGAACCATTTATGGCTTTCTAGTATGTACATTTTTTCTTACTTTGTATTGCCTCTTTCCTGTAGAGGCAGTAACAGGTAATACAATACAGTAACACACTGTATTAATTTCCTATTGTTGCTATCAAAAACTGCCACAAACTTAGTGACTTGAAGCAACACTGATTTATTATCTGTACCAATAAATTCTGGAGCTCAGAAGTCCAAAGTGGGTCTCACTGGGCTGAAATCAAGGTGTTGGCAGCGTGTATTCCTCTCTGAGAGCTCCAGGGGAGAATCTGTGGTCTTGCCTTTCCAAGCTTCTAGAGGGGTCCATGCTCTTTGGCTCATGGCCGCTTCCTCCACCTTCAAAACCAGCCACAGACAGTTGAGTCTCTTAATATCTCATCACTCTTCTGCCTCCTGCTTCCACATGTAAGGACTTTTGTGATAGCACTGGGCCCATCTAGATAATCCAGGATAATCTATTTTAAAGTCAGGTAATTAGCAAACTCAATTCCATTTTCGGCCTTAATTCCCCTTTTCCATGTAATTTAGCATCGTCACAGGTTCTAGGGATTAGGCTGTGACATCTTTGGTGAGGGTCATTGTTCTGCCCATCACACAGGCACTTGGTAATTTCTTTATGCGATTGAAAGGAGATAGGTTCACCATGATGCATGTTTGCTGGATTCAAACTTTTCATTTAATTAGGGGGAAAATCCCCTTTTGTATAAAAATGGATACCTTGTTAAATATACCGTTAGCAAAGAATAGGTATATGTTCAGTTATAGGGCAGGAGGGACACTTCTTTTAGGTAAAGGAGTGTGAGAAGGACAAAGTGATATAAAAGTGGTGAGTCTATGAAAGCCATTATGTGCCTTTTGCCTTAAGTCCACCTTCAGTGACATCATGCTAAATCGCTTGAAATTAGCTATGGTGGGAGAATTTACACCATGGAAATCAGCAGCTGCTACAAGTCAATGTTTTATTTTCCTTGGAGAGCTCGCTGTTAAACATTAAGCAGCACACCCCTGGGGAACAGACTCACTGCTTTCAGTGTATGAGCATTGCGACGCTGTATGGCAGTACTGCACCTGTGGGTTCCCCAGGCCTGTGGCTAGAGAAGGGGCCGATCCTACAATACATCAGTTCTGCCAGTATTGTCTAGACCTCTCTAGTTGCTATCATAGGTGTAGGCTAGTTGGAGAGATAAGCTTACTCTCATGTGGGCAAAAGGTTGCTTCTTTGTTACTATTATTTGAACCTCTCTCTGTCAGGAATGTGCTTAGGTGTGTTGACGACCAGTACAATCATGTTATCCCTCCATTGTTTGCCCCCCACCCTCACTGGGCCCCAGCCCCTTTCTCTGAGTTGCATTAGCTTGTCCTTGCTTGTATTGATCTTGCTCCTCCAGTAGCTATGAGACGGGTGGCACTCAAGATTCGTGGGGATCATCTGGGGATCTTGTTAAAATGCAGATTCCAAGGCTCTGTGCCCAGAGATCCTGATTCCGAAGGTCTGGGGTGAGGCCCTAGGATCTGTATTATCAACAAGCACCAGGTGATTCGGAGGCAGAAGGTTCATGGCCACACTAACTGTCCCAGCCTGGAAGTTTCTGGAAGACTAGCACGTCAGACACTTTGCATAAATTCTGTCCATACACTGTGGGTTCTCAATGGGAAATGAGCAGAGTCATTTTAAAGGAACATAGACCCTAGCCTCTAGGAAGTTTTATCCCACCTCGCATACAAAGTTTATGATTTTTATGCATAGAGGTGGGTGCAGAATACCAGGTTCCCAGAGAGGAAGGCAGTTTTCGAGAAATTTATCAGGTGGAAATATGAAAAATTCACACATCTGCTGAGATTGGTTCTCATGAGCCAAAATATTCTGAGTATTGAAACCATCTGAATGGTTTATTGAACTTTTCACTTTTCAAGAATGTATTTACTGTTTGCCGTGTGGAGATAAATCTCACAGACACTGACAACGTCTGTTGAGGGGAGGATTCACCCTTCCCCAAACCCAACCCGACTTGTTTCTGAGCAGCAAACCATTCTGACTGTGGCAGTTTTCTTAGTAGGAATGATTTTGAATGGTCGTGTGGTTTGTAACTTTACTTTTTTTCATTTTACACGTGAGCTGTTTGAGATCAGATTGTTTTTTTTTTTAAATATGATCCAAATTAATTTCTACTGAGTGGATTTTCAAAAAAGAGGGAGAAATTACTACCTTAAGAGACTTTGGCCTCAAGTCCTTTGATATTTGAGACAATTTTTTTTTTATCCCCCAAGATGCAATCTTTCAGTAGCATGTAGGCAATTTTCAAGTAAAGGAAAAAGTAATGAAAAATCTAATATAAAGGCTATAATTTTCTAAAGAAGTCTGTTCCTTATTAAGATCAAGTGCCTGTCAGTCATCTTATATTTTTGAAACATCCAATGAGTGTGAGGACTGGGTGCTTCCATGTATGGAAAATTTTATCCAACGTAATCAACTTTTTTTAGTTCAATATACATATTAAAACGGAGGTAAATGAGACATTTTCTGTATCTCATCAGCAAAACAAATATATCTGAGCCCTGACCATATAAGACTTGGACTTGAATCCCAGCCCTGACTCTATGGTTCTCATTTATAGGAAGATTATAAAGAATGGGTAGAAGAGTATTTGTCTTAAGTCTCACATAGGGAGGTTGTGAGAATCATATGCAATAACATATGTGAAAGAGTTTTAGAAAAGAGTAAGAACAAAATACGGTAGTTTATAATAATATAGCTTTGAATGTAGTTTATAAATATTAAATTCTATACACAAGTAGAGCAGTCCAACCGTAATAATTCCAATTTTTTTCCTTTATCCCAATTCCCTCTAGTAGTACAATGGAATTATCATCATTTTGAGATGAAGTTACTCTATTATATTTTCAGATAAATTATTGTATTATAATTTAGAGATAAAATTGTAAAAGTGTTTCATCCTCCTTTTTACTTCTCTTTCTTTTAAAAATGTCTTTCCTTTAAATAGTAACCCGCCTGCCCCTGGAAGTGTTTCAGTGTAATATAGGGTAGGGTTTCCCCATGCTGGTCTGTCAGGGAGCTAAAGGTATGTCAGCTGCGTCCTGCTAACTGAGATGGAAGGAGTTAGTCAAATTCACTCTTTAGTTTCCAGATTGCTGAGTCTCATGACACTCTCTTTATTTCTCCTTTTTCCTGCCCTCCCCCCTTCCCCCCACCCCAAGTGTACCTAGGAGTTTGAAGAGGTCTGAGCAATACACGTAGTCTTGACCGCCTGTCTGGTTCTACTTCCCTTTTCCAAATTTCAAATCTGACATGAAAAGAGAGGCAATTCTAAATGCAAATGTGACTTTTTGATTAGTTTTTTCCTTTGTTCTGTCTCTAGTTCATACACACAGCAACCTTGTGTAAGTATATGTTAAACATCACAGTGCACTGAAAGAAGAAATGTTAATGAATCTAGATAATAAGCACTTTGGGATTTATTAAATTTATCAAAGACACAGCATAATATTCTTTCTTGGGTATTTTTCTTGTTTACAGAAGTAATAGAATTTAATCATAGAAAATGTGATAAATATAGAAAAGTACAAAGAAGAAATAAGCTGTCCATTATGCCACTATTCAGAGATAATCCTTATTAATATTTTTAGAATATCTTTCCATTTTATTTTCTTTGTAGGTATGTGTATATAAGTGTACACACTCCTTTTTTCATATACAGTATTTAAGATCATACTGTAAGTATGTTTTATAGCATGATGTCTTATAGTCTATATTTAACATTTCCCATCTCCTCATTTTTCCATAGTACAGTCCCTGGAACAGAGTAGGTGTTGAGTAAATATTTCCTGAATGAATAAATAAATTATTTTCAATGAATGCAAAATATTCTATCACATGAAAATATTATAGTTGATTTTTATCAGTTTCCTCTCTTTTCCATTTTAAAGTAGAAATAGCATGAGGAAAGGTCAGAAGTTATTTGTGTAATTATGGCGCCATTGAGGGAGGGAGAGACACCATCTACAATTAAGGCAGTTAGGCCGAGTAAAGCTCTCTGTGGAGGAAGGCCTGAGGGAAGGAGTGTGGAACGTACAATAATGACTATGAACTTTATGGACTTTGGTTCTGACCTCTCAGAGATTCCATCTACTAAACCTGGAATAATGGGAAGAGAGGCTCCTAAAGTGAGTTCAAAAACAGTCATATATTCTCAGTTAGGTAGTATAGTAAGAATGTTTTCAGTCGCAAGAAACAGAAGCCCAGTTCAAACTAGCTTTCATGATAAGAAACATGCACTGAGTGAAAATGCAGGTAGGTCAGACTTCAGGCATGGTTTCATCAGGACTTTATTTTTCTGATTGTCACAGCTCTGCACTCCTCTATTGACTGATTTTGTTCTCAAGCGAGTTCCCATGGAAGCCTTTGGATGGCTGCTATCGGCCATTAGAGACACAGTGCTTCCCTGTTCACAAAGAAGTAGGGAAGAGAATAAAAGAGAGGACTTGGTACATCTCATAAAAGAAAGGAGTAATTTCCCCCCAAAGACTCTAGCAAAATTCTCCTGTTTTCTTGGCTGCAGTGAGCTTAGACATCCCCATTCTGAAGCCAATTACTGACAAAGGTTAATAGGATTGACTCACACTAAACAACCAGGGTGAAATAATTGTTAATATGTGTAATACATTTCTGTGTAGCAAACAACCACAGAGTCTCAACAATGAGCATTTATTTAGCGCCTATGTCTGTATGTCGGGTGGAGGTTGTCTTGCTATAGGATGGGCCCAGCTGATAGGACCTGGCTGGGTTCCCTCTGCTCGTGTACCTCTCCTTTGCTGATTCATATTGCTTCTCCTTCTGGGAACATAGGCAAGTTCTTCTCATGGTGATGGTAGAAATGAAAGAGGGCAAGTGAAAACATGCAAGGCTTCTTAGGGCTTAGGTTTGGAAGTGACACACCATCAGTTCTGTCTCATTTTATTGACCACAACAAGTCACATGGCTAAACTTAAAGAAGAGGAGACATATACTCTGCCTGGTAAGTGGAGGAACTTTAAAATCATATGGCAGAGGCTGTGAGCAATGCGAGGAGGAGGGAGAGGCAAGTGAGCACTTGTCTTCAATGAAAAGTTAAAGGGGGCACCAAGATGATTAATCAAGGTAAATGGTATTTTAATAAAATATTTTTAAAATAAATATTAATGCCAAAAAAATCCATCATGAGCAAAATACCAAAATTTTAAATAAAGACAGGATTGGTGTAAGGAAGGGTCAAGACTTAGACCAATAACTTAATCTACCATGTAGACCACCAACCACAATGTGACTTATAGAAGACTCTTATGTCTCAGCCTTAAGAGGCTTTAAAATCACTCTGCCCTCTTGAGGTTTTTCTGCCTGTTTCCTTCTAGGCCTGTAGCTCAAGTTTCCAGTTATCCTGGAAGTCTTTAAGAAATTTCATAGGAATAATCTCCAGAAAATATCCTGAAAAATAAAATATGTCTCCAGAGTTCTTCGGTAAAAGAGAAAATAAACAAAAAAGAAAATTGAGTTCCATTCAATGGTTCCATTAATCCATTTCTTGTTTTCTAGTTGAAGAATTGGTACAATTTCCATAAAAATTAAAATTAGTGAGGTGGTACAGTGATTCTCTGGAGTCTGTTTCACAATATTTTTAGATTTTAAATATAGTACATTTCTTGAAAAAGTACAGGGAAAATCCTTTTGAATCAATCACAAGTTATGCCTTGGGTGTTCAGTTTTTTATAAATGTGATCGGCTTAGGAATTCCAGATCGTGTGTTAGTGCGGGGAGACCTTTCTCCAGTTTTATGTGGTGAGTGATGTGCTGATCCCAGCACTGAGGATTTGGAAGGGAAGGAAAGACTTCCCAAGTTCACAGGACTCATTGTGTGTGGAACTGCCATGGGTCCGTGGGCTACCACAGAATTATGCAGGGAATACTTTTCAAAGAAACCAGAAGGAAAAAAAATATTGGATCCAAAATTCTACCATTGTTTTATTTAAAAAGCAAATCTCATCTCTAGCTTGAAATGCTAGAGCTACTTATTTCTTCTTAAATTTGTCCCAGGGATAAATTCAGATGCTTGGTCAGATGGGGTGACAATTATCTTTCCACCTCATCTGATACCCTCTCCCCCCAAATCCCACTGCACCCAGAGGCTTACGGAAAGGAGGAGTTGTGTGGGGGCTGGCACCAAACCAAGGAGAAATAGGAATCTTGTTATGTGGTGAGAACTGACCAATTGCTAAGTGAAACTTTAGCCTCATAATATTTCCCGGGATGGCCTGACATGGAGCCTGAAATATTCACCCTTATAGTTATTTATATAAGTAGTTAAGGCATTGCATCTCCCAGAGGTGCGTCAAAAGGCCAACATGCTAACTAAGCGTTAACTCAGATAGTGACTGACTGGTGGGGACAGAGCTGTATATCCAGTGGGACTTAAAATGAAGACAGAGAAAGAGTGAGTAGTATAAAACCTTGAAAAGCTGGTGAAAACTGGGTAGTATGGAGGACAGCAAGTATCATTGGATACAAGTGTGAACATGAGTGAGATTTTTGGAGAAAACTATGGGGAGAGGCAGAAACAAAGTCCGTTCCTGGGGCTGCTGTGGTGACTTACGAAGCATCAGTATGAAGAGATTTCATAACATAGGGTGGTAAATATGATTTCCCAAGAATAACCAAAATTTGGAGTAAATATAGTGAAGGAAAGGATAAACATAATCAAAATCAATATACCTGTTAAAAAATAGTTTGCTAGTGTCATGCTTTATTTTCTCCCTAAACTTCCCCTTTGAAATCTATTTTATATGCAGACTTAAGTTATCCTTTTCTAAACATCCAGGTGAAATTATGTCATTTCCTTGATTAAAAAAAAGTTTGGTGAATTTTCACTGTATATAAACTAAAATTTAGACTTCTTTGCATGGCGTAAAGTGTTCTTTAAAATTAAACTTTATCCTACTTCACTCAAAATCCAAAATAAATATTTACTGAGGGCATACTGTATCCCACTCCTCACCCAGGCTTCCCACACTGGAGCTACACAGGCCCCTGGTTATTCCCACGTTGAGCCCTTCCCATGACCTTCCTGTCCTTTGCCTGGGAACTCCTACTCATCCTTCAAGACCCAGCTCACATGTAGCCCATCTCTGCAGCCTTCCTTCACAGGGCAAGCAGAAATAATTGCTCCCTTTTCTGTTTCCAATAGCTCATAGTTTGTATTTCATTATAGGACTTAGAATTTTATTGTTATTAGTTGATTATCTATATTTTGAATTGGTTTGTAAAATCAGTGATGAGGAGGGCTGAGAAACAGAGTAGCAGTTATGGACTGAAGTAAATGAGGAAAGAAATGAATGGAGGAGACGCGCCCCCCCCCCCCCCCCCCATGGCACAAACCCGAAAGTGAGGTCATAGGGTGAATAGGAATGAGAAGCAAAGGAGAAAGAGAGAGAAGCCTTCAATTGGAATTGTCCATAAGGGGAAGTCCCAGAGTAGTGGGTCCGGCTAGACTGTCTTGGAGGGCCCAATGCTGAAGAGGGGCATATGGGACAAAAGCTAGGAGGTGATGTTGAGCCATCAGGAGCAGAGTTT
This sequence comes from Rhinolophus sinicus, assembly GCF_057876585.1. Classification (NCBI taxonomy): domain Eukaryota; kingdom Metazoa; phylum Chordata; class Mammalia; order Chiroptera; family Rhinolophidae; genus Rhinolophus; species Rhinolophus sinicus. The sequence goes on from NC_142502.1 coordinate 15,345,638, forward strand.
TGTCTGCTTAATACTACAGCCATGCTGTAGTCACCGTGCTACAATTAAAGAAAATATTGGGCAGAATCTTGCAAATATGGCTGTGACCATTGACCTTACTCTTCTGTGTGATTCGGTGTGTGTGCGTGCGTGTGTGTTTGTGTGTGTGTGTGGGTGTGTAGGTAAGGAGCAGGGAGAGGGTTGCCATATGTCTTTAAAGAGGCAGAACTATAGCAGAAAAAGAATAGAAACAATAGTGACTGGGGATGGGGACAAAATAGAGAAAATGGCAGATGTTCCCAGACACAGGTCGAGAAAAACTGACGGGAGACTCATCTAGACATCTCATTTCGTTTATAGCAGATCCCCAGAAAAATGTCTGACTTAGCTCGTTGATAATATCATTGCCCAGAGGGTACAGAAGGGACCAGGGAAACTATTCAATAAATTTTAATGAGCAAAGCAGCATTTGAGTTCACACAGTGCTACTTATGGGTACCTTGGGAGAAAGCTGTGATAGCTAGAGAGGGAAGCTCAGCTGTGTATAATTTTTATGCACTCTAAATTTGTGGACTGCTGGTTTCTTAAAATTCAGGGGAAAGATAGACATGATTCTATGGCCCAGGATTTTGGAAGAGAGGGAGGCTCAGGAAGTCCTGAAGACCTCACAACTGGGGCTCAGATGGTATAATTACAACTTATCTTTATTGAAAATAACAGGGAGCCCCTCATCTCCACCCCAAACAGAGTGGCTGCAAACAAAGGAGCTCTCCAATGAGCTTTAAATCTAAAGGGGCAGGTACAAAAACTGGTGAGAAAAACATATAATCATGATTAAAAACCAGTGAGGAGCATGGTACGCATAAGTAAGAATAGTATCAGAAATGCCAAAACCCTAAATGAGCTGAGGTAGGGGTGGAGTGGAGAGGGGGGCACTGACCTGAGGAAGAGATACTGATCTGAGATGACGCCCGTGGAGAGGGCAGAGCAGCAGCAGGAGGTGGTTAAGGAACTGAAAGTTGGCCGTGAGTGTGGGACATGGAGAGCGGAGCAAGTGGCTTAGAGAAAGCAGAACTCTAGCACTTTCTGTTTCGTTTCAGTCATCTTGGCCAATAAGACTAAATTTGAGGTATAAATATTGGAGAAGGGAAATCAAAAGAGCCCCTAACTCTTCAAAATGAGAGCAAGGCCCTCCACCTAAGTCACTGGCTCCTGACTTGCTCACTTTGGTGCTCTCCTGTCAAAGGGTTCAGGATTAATGGCCCTTGCGGGAGCACCTGCTGCCAACTTGGGATTTCTTTGACGTTTCAACTTTTATTTTAAAAAGTGGTGGTCAAGCGTAAAACAACATAAGAACTTCTAATTAGTGGTTTTGTAAAACATTTTGTTTCAATGGTGCAAATTAAATAGATTGAGGAAATCATCCAGGAAGATTTGAGTTTATATTTGCCAGTAATTGTTACATGAAACCTGCTAGGCAAACAGTGTCCTATAAAAAGGAGGCTATTGAACACAATTGAATTTTTAGGCCTGGACAGACCATTTGTTTTTCAGGAGTAAATTCTAGGCAGCCATTTCCCTCTGAGGTAGGAGTATATCTTTAGTAAAAATTCCAGTGACCACTGTATAATTTTTAAAGCCCAAAGGATCGAAGAAAGGATATACAAAGATATTTATTTCAGCATTGTTTGGAGAGACACAAAACTGGAAAGCACAATTAAATAGGAGAATGGGGGAACACTGATGGTGTGGAAAACTGTGTAACCATCAAAAGAAGGAACTAGAGGGTTGTTTGCGAGGTCTGACAATTAAGTTCATGAACTCGTTGCAATAATGTTGCTAACCTTTTTTTGACATCAGAGGGATTATTCATTATGAATTTGTACCAACTGGACAAACAGTTAACCAAGTTTACTATTTGGAAGTGCTGAAAAGGCTGCCTGTAAAAGTTAGATGACCTGAACTTTTCGCCAATGATTAATGGCTCTTGCATCAGGACAATGCACCAGCTCACACGGCACTGTCTGTGAGGGAGTTTTTAGCCAGTAAACAAATATTGGAACACCCTCCCTACTCACTTGATCTGGCCCCTGATGACTTCTTTCTTTACCCAAAGATAAAGGAAATATTGAAAGGAAGATATTTTGATGACATTCAGGACATCAAAGGTAATATGACGATAGCTCTGATGGCCATTCCAGAAAAAAGGAGTTCCAAAATTGCTTTGAAGGGTGGACTAGGCGCTGGCATTGGTGCATAGCTTCTCAAGGGGAGTACTTCAAAGGTGACCATAGTGACATTCAGCAATAAGGTATACAGCACTTTTTCCAAGATGAGTTCACGATCTTAATTGTCTGACCTCATATGATGTATACTTAAGTCAGCAAAGTAAGCAGTAGAATAAAGTGTGCAATGCTTTCATATTTGTAAAAAGAAACAATATATGTTTCTAGTTAAGAGAGCAGAGTAAGTAAATGCTGTGCTTACCTCCTTCCACTACCACATCAGTATTACAACTAACTACAGAACAACTGTCATTGAGAACCAACTGAAGTCTAGCTGAACTGAAATCCTACAACGAAGGACACAGAAGAAGTCACATCGAGACTGATAGGAGGGGTGGAGACTTGAAATGGACTGGTTCCATACTCATGTGTGGCAGTTAAAAATCAGGAGGGATATCTTGGCTGCAGAGGCCACTCCCCGAGGAGCAACTGGTCCCAGCCCCACACCAGGCTTCCCAGCCCAGGATTCCAGTGCCAGCGAGAGAAGTCTCCATAACTTCTGGCTGTGAAAACCAGTGGAGATTGGTGCTGGCTGAGACTATGGCCCAGCGCTCCTCTTAACAGGCCCATGTATGGACAAACTGATGGACTCACTTGATTTGAGCTCCATTGCTTTGGCAGCAGCTTGAAAGGTACCAGGGACATGTGGGAAAGAACTGAACTGTCTGTATTCTGGACAAGGGCTGGAGGGCCAGCTTTCTCCCAGAGGAGCTGCCAGAAGCCATTGTTTCTTTGTTGAGCCCTATGCCCTGCCAGCATGCAGACACAGGCAGCTGCCATATCTGAATCTCCATCAACTTGGCCAACACCATTAGCTCTCCACCTTGGTGATTCTGAGAACCCATCTCACCCCACTTGCAGGCTTACCCAATCTACTTCCAATGGCTTTTCCATACAAATGGCCTATTTTGGCTCATGCTAGAGTTTCCTAAAATCTGTCAAAAGTTTACAAATCCCAAACAAGCTGCATCTGGACTTGGTGTGTCCCGTACCTCTTGCTAAGTCCAGCACTAGCAGCAGCCAGCCTCAGTTCACAGATTAGCTTCTGCCAGGCACCGCCAAGCCCAGCACAAGTGGCCACCATCTACAGATTACTTTGTAGCTTATGCCAAAAGGTCCTGGGCAGGGCATAGGCAGCAGCAGACCTTGGCCTGCACCAGAGCCCCTCCTAAGAAGACCCAGAACCAACATACCTGGTGGCCATATCAGAGCACCACCCAACCACATCCATAAATGACACACCCAAAGGTCAGACTTGGCAGGTGCCAGAGCCCTGCTAAAGTGAATCCTATTCTACAGAGTTACCCCATGCACAATAGCTCTTCCACTGTAGTCACAGCCAGTCCTCACAACCAAACAGCCTGAGGGTCAATCCCTCCCATTGACATGCCAGCAGCAGTCAAGGCCAACTAAAACAGGAGGGCAGACACAACCCACACAAGGGGACACACCTGGAGCACCTGCCTTAGGTTACCAAAGACACTGCTCCACTGGGCCCCACAGGACCCACTGGTATAAGACCACTCTACCAAAACCAGGAGGTGTAACAGCTCTACCTAATATATAGAAACAAACAAAGAGGTAGCCAAAATGAGGAGACAAAGGAACATGTCCCAAAAACAAAACAAAACAAAAGAAAAAAACAGAACAAAATTCCAGAAAAAAAACTACACAAAATAGAGACAAGCAATCTACAAAATGCAGAGTTTAAAACACTGGTTATATGAATGCTCAACAGTTGCACTGAGAACTTCGACAAGAGATAGAAAACATAAAAACAGAGATAGAAAATATAAAAAGAACCAGTCAGAAATGAAGAATACAATAACTGAAATAAAGAATACATTAGAGGGCCGGCCCAGTGGCTCAGGTGGTTAGAGCTCCGTGCTCCTAACTCCAAAGGCTGCCGGTTCGATTCCCACATGGGCCAGTGGGCTCTCAACCACAAGGTTGCCAGCTCAATTCCTTGAGTCCTGCAAGGGATGCAACTAAGATTGAACATGGCACCTTGAGCTGAGCAGCCTCCCAGATGGCTCAGTTGGTTGGAGTGCGGGCTCTCAACCACAAGGTTGCCGGTTCGGCTCCCGCAAGGGATGGTGGACTGCACCCCCTGCAACTAGTTACAGCAACTGGACCTGGAGCTGAGCTGCGCCCTCCACAACTAAGACTAAAAGGATAACAACTTGAAGCTGAATGGCACCCTCCACAACTAAGATTGAAAGGACAACAACTTGACTTGGAAAAAAGTCCTGGAAGTACACACTGTTCCCCAATAAAGTCCTGTTCCCCTCCCCCAATAAAATCTTAAAAAAAAAAAAAAAAAAAAAGGAAAAAACTATTTAAAAAAAAAAAAAAGAATACATTAGAGGGAATCAACAGTAGATTAGATGAAGCAGAGGACTGAATCAACAATTTGGAAGATAAGGTAGCAGAAAACACCCAATCAGAACAGAAAAAAAAAAAAAAAAATCCCCCCAAATGAGGATAGATTAAGGAGCTTCTGTGACAACATCAATTGTACCAACATTTACATCATAGAAGTACCAGAAGGAGAAGAGAGAGGAAAAAATTGAAAACCTAGTTGAAAAAATAATGATGGAAAATTTCCCTAACCTGGCGAACGAAATAGATATTCAAGTCCAGGAAGTGCAGAGAATCCCAAACAAGAGGAACCCAAAGAGGTCTACACCAAGACACATCATAATTAAAATGTCAAAGGTTAAAGACAAAGAAAGAATCTTAAAAGCAGCAAGAGAAAAACAGTTAACTACAAGTGAGTTCCCATAAGACTATCAGCTGATTTCCCAATAGAAACTTTGCATGTCAGAAAGGATTGGCACGAAATATTCAAAGTGATGAAAATCAAGGACCTACAACCCAGATTACTCAACTCAGCAAAGCTATCATTTAGAATTGCAGGCCAGATAAAGAACTTCCTAGACAAGAAAAATCTAAAGTTCATCACCATCAAACCAGTATTAAAAGAAATGTTAAAGGGACTTTTTTAAGAAGAAGAAGAAGAAAAGATAAAAAATATGATTAATAAAATGGCAATAACTATGTATCTATCAACAATTACTTTAAATGTAAATGAATTAAATGCTCCCATCAAGAGACATAGGGTGGCTGAATGGATAAGGCAGCAATGTCCCTACATATACTGCCTACAAGGGACTCAGTTCAGATCAAAAGACACACACATACTGAAAGTAAAGAGATAAACAAAGATATTTTATGAAAATGGAAACAAACAAACAAAAAATCTGGAGTAGCAATACTTATACCAGACAAAATAGATTTTAAAACAATGGCTATAAGAAGAGACAAATAAGGACCAAGCAATTCCACTTCTGGGTATTTATCTGAAGAAACCCAAAACACTAATTTGAAAAGACATATCTATCTATATGTTCACTGCAGCATTATTTACAATAGTCAATATATGGAAGCAATCTAAGTGTCCATCAATAGATGAATGGATATAGAAGAAGTGGTACATATATACAATGGACTATTACTCAGCCACAAAAATAATGAAATCTTGACATCTGCAAGAACATGGATGGACCTAGAGGGTATTATGCTAAGTGAAATAAATCAGACAAATACCATATAATTTCAATTATCTGTGAATCTGAAAAACAAAATAAATGCACAAACAAAATAGAAACAAACTCATAGATACAGAGAACATTTTGATGGTTTTCAGATGGGAGGGAATTTGAGGGGATGGATGAAAATGGGGAAGGGATTGAGAGGTATAAATTGATGGTTGTAAAATAGTCATGTGGATGTAAAATATAGCATAGGAGATATAGTCAATAATATTGTAATAAGTTTGTATGGTGTCAGATGGGTACTGGATTTATTGGGGTGATTACTTTGTAAGTTTTATGAATGTCTAATCGCTATGTAGTACATCTAAAACTAATATATTGTATGTCAAATGTAATTGAATAATGCAATTTACAAAAAAAGAAACAACAAAACACCCTAATTTTGTGCATATGTATTGTTATCTGATTGTGTAAGCATGGGTAGGGATATTACTTCAGGAAAGAAAAATGAGGACTGTTAGGAAGAGAAATAATTTTTAACTTATTTAACCATGGGTTTTTTAAAAAATTAATTATATAAGTCTGAACTATTTCTGTAACTTGAATTTGGTTTCTCAGTACATTAAAGAAAGAAGTAGAATAAGATATATAAAAAAAGAATAAACAAGGCAAAATGTCATGGTGATTTTACATCCTATTCTGTAACATAAAACTACATTTTAAAGTAATGTGATGTGAGAAAAAAGCACCCAAGTTCTCCGCTCAGGAATCTTTGAAGGAATTATGCAGCATACCATGTTGATCCAATGGTTGTGAGTCCACTGGTCATGGAATGGAGGCTAAATTGATGTTGAAGGAATGAAAGCAATGAAGGATGGATAAATCCTTCCTTATTGAGGCTGTTTCCACACACTCTGGAAAGCCTCAGTGTTTGTCTTCTCATTTCGGTATGTACTTACATCTTATTGGTGTGAATTGTCTAATTTATCTCTCTTAATATCAGTCACATTCCAATGTGCTAATTTAACAATGTCCAATGTTAAATTATGTGGTTCTGGGTTCGTGGCATGTATTTACTTTCTTTAGTGTCCTTTTCTGTTGCCCATTGGAAGAGCCTGAGCCTGACTGTTTTTGCCAAATGAAATGGGGGAGTCTAAGAGGAAGGCAATGTGGAGGTGGATCCTCTTGGGGTGTCCTAAAGACAACAGTGACCAGAATTTCAAAGTGTGCTTTCAGATTCTACAATCTGAGAGAAAAGAAATGAATCTCTTAAATGAGGAATCATCAGCACCTCTAGCCAGGTCCAAGTTTCAGTTTCATTTATTTCCATTCACCCCTCCCCTGTGGTGGTGTACTGGAGTGAAAACCATTAGGAAAGCTAGGAAACTTCAAAGGGACCTGTTAAAGGGACCGTGTTAGGAAGAGATCATTTCAAAGAACAAGTTTACTTTAATAGGGAATTTTTAAAGCCAAGCAACAAGTTTGGGGTAAGTCAATAAGGTGAAAATATAGACCATCAATATCCTGTCTAAAGATAAAATATTACATTATATAGTAAGAGAGCTCAGATGAGGTGTCTCGCATTTTTTAGGTTATGGGGACGGGGAAAGGTTTGGACAAACTTATTTCCGTTTCCTAGTACACAGAAACTAGATATAATATCAATCTGTTATAAATAAACATGATGTCTCCTCCAGCATTCGTCATTGCTTCTGACTCGTCTACTCAATCTGTGAAAACGAGATTACTTGAAAACCTGTCCTAGATTTTAAAGCTGAGCAAGATATATTGATTATATAAATATTTTTATGTCACTATATATCTTCATACAATAACATTCATGTCTGGAGTGCGTGTCAGTCTGGAAAGCCTGCCCAAAGCCGGATCTATTTATTTAAATTGGGAAAGGCAAAGGGCCAAGCTGGCAGCCCGTCAGCTTGTCATGCTCTCATGGTTGAACACAGATAATAATAATTTTGGGTGCACATGAGCAGATTTCTGAAAGGAGGGCATTAACCCCTGTGTTTACATTGTGAATCAGCAGGGAACTATTTTAGACAGTGAGACCAAGAGCAGGCCTAGCTGATTTCTTCTCTCTTTTTAGATTTCAAATACACGGTGAGATCCTACTAGAATTTCAGATTCAGATTCTAATTTCTGGGAATTCCAGTTTATTACGACGTGATGAAAGGCTGGGTCCCCAGGGTCAGCATTTATTAAGCATTTTCTGGCATAATACACTGGTAATTCCCCAGTGAACAAAGACTTGCACAGCATGCCATCCTAGGATGGTTTATCCAGAGCCCAACTTCCAGGGGGGATTTGGTAGTGTTTGGGGATGGGTCTAACAGCCCCATAAAGAGGAGATGGACCATCCTTATGTCACATCATTTTCTCCATGGGAACACATCCCAGAACCAGAAGCTGGCTTGGGGTACATATGAGATTGCCAAGAATGAACAGTTACATGCTCCTCAAGAAAAATGTTGTTTCACATAGGAAATTCTCTTACACCATACATTTTGGGACACTCCAATTTTGTTGGCAGCTCAACCCCAGAGGAAATGTCTCCTTTTGGACATTGTGAGTAAGTTATTAAATTTTCAATTCCTTTTGCTTGAGAGAAATTTATTTCTTATTCTACTCTAGGACAACTTTATGTACTTTGAAATAACACACACTAACTGCTATGGACTAAATGTTTGTGTCCCCCACAAATTGATATGTTGAAGCCCTAACACCAAAGTGATATCTTTGGGAAGTAATTAGGTTTAGATAAAGTAATGAGGGGAGAGCTCCCTTGATGGGATTATTGTGCTTATAAGAGGAGGAAAAACTAGATATCTCTCTGTCAGTAAGTGGGTTTCATCAGACACTGAATCTGTTGGCATGTTGGTCTTGGACTCCCCAGCCTCCAGAACTGTAAGAAATAAATGTTTATTGTTTAAGCCACCTAGTCTGTGGTATTTTGTTATAGCAGCCTGCACTGACAGCAAGACACTAACAATAAGTAGAAAGAGAAAAGGTTCATTTAGATTTGAAAGTACTAATAGGTTTTGATTTATATTTAAAAATTACACTGACAATTGTATTAATGAGACCAAGGGTGGTATTGAAATTATCTCAAAACTTAAGTAACTCTTGTGATATTATATTCCTGTGGAGAAAAAAATAATTTTTTGATTAAACTTGATAAAGATGAATGTTGGGTCCATAAAAGCTATACAATTAGAAACCAAAGACTAGCATTGGTATCATCAAAATGATTGCATAAGTTTAAGCATAATCTCTACCAAAGCGTTGTTTAAACACAGATATGTTTAACTGGCAGGAAAGAGTGACATATTGAGCAGTGACTTCCCCATTATATAGAGATTAGTTTATCAGTTTCCTAACAGAAAGTGGAGCCTGATGGCGCAAGGCAGATAAGATTTGATGAGGAGAGTGAACAAGGGAAGGTCAGAAGCTTGGGGGAAGGCAGTGAAGTCCGCCGTCCCCGAGAAAGACCTCCAGGCCTCCAGGAGGTGCCTTTGCTGGGCAGTGGAGAGAAGAGGCACCAGCGAAAAGGCAGAATGTGAGCCTTAGGTGAAGTTTGCCTTCTCCCCAACTCTTCCTGCTTCTCATTTGTACCTGTGTGTTCAGGGAAGCCATTCTGAAGTCTGATTCAGTGGCTCTCTATGTATAGATGCAATTAGAGTCTAATTCTTTGGCTTAAGCTATAATAGGAATCACAATTTGGTTTGTAAATCACTCCAGATAGCACAGTGTGGAGTTAATTTCTGGTAAAGTTTGCCCGGAAGTCTCACATGTTCTCTTGAAGGTTGCAGTCAGTTTGACCTTCCTCTTTGACTTAAACATATTTGCATTGTATTTCTTTATTCACAGTGTTGAAACAGTGACTTTTGGACAGAAGTAATTTACAAGCAGATTTTAAAGAAGTGCGTATTCAAACTAAAACATCTTTGCAGATATTCAATCTTTTCAAGCGTTTATTAGAATGGTGTCTGACAGAACAAATACAGCAAATATGTTATAATTGTAATGACAATTTTAAAACATTAAAATCATTTGTAGTACACAGGCTCAACATCCTATTGATGAAAGAAGTTTAGGCAAAAATTTACCGCTGATAAACAAAAAGCCACCATTTGAAAACAAAAACAAACAAAAAAAGGAAAAGTGGTTTGCCTACATATATTATCAAGTGTAAGCTTTATTTTATTTTTTATACAGAATTTTACTTATTTATTGACATAAATATTATTTTATATTAATTTCAGTTGTACAGCATAATGCTTAGACATTTCTAGACTTTAAGAAGTGATCTCCCTGGCTAGTCTAGTACCTACGTGGCACTATACATAGTTATTACCATATGACTGACTATATTCCTTATGCTTTACTTTACATCCCCATGACTATTTTGTAACTACCAATTTGCATTTCTTAATCCCTTCATCTTTTTCATTCTGCCCCTCAACCCCCTCCCATCTATCACCCAGATAAATCTAATACCTAACACTAATACATAGTTATTACAATATTTTTGACTATATTCCTTATGCTACACCCTACATTCCCATGACTACTGTGTAACAACCAATTTGTACTTTTTAATCCCTTCCCTTTTTCACCATGCACCCTAACCCCCTCCCATATGGCATCCATCAAAATGTTCTCTGTATCTATGAGTTTGTTTCTGTTTTGTTTGTTTATTTTGTTCTTTAGATTCCACTTATAAGTGAAGTCATATGACATTTGTCTTTCTCTGTCTGACTTACTGTACTCAGCACAATAACAATATCCTGTAGGTTCATCCATGTTGCAGATGTCAAGACTTCATTCTTTTTTTATGGCTGAATAATAGTCCATTGTATATATGTACCACTTTATCCATTCATCTATTGACGAACATCCAGGCTGCCTGAACATTTTGGCCCTACAAATAATGCTGCAATGAACATATAAATGCACATGTCCCCTCGATGTAGTGTTTGGGTTTCTTTGGACGAATACCCAGAAGTGGAATTACTTGGTCCTTAGTTGTTTCTTGTTATAGCCTTTGTTTTAAAGTCTGTTTTGTCTGGTATAAGTATTGCTACCCCAGGTTTTTTTCCTCTCCATTTTCATGAAATATCTTTTTCTATACCTTTACTTTCAGTATGTGTGTGTCTTTCGATCTGAAATCAATCTCTTCTAGGCAGCATATGTAAGGATCTTGTTTTCTTATCCATTCAGCCACCCTCTGTCTTTTGATTGGAGCTTTTAATCTATTTACATTTAAAGTAATTGTTGATAGATATGTAGTTATTGCCATTTTATTATTCATATTTTTGATTTTTTTTTTCATCTTAAAGAAGGCCTTCTAAGATTCCTTGTAATATTTGTTTGGCGGTGATGAACTCGTTTAGCTTTTTCTTGTCTGGAAAGCTCTTATCTGGCCTTCAATAATAGCTTTGCTGGGTAGTGGAATCTTGGTTGTAGGTCCTTATGTTTTTCATCACTTTGAATATTTCCTGCTAATCCCTTTTGGCCTGCAAAGTTTCTCTTGAGAAATCATTTGACAGTCTTATGAGAACTCCCTTGTAGGTAACTAACTGCTTTTCTCTTGCTGCTTTTAAGACTGTCTTTGTCTTTAACCTTTGATGTTTTAATTATGATGTGTCTTGGTATGGACCTCTTCGGGTTCTTCTTGTTTGGGAATATTAGTGCTTCCTGGGCTTGAATATTTCCTTCACCAGGTTAGGAAAGTTTTCTATCATTATTTATTCAAATAGGTTTTCAATTTCTTGCTCTTTCTTCTCCTTCTACCCTGTTTCTCTGAAAATAAGACCTAGCCGGACAACCAGCTCTAATAAGTCTTTTGGAGCAAAAATTAACATAAGACCCAGTATTGTATTATATTATACTATACTATACTATACTATACTATACTATACTATACTATACTATACTATACTATACTATATTATGACCCGGTCTTATATTATAGTAAACTAAGACTGAGTCTTATATTAATTTTTGCTCCAAAAGACGCATTAGAGCTGATTGTCCGGCTAGGTCTTATTTTCGGGGAAACATGGTAGTACCCCGATGATGGAATGTTGGTATGCTTGATGTTGTTGCAGAGGCCCCTTAAACTGTTCTCATTTTTTGGAATTCTTTTTCTTTTTGCTGTTCTGAATGGGTGTTTTCTGCTATATTATCTTCTAAATCACTGATTCAATCCTCTGCTTCATCTAATCTACTGTTGACTCTTTTTAATGTATTCTGTATTTCAATTATTGTATTCTTCATTTCTGACTGGTTCTTTTTTATGGTTTCTATCTCTATTTTTATGTTTCCTGTCTCTTTGTTGAAGTTCTTCCTGAAATCACTGAGCATCCTTATAACCAGTGTTTTGGTAGGTTAATTGTCTCCATTTTGTTTAGTTATTTTTCTGGAGCTTTGTTCTGTTCTTTTATTTGGGACATGTTTCTTTGTCTCTCCATTTGGCTGCCTCCCTGTGTTTGTTTCTATGTATTAGGTAGGGCTACTATATCTCCTGGTCTTAGTAGAGTGGTCTATGTAGTAGGTGTTTTGTGGGGCTCAGTGGCATAGTCTCCCTGATCACCAGAGCTGGGTGCTCCACGTGTGTCTGTTGTGTGGGTTGTATGTGCACTCCTGTTGTAGTTGAGCCTTGGTTGCTGTTTGCACATCAGTGGGAGGGATTGACCCTCAGGCTGATTGGTTGTGAGGACTGGCATGACTCCAGTGGAAGAGTTGCTGTATAGGGCCTGACCCTACAGAGCAGAGTTTGCTTTAATGGCGCTCTGGTACCTGCCCAGTCTGCCCTTTAGTTGTGTGTCCTTGGAGGCAGCCAGGTGGTGCTCTGGATTGATCCATAGCTGGCCACTTGGTGTGCCAGCTCCGGGGTATCCTGGGAGGGGCCCCTGCCACAGTCCAAGTTCAGCTGCAGCCTGTGTCCTGCCTAGTGCCACCTGGAATGAGCCACAACGCAATATGCAGATGGCCACCACCCACACTGTGCTTGGCAGGGCCTTGAGAGGCAAGCCACAAACCAAGTCTGGCTGTCGCTAGTGCTGGGCTTAAGGCTGCTCAGCCAGAGGTATGGGACATGCGAAAGCCAGATGCTGCTTGTTTGGGGTTTGTGAACCTTTGAGAGATTTTATGTAAGTCTGCAGCATGAGCCAAGGCAGGCTGTTTGTGTGGAAAAGCCACTGGAAGTGGCTTGGGTGGGCCTGGAAGTTGGGCAGGACGAATGAATGGTGTTAGCTAGGTTGATGGAGACTCAGATATGGCACCAGCTTGTGTCTGCGTGCCAGGAACGGAGAGGGCTCAAGAAAGAAACAATGGCTTCTACCAGCTCCTCCATTCAGTAGAAAGCTGCCCCTCCAGACCTTGCCTTGAAGCCAGACAGCTCAGTTCCTCCCCGTTTGTCCCTGGTGTCTTTCAAGCTGCTAGAACTCAGAGCGAGAGAGTCTCAGTAAATAAGTCTGTGCTTGAGCCCTTTAAGAGAAACACTTGACACTGCATTTGTGCTCGTCTCACTCAGCCACAATCTTTGCTGGTTTTCACCACCAGAAGTTATGGGGACTTCTCTGCCGGCAGTGAATCCCTGGGCTGGAGATTCCCTAATGTGGGCTTGGAACTCCTCACTCCTCCAGAGGGGGGTTTTGCGGTCTAGATATCCCTCCTGATTTTTAATAGTCACATGCAGGTGTAAGACCAGCACGTTCTGTGTCTCTGCCCCTCCTACCAGTCTTGAGGTGGAATGTTCTGTCTGCCCTTAGTTGTAGGGCTTTGGTTCAGCAATTCTAAATGGTGGTTGTTCTGTAATTCAGTTGTAATCTTGATGTGGTTTTTGAGAGGATTCAAGTACAGCATTTACTTACTCTGCCATCTTGACCCAGATTCCCTCTCAAGTATAAGTATTAAATGTGGCCAAAATATGGATTATCTTAATCTGCTCGAGATGCTATAACAAAACGCCATAGACTGTGTAGCTTAAACAACAGACATTAATTTTCTTGCAGTTCTAGAGGCTGAGTCCAATATCAAGGTACTGATAAGGTAGGTTTTATTACGAGACTTCTTTTCTTGGCTTGTAGGTGTCTGCCACCTTGCTGTGTGCTCACCTGACCTCTTCTTTGTGATGTGAAGAGGGAGCTCCTGTGTCTCTTCCTCTTATAAGGGCAAAAGCCCGATGGGATTAGGCCTTTACACTTATGACCTCATTTACCCTTTATTAGTTCCTCGTAAGTCTTATCTCCAAATACAGTTATAGTGAGAGGTAGGGCTGGAACATGTGAATTTAGTGAAGGCGGCGGATGGGCACAAACATTTAGTCCATAACATGTATTACTAAATGTATAGTGATAAATGTTTATATTAGTTAAAATATATAACTAGTTGACTATGTATTATGTGTTAAAATACAACTATTTTACTTTATAATAGTCAAAAAGTAATAAACAAAACTCAAAAGATATTACATTCAGATTATATTCATTGTATATAAAATATACCACAATAAAGAAAGAATAAAAATAATGGAAACCTAACAGTGATAGTACCACTATCATTTTTATAATAGTAGTAATAATAATATCCTGCAGTTTTATAGCATTTTACAATTTACAAAACATTTTGACCTATCTGGCTTCATTTACTGGAATTCCAGCAGCTCTCCCAATAGACATTCAATATGTCTATTGAATGGTGGTAGGGTTCCAGCAGAAAGAGGCAGTCTGCCTACACATTCAGGGAGTGTCCCTACTGTTCCATAGCCTGGAGGAATCCCGCCACCACCGCGGCAGGTAGCAAGGTAGATGATTTCATTGGCAAAAGGGACAGTAAGACTGAACTCTCAAATTTCTCTTCCCCTCTTCTTGAGCTAAGTAGGAAGACCTCTTGCAAGACAGATAAGGAGGATCCCTGCCACAAACGGGTTACATGGGTACGGCCCTTAGTTGAGTGCCTAGCTCTAGAGAACCTTCAATGGAATTGAATAATTAGAATTAATAATGATCAAAATAGCAGAGCCAGGTACCATGACGTGACCATGAGCAGGTCAGCCTGGCCATTCCAGGCCTGAAACTCCTGCTACTTTCCACCATTTTCAACTCAGGGATGTTTAGAGCTGGGCTGTCAGTTGTGGCCACAGGTGCCCCTTTTTTTTTTCTTTTTTTTTTTTACACTTTGGGGCTACTACTAGCCCTGTAGCTGAGGATTCAAAGAGACTGGCTTTGCCCTTGTTAACACAGTAAGCCTGACAATAGGTTGAGTTTACTTCGAGGATACACTGTCCATGAGACTGTCACTCCAGTGAGGACAGGACATACTACTGCCACGCTCAGCATTGTATTCCCAGCAACGAGCTCAGTGTCTGGCACATAATGTGACCTCAGTGAGCATTCGGTCAACTAGGATCCTCACTTCGCAATTCTGAGCCTTGAGGAGGCAAGCATGTGCCAAGTTCAGGAGAAAATCCACTCCTTGTTAACATTATTAAACACAAACAAACAAGAGGACAAAATAAAGACGCCTATAGAAACAGCTTGAATAAAAGACAGTCTGATTTTTGCTAGTACCTAAGCTCGCTAAATTTAAGTGAAATGTCCCAACACCATGTCAAAACATTTACATATGCCTTTCTAACTGAAAGCCTAGGATTGTGGCAAGGCCTTAGCATGCTTAGAGCACCTTTTGATCACCACAAATTCTAGGCTTGCCCATGACGTTGTTTTGACAGTGATGTTGTGGCTGGAGCCTTGGCCTGCCCGTCAAATGGCTGAGCCTCTGCTTCCTGGCTCAGTTACTGGCTCAGGTGACCTCAGACATAATCCCAGTAAGCTCTGGCCATGGCAATTCTGGGTGAGGTTTAAAGTAGTGGTGATCAAGGGGCTAGGCCCAGCGTTAGTTTGGGTTTGTCTATCAAGATAGCATATGAAATTTGTGTTGATAACAGTCAGACATGCCAGGCTCACTGGAAACACCAATGCCCAAAGTGTGTGATATTTACAATGATCCCTTTCTAAGAGTCACTTGAGTTTTAGACAGAGAAATGCGTTCATAGCTAGATATCAGTTGGTGAGGCACTGACATTCCACAGTCCGTTGAGTTAATCCCTTGTAGAGGTCCCAGAGATATTTCCACTGCTGCTGTCTTCTCTTCTAAACTGGTCATCTGAATATGATAAATGTGAGTTTTACTGCTAAGATTAGATATTCCCTCAGCCCTAGCTGTGTAAAGTAGGGTGGTTTTGACCATGAACGTTAGAGAAGTGAAAGGAAGGCTGTGTCATATAAGATGTGATAGTCTCCATGGGTAAGTTAAGAAGCGTCCTTTGAACAGGAAGTCTGGCTGTGTTCGCAAAGCATACGTTAGGTGGCAAAAGCAAACCTGTGTTTTAAGAGGAAATGCTGTTGTGTCCTTGGAAGCCTCAGACAGTTTCCTGACTGTGTTGGTTTGTGTCTTTCAGGTCCGCTTCTCACAGGTTTGGGTGGGAACTGTTGGGTAGCACAGTGAACAATACATTGCCCTTGAAGAGGTGGGGAGCCAAGCTAGCATGCTACCCCCAGAGGCCAGGGCCCACAGTCATTTGTTTGGCCAGCGTCCTCACTTAGCGTTGTGTCATTGGGCTGGGCCATGTAGGGTCAGCCTTCATCACAGTTTGAACCCACTTAATAAGCTGTGCCTGTGTATCCAGGTTTGAAATCACAGGAGAGCACAGGCCAGAAACCAAACCCATCTTGTAACTCCCTTCGTGGGTGGAGAAAAACTGTCCATAAAGACCAGGCACCCTCTAGCATAAGAGAAAAGAAACATGGACTTGTAGGGACATGAGGGGCTCTTGGAAATTCCAAAGTTCCAATATGGAGTTTCACGGTTTTTCAGTTACATTCTTGTTAGGTCATTGGCTGTGTGGTGTGTGCCAGACACCGTCCTGGCTGTTGGGGGTACCGACACGACTAGGAGAAAATCACTTCCCACAGGAGCTCAGCAGTCAGTGAAAACTGTAGGCTAGCAAACGCCTAGGCTAAGTCCTGCTGAAATCAAGAGAGAAAAAGGAGAACACAGTGCTGTGGGGACAATGAGTGTGTGGCATATATACTGCTGGGGGAGGAGAGTGTTCAGGCAAATTCATGGGGAAGAAACCCTTGAGCTGAGTTTGAAAGAAGTGGACGTTTGTCAGGCAAATGTGTTTGGTGGGGGAGGTATTCCAGGCAGGACAGAACAAGGCCCCTGGGGATGGAGATAGGTGATTACCCCTGAGCCCACCAGGGCCTGGCACACAGTGGGGTGCCTGCAGTGCGAGGGGACTAGCTGTCATATGAGGTGCCCTTAGGTTTTCCCTGAGAGGAGGGAGTGAGTTCCAGGGACGAATCCCTACCAGAAGCTGATTCAGGCCACGTAGTTATGGCTAAGGGGTTTTGGTTTCATAGTGCAGGTCTTAGGAAAGCTACTGATAGCTTCGTAAGCAGGAGAGAACTGGATTCCAATGAGAAGTTTAGAAAGATCAGCCTGGGCTGTTCTGGAGATCGGGTGTCAGGAGGTCTCCGTGAATAGCCCGAGGAAAGGCAGCACCCGTGCTTCCCCACTCGAGGGCAGAATTTGGCCCAGACTTCACATCAAGGGTATGCGTGGTGGTCCTGGGAGGGTGCTGCCTGGGGGCCTCTGTGTTCCTGGGGAAGCAGCAGGCGCTCTAGGCAGATGTAGTGCCTCTTGGTGGAAGGGGGCCCAGGGCTGGAGGAGAGGGAAACAGTAAAGAGACCACATGGCATTTTTGGGGACTAGGTCCTGAGCACATGTGAAAGCCCCCAGAAATATGTAACAAGAAGACTTTGCAAAGAGTGCACTTGTACAATAGCAAGTAGGGATGAGTAAAATAGAGTAAGAAACAATGAATTTTTGTATAAATTTACTTTCAAAGAAACAAAATGAAGATCATGCATTGTATGTGGTTTTTGTATCTTACTCTGTTGACTTAGCATCATTTCAAAAGCATTTGCTTATAACCTTAAATATATTGTTGTTTTTTGCTAAATTCCAAGGAGTTCTTTAAGCTCAGGAATAATGCTTCCCAGTGCCTAACACAATCCACAGAAGGGACCTCCGTGCAAATAAATTAAAATATTTTACTTAGGTCAATTTAAAAAATAGAGTTGGAAAGATAAATTATTTGGCTCTGCAGTGGCATGCCGGACCAAGTATAATACAGCAAAATATCAGTCTTTCAAAAAAAGTCAAAGGAAAAGATTATGCTCAAAATTGCTCCTGGCTGGCTGGCCTCCTGGTTATTAATTCAAATGTCCCTCCTATTGGTGCTGTTAATGGCTTCAAACAGATCTTGTCTCCTTTTATGCAAGGGGAAAATTGGAGCTATTCCAAGCAAAATAGCAGTAGCAGAAGGAAGCCAACATTTGCAGCATTGTTAGATAACTCCAACTATTAATTTTCTTCAACCAAGTCCCTTTTCATTTTTCACAGATATTTCTTACACTGCTTAAGTCTGCAAGTTAGATATTCTTAACGCTTAAAAAGGTTTTTAAGTAAAAAAAGAATTTTCTCATTTGATTAGCATCCTGTCTCTTGTCCCGGACTATTTCACCAATATAAGGTACTGACAAAGCAGTGGAAACCTCAGATGTGGTGTGGGTTTTGGTTCTCAACTAGAGATGAGGTGGGGGGGGGGGTAAGGGCTGGAAAGGGGGCATAGAATCTTTGGGGACAGGGAGGAAAGCTAGGCAGCAATAATTTGAAAAAGTTCCCCATATGATTCTGACATGTCTGCAGTTTGAAAACCACTTGAGAGTTGTTGAATCTTAGAGTTTAAGGGATTTCTGAATTCAGCCAACAATACCTCCTGCCCCTCAGGTCATAACCTCCCGTGTTTGATCCTGAGATCTATGCTTGCATACCTTGAATGAAAGCATAGATCTCATGCTTGAATGAGGGCGACCTCATTGGATATGACCTTATGGGCCCTATAATATTTAGAAAGTATTTCTTCATCTTGAACTCTATGTAGTAGTCATGTTTCATTATTTGAATGCCTTAAATCCATTCCGCCTCCCTAAGCGCACCATGATTTTCTTTTGGGGCATAACCTATCTTCCATTGGGGCAGCCTAGGTTGGACGAATCAATCTAGATATCCTCCAGATGTGGAAGTCAAAGGGCTCTCTGGCAGTTCTTTCTGCCAGACTCTTCCTGTCACTTCTCTGGGACAGTCGAGGGACAGGCATGTAACCCAAACATGTCTGATAAAACTTGTGCTTCTGGGATTTGAACAGAGTGACACAAAGACCAAGTTAATAGTTAGAATTATTTTATTCTTGAGGTAGTGCCAGGTAAGGTGGTTGAGAAGTTCCTGATACTGACCTTCTAGTGTCACCTCTGTCTTGTCAGCCCCAAGTCTGGTTTCTCAGCCTTTCCAGTGACTGATGAATGCCTCTGTCCAAGTTAGGCAATTTCTGTTGCTCACAACCAAAGAATGCCACCTGACATTATCTGCCACCTCTAACTTTACCCTAGAGGTGATCTCTGATCTCTGCTTTACATAAAGTACATCTGATTCCCTTTCAATACGACCTCTGACATTTTTAAAGACATGTTCCATGTCCCATCCTAAGATTTCTCTGTCTTAAGTAAACATCCCAATTTCCTCGAATACTTCCTCACCTGTTACGGTTTATGGAGCCTTCACCATTCTGTTTTCCTTGGCATGTAGCCCAGTTTACCAAGGTTCCTCTTACAGTGTGCCATCTGGTATTGAAACCGTAATATCCATTTGGTACTTTGACCAGTTCAGATTATGGTCAGATTTTTTCCTTCTTTAACCTAGATACTTATTTATATGACTGCAAACAGAACTTGCATTATATTTTATTAATTTTATTTTATACTCAACTCAGATTGAGTGACACATAGTGGTCATTTTAAAACCTGGAGTTATTATTAATAATAGACCCTCTGGCTTTTTCATAAGACAGTGCTGAAGTCAGATCTTCCATCTTGTATATTTGTAATTGATTTTGAAAATCTAAAAGTGGCACATGGCATTTATTCTTGTTAAATGTTGTGCCTTTTGTTTTTGGTCTGTTCTTAAGCCAATGCCATTGACACATTTTTTTGACACTGTCTAATCTTAATACTTTCTCACATCTTTTTATCATCTTCTCATTTGGTAAGCATGCCTGTGACATTTCCTTTACGCCATTGGGGAAAGCGCTGCTCAGTTCAATGGTATGGCACCGGAGACCTTCCTCCAGGTAGCCATCAATTAATTATCGTGTCAGCACAGTGTATTGCTTGCTGAGGATCAAACTTAACGACACTGTATTTTTCCATCTTTCCCCATAGAAAATGATGAGCGGCACTGTAGGCTTTCTGCTGAAAGCGCCGTACACAATGTGTCCATGTGGAGGGTGGGGTGGGCATCTGTGAAATGTGGAGGTTGCTTTTCCATGTTTCTTTCATACTGGCACCAATTCCCCCCAAACAAAGTCTTAAACAAAACCCCAATACATAGAAGATAACAATGGGTTACCTCAGGGTTAAGTGGAAGTGGGCTGGGCAGTGGTTGGCCCCAGCACCCTTTAGGCCACCCCTCACCATCTCCCAAACCCCGTTGCATCTCTTCAGAAAGGAATGATTTCTAGGGGCTTATGGTTTTTAGCATTCTGATTTAAAAACACCATGAGTAGCAATAGTTCCCTTTATTATTTCTTCTGCCTTCGAGTCTACAGATGGTAGCAGGAAAAGCCAAGATTTTATCAGAGAATCTGCTTTTAACATGTTTCTATTTTATCTTAAAAATGCTATTGGAAACCTCCTAGTGAAAACTTTGCACTAGAGACTGTTGGTGAGTCATGGGTGTCCTCTTCAATCCATTTCTTAAAGACTTGAGGAAAATATACATGACAAAATGTATGACTATTACTATTAAAAGACAAAATAAAAACTTCATAGACTGAAATGATGGATTGTTGGAATTTCATAGGGATAAATGTAAAAATGCCACATTTAAATTTTAATATGTTCAAAAAAATAGATTAGGTGAGCCTAAGATTGAGAGATATGTAAATTAGTGGAATTTTGCCTTTTGCCTTTTGAGAGGAAGAGTTCCAGAATGAGGGTGGCAAAAAATTATGCTACCTCTTGTGAAGAGCCCATTATGGATCAGATACGTGATACAGAGCAAGGTTGAGAAACTGACCATCTAATAGACCACTATGCTGTGGTCGTACACGAGGAAGCAGGACAAATCTATCAGGAAAGCTTTCTTCAGGGGATTTTCATGTGGAGAATAAGTAAGATCCACGGGTCATTCGGCAAACTATTATGGAAGGAGTCCCAGCTTGTGTTCGGGCACATTCCGTGATGGCTATTCTGGGATGAAAATCAGTTCCGGCATTTAAGAGGCTCCCAGTATAATGGAAGACACAGACAAGTGACTCGACCATGACATTTATGTGTGCCAAATCTGACCTAGAGATAAAATAGGTTGCTGGGCACTGGGGCAGCTCGAGGTCAAGGTAGGAAAGAAGTTTGCTTCTCCCTGGGGGTGGGACTCCCAGGATAGTCTTTGGGCATATAGTAGGGGTCTCCTGATGGAGAAGCAGAGCAGAGACATTGAGAGGAACGAGCCTTACCGAGGACTCCTGGATGGCTGAGATTTTGTCACTGCGCTTAGTGGCCCTAATTATAATTTGTGCAGGAAAAGCCATGTTGCTCTGTCCTGACTGGGTAGTCACTATAGCATTCATTACTTTATTGGTTATTTTCCCTCCTCATTTGTCCTTACCCACAAGCTCTTCTGGCCACCTCTACCTTTAGGTTAGTGGATTTCCATACAGGACACCTCTCCCCTGGCATGAGGTATGGAGACTAATCTAGGGTTACCTCAGGATAAATGGGGCTTATTGAAAAACTGCTTACTAGGGACCGGCAGGGGAGTGGGTACTGTCTGCCGGGATCTCAGCTATGGCTTCTGTCTGGCTTTGGCTCCAGCACAGGTCACAGTGGGGTAGCACAGCAGCACCCCTCTCAAGGGGCTGGTGGGTAAGATTGACATTGTAAGGCTTGTTCTGCTTTGAGATGCTTTCTCCTTTCAGAAGGCATTCCAGTATAGAGGCTAAAAGCCAGGGCTTTGGTTCTAATGCTTATTGACTAAGTATTCCTGGGCAGTACCACTTCTGCAAGCCTCAATTTCCTCATCTATAAAATGGACTCCTACTTCATTGGATTAAAGGAAATAATTAATAGAAGGCAACAAGCACCATCCTTAGTACATAGCGAGAGCTAAATACATTTAGTTTTTTTTAAAATTCAACTCAGTGATACCCTTTTACCACGTGTGTTGTTTGAACAAGACATATCCTCTCCCAACCATATTCCTGTCATGGACCTACTTCCATATCTCTGTGACCCTTGTGGGGTCACAATTCCACCTTGTGTTAAAATATCAAGCTCCCTTTGCTTCTGAGTCTGTGAGTTTACTAATAGTCCTTGGCAATCTGTCTTGTATTCCACCTTCATCCCTTCAGTTCTCCGCTGAATAGTAAAGGACACTGCTTCAACCATTCTCTTCTCAGCACACGTCCTGTTCTCTGTCTTGTCAAGTTCACAGTTGTATCTGAGTAGTTTTCTCCCTTCCCCTCACATTTCTGTTTTTGGTCCTCCTGATTGAGTCAGCGAGTTTCCTGCCAAATCTGTTCTTCCCAGAGTCTGTAGATGTGTTCGCTATCCTTTTCCGGTAACCCTTTGTTCTGATGGTCCAGAAAACCAAACGCTGCTCTTTGACACCATGTAAAAGCCAGCTGTTCCCCCCTCATTTCTTCCTTTCTTTTCCAAAGTTGTGAAACTTCAACTGGAAGAAGAGAGGTAAACACCTCCTAGAGCCCCGCAGATGTTCGAGTATTTTACCAAGAACTAGAGATACATGCTAGCTTTCTTCCCAGTTGTCAACTTTCCAAAAGAGAATTTTACATTCATTTAAAAAGACTTTTGACTACTTTTAATTGTTTAATATGAGAGCTCTAAGTTATGGAATTTAAGTTTTTTCTTTCAAGAGAAATGAAACTCATTTATGTATTCTCATATGTAGTAACTGTTTTAAGCACTGTATTCAGACTACCGATATTATATAGAAAAGATGTTTAAAGCATATTAAACTTACTTTGCATATAATCCCCAAATCCAATTGGAAATTTAATTTGTAGGAAAATGCAAACACTACAAAAAGTTGTTAAACTATAACTACCTACATACATGCAATTTATAGAATGCAATTAAACATGTAATTGCGTAAGTATACAAGCACAGATGCATGCCTGTTTCTTACCACTTTGTCTGGCTTTTTCTGTAAAACAGAAAATAGTCGAGATTAAAGCGGTGACTGTTCAAAACAATATATAAATAAATAAAGTGGTGACGGTTCAAGTTCACAAAGCGTGTGGTAGTTAATCATCAGCCCCATTGCCCTTTTCACTTATGTAATAAAAGGGAATCATTGTCTACATTTCATCTCCCTTTCCTAACGTTTCCCAAATACGGATGTCAATGTTCAGAAGTATAGCAACTGAATTGTGGCGTTAAGGCTCCGAGTTTAATGTGGCAGCCCAGGAGTAGACTAGAAGGGACCTGAAGGTAGAGAGTCCTGCCTTCTATTTCTCACAGAGAGCATTCCTTCTGTGAGCGCCAACTCGGAAGTGTGCCGACATGCCCAGTCAGTGAGCTTGTCTGATTTCTATTTCATAGCACTTCTCTCCTGCAGCAAAACCACAGGCTGTGAATACACAAAAAGCTCCAGGGAGCTAAGTGGTCTGTTTTCAGTTTCCCTATGATGCCAGACTATCAACCTGACCATAGAAAAACACTTAATATAATTTCCTAAACTTGATTGTGAATGCCAGTGTGTGTAAAAAGTGGGGTCAAATTCCTAGGACGAAAATAGACCTTCTAGTTCTCGACAGCTTGTCCTTATGGCCTTGTAGGGCAAAGAGACTGCCATCGAGGCCTGCTTGCTTATGTACTGCTGAGAAGTCCCAGCCAATTCGATGTACACATTTCCCTGTGCTGTATGGATTATGGCTGGCTAGAATAGTCAATTCGCTTATCATCCAGGAAATAGAGTCAGCCATCACTGGATCACTGAGCTTTGCTCTGAACCCTAGCTAGAGAACCTAATATATAGATTTTTAAATTCTATTCCTTGCCCCAGGCACTTGACCTGGGAAATATCTATTAGTATTCTAAGTTGGACCAAAGACCAATTTATTAGTCCTTCTCGTGGAACAACTCAAGCTTCCCTGACAATTTCGGGAGTAGAGAACTGAGAAGAAGCATGACCTCACTGTGTGGGCAGAACAGAACAACTTCTTAGGTTTGCAAAGCTTCTGGGGCTGCCACAGGCCAACTCGCCTAAGATAAGAGCGGGGAAGCTCATCACTGATGGAAGAGGTCATCACTCTCTGTCATGACTAGTATATGGGAGTGGCTGAACATATCAAACACAAGAGGAGATGAATTAGTGAATGATTGCCAATGCAGGATCCAACTGAAGGGCTATCCATTGCTTATCAAGAGCATACTGTGACAAATACTCCTTATCGGTAGGATATTGCAGTAAATGCTCCAAAGCCTCTTGCTTTATTTAATTTCATCAGTTTCATCCAGGATGCATCCAGCCTGGGATAGCAGAGCAGGAAGCTGGGATTTCATTATACAAAGTCCATTTAGCCAAACATGGGCTTTTTGACATTCAACTACACTTGGAGCCAAGGCTTTCTGTTATTCTAACTTCTTACCCACTTCTGGGAGAGGTGTTCAAATATATTTCCAGAACTTGAAACTAGCCAGTGTCCTGAGCAACTGCTATTAGAATTAGGGAAATTTAAAACTTAGTTCCAAATAATAACATGACCATTAAAAGAACAAATAAACCAACCCAAAGACACTCTGCTCAATGGTTTGAAAACTGAAGCTACAAGGGCACTGTGGGAGTCAAAGATGACATTTTAGGCCCCTGGTGCTACAAATAAGAAACTAAAGATCAGAAGAACTTTCAAGGGTGCATGCAGACCAGGGTCTTTCTGAGCTGGACATGCAGGAGATGGCAAGTCCGATTGTCCGCAGCGCCCACTAACTCCTAAATCCCTGTTCCTCTGGATAGCCACCCACTGCCAGGCCTCTTTTCGATGCCCTGCTGACTTTGTGCAGGCTCCAGTTTCCCTGGTGGAACGAAGCCCATGCAGCATTGATGTGGCTCCTGGCGTCCCCAGCAACCAAACAACACCTCTGTGTACCGGCCGCCTGCCTCCTACTGCACGGGTCTGCAGGTCTCAGGAGGAAAAACTGTGTGCCAGGGTGGTGGCAAAGACTGCCCACTGTGACCACCCCACTTAAAAATATATATGTATAAATGTAGGTTTGCTAGGCTTGCTACATACAGCACACGCTTTCTTTGTTGGCAAAAGCCAGTTCATGCTTTTACTTTGCACGATCAAAAATGTAGTTCTTGCTTTTGTGTTTGGTCTCTGACACCATGTATTTTTTCTTCCCTCTTGGTTTTGGCATCTCTCGTGTTTTCTTCTTTTATCTGTCTCTCCCTGCTCCCCTGCCTTGTCCTTCACAATGCATGCACTCAGGTATCAGATGCTGGCCTGCTTGCTTGCTTTGTGGATTACGTTAAGCATACTAGTTTTAGTTTCACTCCTTTAAAGATCCACTATGTACTAACCTTTCTCCCTCTGTTGTATTATCAATGTCAGTATGGTTCTGTTTGGGGGTCATTCTGCCCGCTCTCCAGGGGGCTCTTTCAGCCTCTGTGTTGATTCTCTGAACACACACACACACACACACACACACGCACACGCACACACACAGGGACACGCACACGCACACTCCCCTCTTGCTTGACTAATTGGCCATAGATATCCTGGGGGTTTCTGTGGTTCTTAGAGGCCAGTGTGATTGAATTGGCGTTTTGGGACTCCTAAACTGAGAACATTTAAAAGGTTGATTTAGAGGGAGCTTAGACAAAGGCGCTTTTAATTATGTTTTCCTCTGCTTTGCCAGTGCATACTGCTGTAGCTTGTCAGAGGCCGTCCCAGAATCATTAGGGGGCCAAGCCATTAGGTGTTCCTGCTTACTCTGCAAATATAACAGGCTTATCACGTAGAACTCTGTCTCCAGCTGGTTTAAAATGTAGGTGGTGCCAGTGGGTAGCAGCTGTTACAGGCTGGGGAGCCAGGAGACAGTGGGGACAAGGAGGTCAGAGTTGACAACTCAGTACAGTATAATGTATCCTTCCATTCTTCCACCCCAGTGGTGGAAGGTTCTAAAGGGCAAACTGCCTCCCAGGGTCCCCAGATGCCACCCTCCTCTTGCCAGCCAGATCCCAGGCAAGCTTTGCGCTGGCTTTCAACACATGGGACCAAAACACTCAGTCACATTGCAGATAATGAATAATTCATACATTTGTAATTCAAATAGTCATAGTGATGCATAATTCAAGTGAAAACTTGTTATTGTAAATGCCGGGAAATGGATTCATTTCAGAGATTTTTTTTTTTTTAATGTTAGATTATTATTTTCCTTAAGTTTCAAAGTTGGAGCTGCCTCTATTTTTGCAGCTGTTTTATCTGAATTGGTGCTGGGCTTAATGGCTTTGCCACAGTGTTGATCAGATAGGGCAGTGCTTATGGTTGGGATATTTCACCCAATAACAAGCACTGAGTTGCTTTTTTGGTCCTGAGAAATGAGGTTAGTGTAGACATTCTATTTGTGGTCTCTCCATGGTCATGCTTGCTTCCTGTCTCAACTACATTAGTGAATTTTTTAAAAAACACTTTATCATAAAGAGTTTCAAACCTACACAGATAGTAAAGAGAATAGTATAATGACCCCCTATGCAGCCATCACCCAGTATTAACAATTATCAGAACAACCCCATGCATCCCCATAGACTAGTTTAAATCAAATTCCATGTTAAAAAAATCATTTCTTCTATTTCATCCAGTATACTTTAGCATGTTAGCAGCACTTCTGGGCTTTTAGGAAGAATGGCCATCTCGTACCCAAGGTCCAGGAAGCCTCCTCCTTGGTGACATGCTCTGGGGGCAATTGTAGTTTCATGGAAGTGGAGGGCAACCTGGCCTCACCCCCAGTGACATGTGACATCACACAGGAAACCAATCCGTTGCAGGAATGCCCTGAAGTGCCTCCTCTTCCCTCCGCCCCCGGGCAGTGGCCTGGCATCATGGGAATCTGCCTTGTCTGCTTGTTGGTGGTAACATGACTCTCTTTCTCTTTGAGCCCATATCAAGTTTTTTAAATCTCTTATATTAGCCTATGGCTAGGACATCAAGGAGCTAGATTTTTCACAAGCAAGCCTCGCTCATTTTTCATATTTTCAATACAAAGGAGAGTATGAAAGTTGTGGTTAGGACGATCGGTGTTTACTGGCGCAAAGAAAACAGTGTCATATTAAGAAACTGACCCTGGATCTAATATTTAGTCATGTACAGGAGAAGGTTGAAGAATTTGTTTACAATTTCTAATTTCTGTAATTCAGAGAACATGGCAGGGAAAATAACCCTTCTCTAATTCTAATATTAAACGTTGCTTACAAGGTGATCGTTGCTTTCCATAATATATATGTTCCTGAAAAACGTACGTATACACTGTTTTTTTGTTGTTTGTTTTTTTGTGGGGAGGGGAGTGCTAAATGATTTCTGTTGAATCTGTTGTTCTCCATGGGGCTTTTGAAATAAATCTATTTGAGAAGCAAAGACTGCTTTTAAAAAATGAATAAACTCCGTCTGTATTCATTCCTTCCTTCCTTCCTTCATTCATTCATCATTCATTCGGCTCTAAATACCTTGTTAACTGGCACATTTTATAAATTTGGGCTTATGTGCATGTAGCATTACCTAATTGGCATTTTGTGTCTCTAACTAGTGGACTCATTGAGCACAATAACTGACAGCAATCACACTGGGACAAATACTTTACATTTATTGTTACACTTAACTGTCTTACAAAAAACGGTGTTAAATGAAAAGACATTGTTTGGCGGTGGAATTCGGAGGGTCAAAAATCTACCTATCTCTGTCCATATCTCTTTGCTTTCTGACTTGTTCCGGAGGAGGCTCAATTAAGACAACATTAAGATAAAACAGTTTTTTACCTGGGGAAGGCAGCAAATATTATTACAAATTTCTAAAACAGCACATTATCCTAAGGCAGTACATCCGGTTGTGTGAGCATCACTGAGCAGAGATCTGAGGCAGTGGGCTCTGAACACAGACGTAGGACTGGAAAGGCTCATGGACGTCCGTTACGGTGCTTATACATGTGTCTTCTCTCTATCTCTCTCTCTCTCTCTCACACACACACACATACACACATACACACACACTCCCACTCACACCCTAGGACTAATAGGACCACATTCTTCCAAGTCACTGAGGAATGGAAGCAGATGGGTTCTCACCCCTCCCTTTATATTTATACCCTGCTTTTAGATTCAGTCTCAGCCCGCAGCCGTGCCTGAGCTGGAGGTATTTCCTGTGTCCTGGAGGAAAGGGTAGGCGTGTAACGGACTCCAAAGCCAGGACCCCATGCTGTACCAAACAATAGTCTCAGTCTTGGAGGGCTAAAACCCGGGCTCCTCTCGTCTTCCTTGTTGAATCTAAGCCTGATTTCATTAGAAACCTGTACTCTTCTGGTGGCTGCTCTTCTGTGCTTTTATCAACTGCTTTTGTACTTTGTCAGCTTGATCTCTAGTTTGGCCTTGGAGCTTCTGGGAGGAGAAGCCTCAACAGAACCCAGGTCCCTTTCACTTCCGCAGCCACCCTGGGCCTACCTACTGTCTGCTTATTTTCCTTGCTTACCCTCCTTGAACTTTTCATGCTTTGATCTCGGATTCTTAGCTGTTAATATTCTGCTTCTCAGTTTGGAATACTTGAAATGCTTCACTGTATTTTCTCCCCATTCCTAAGCAAGGGGGATATCTAACACCAAAACATACTTTTTTTTATTTTTTATGCACAGGGTTCAACAGGGAGCATGTCCTGTTTTTTGCTGAACTGCCGAGTGACTTTAAAATGAGATCAACTTTATTTGGGAGGATAAGGAAGCCCCTTCCAGTTTAAAAATTGTGTCCCCTGTCATCAGCTATGGGACAAATAAAATTCCCATTACTGTTTTCACAGTGTGATTGAGCCACAAGAGGAAAGCAGCCCAGAGGGAGGCCCCACAGGTATCTTACAGCCCTGCTCTGAGCCTGCTGCCAAATGCAGGAACACTGTGGCCTTCTGTCTTGCTTTGCTTGGTATCCTATGGGTCATGTCAAAAAACTTTAGATTACATTTGGAATCTGGAAAATTCTGAAAAGTTTCCCTTAGACACTGGGTTCGACGTTTTCTTTTCACTCATAGATCTACACTGTTTTCCCTTCCAGTTTTTTGACCTACAGATTGGATGTTGTTATGGTAAAGCTTTAAAATGATGGCTTTTGAAAGCCTACAAGCAACCTCTTAAGTTGATATTTCTGATATTTCAAAAGATTTGTATCCTACTTTTACAAATAATTTTTACAAGTCATTCTCCATTTCCATTGTGGAGCATGTATACCTCTGAAAGCAGACAGTGTCTTTTATTGTTGTTCTGTTTGTACATAGCACATTAAGGTTATAAATATATTTTAGCTGAAAATACCAGCTTTCAAAAAAGTTAATAGAAATTATGAACCCTTGATTAAAATGTAAATTTTAGAAAGCGATCAATTATCCCCAACATCTTGTATCTATATAGAACTGAAAAATGGCCAAAGAGCGTCGTACACCATCAATTACACTGACACTTTCTAAAAAAAAAAAAAGTATGTAGGAGAAAATACCTTAATTCCTTTGTCAGTTCTCCTTTTAGTTTTCAAGAGTCTGCTTAACTCCCACATAAAGGTATGTAGGGCAGCGTTAATCTATGTATCAACCTGTCCATGATTTTAAAAGGCACAGCAAAGAGTCCTCTCTCACCCTGCCATTTTTGGACTAGTTTCTTCCTGTTGCTCTTTTGTTCTTTGAGACACTTGTGTTGTCCCTCAACCCTTGTGGCACTGTGGGCTGGCACACTTTCCTGGATGGGCACCAGACTCCAGCAGGGTGAAATGTTTCTTTCATGTAATCTGAGTGAGAACCAAACTGGTGCCCCAAGTTACACTAGACCGAGGATTACCAGGAGGAAAAAGAAAACAGGATCCATCATTTCAGAGTTCAGCCCAGGAACCACTGATATGAGTGTCAGCATTGGACAGGACAGATGGGAAGATTTATGGGAAAAACCCACATAATTTAACTTGATCCAGGAAAGATTTTTTTCAGAGTTTCAGAGGGCAACGTTAATGAATTTTTGTGAAAAATGAGTATCTCTTCTGAAAAAGGAAGACTTTGGTTATCTTCCAATATGATTGGGTCATCATATTGTAAGATAATACTTCAATGCAATTAGCTCCTTGTACTGTCCAAAGTGTGTGCCAGGAACACATGATTACATCTCGTTCATTATCACCTTTCCCAGCTCAAGGGCTGCTATGAACATCATTTCCTTCCAAGGTCAGCTGTAGTTCCCGCACTGAGAACTGTCTAGGTATATTTAACTTTGGGGATGGGCCCAACATGCCACTTTAAAAGATGATCGTATTGTTTTTCCTGCTTTCCATTTCTGAAAAGGCGAGGCTTTGGCCAGTGGGTACTCGACATATCTGGCTGCAAATAGGTTCCTAGGAGCCAGGCAATGTGGTGCCTAATTTCAGCATTCACTTAAGTAAAATTATTTATGACAGTCCCTACAGGGTTTTTTTTTCCTCCCCTAAAGGGGGAGATGTGCAGTCTCAGCCAGATTGCAGGAATATTTACACCCAGGCTCAGCTATTGATGCATTTAAAGTATGGCCTTGAAGGTTTCAACTAGGTATGGTACATAAGAGGCTGAATTAAGTGTCCAGAAAATGGAAAGCAGTCATCTAAAACATCACTAAATCAAGTTCTCAAATAATCACATAGCTTAACATTTTTTTACATAAGCAGCTGAAACAACATCAGAAGAACTCTCTAGAATGACAGGGTCAGTCACTCCATGCCAGGGGTTTAATCACCCAAGCCACAGAAAACCTGGATAAGGGAGATTTGAGTTGAGAAAACGGTCATTTCTAACTATTCAAGTTTGCATTACAAATTGCAAGGATGTTCCAATGGGTTAGGATGAGGCAGAGGGAATCTGGACCATATTTTATGAAATGGCCAGACAACGAAGAGCAAGAAACACAGGCTCCAATTTAGAAACAAATGGGGTTCCTAGAACCATTGCATGTCAGGGCTGGATGAGTCTTTAGAGGTCAGTTGTTTTAATTTCTCTTTAGTTGCATGATTCTGCAAAATTAAACAAGGGAAAGGGGTTGCAGGAAAAGGTCTGTAATGTTGTCCTCACTGATAGGTCAGAAAGTTCTGAGAACCAAATTTCAGAGCAGAAACACAGGACAGGCTCTGTTGTTTCTACTAAAACAGGGCAGATGAAGCACCATTTTCCAACCCAAATGCTTTTTGTGATGAAATTCTCTTTTTGATATTAATAAGACAATCTTACGAGTTTATAATTTATGTTGCGTAGTTGCTACTCAGCAAACAATAAATCTTTTTCTTATTAGACTTGATCTTGGTTCAGAAAATGAGACTGATGCAGAAAATAATGAATAGAAGAGGTAGTTGTCATAATCTAACAGAAAAATGAGTTTATAATACTCTCGATCTTTTTGTTAACTTTGCTTATTAATTAGTAAATTCTAACAGATGTAATATAGATGATTTAGGAAAAATGATTCCAGCAAAATAGCTTTTCTAACTGTATGGAACCTGAGGGTTGTGTGTGTGTGTGTGTGTGTGTGTGTGTGTGTGTGTGTGTGAGAGAGAGAGAGAGAGAGAGAGAGAGAGAGAGAGAGAGAGAGAGAGAGACTATTGCATTGCTGTGGCTAGGCATCAGCAAGAAGAGTATGTATGGGTAGCAATTCTAATCATCCATGCGTTCCTTATTTGCAATGGGAGTAACTGTTACATACATTCATGTGGTCAAGAGGGGGTGAGTAATTCTCCCCAAGTCTGGTAACGGGAATGGACATTTGGAGTTGGAATCCTGGCATGTTTGAATGTCAGATCCAGGCTCGGACAATCAGGAAATCACTTCTCTTCTGCTTTCCTTCCAGTATTGATCACCTAGCAGAATCTATTCTATGCAAATTATGTAACGTAATTTTTTACTCCCTCCTCCCTAGAGGAAATAGACTTTTACTCAGTAAGTTAAATGCTATGGTTAGAGAGTGTGTTGTTTCATTGTGGGAGGGACAGAGACAGAAAGAGTTTGGTCTCTGAGGGCTCTCCTAGGCTTGCTGTAGCTGTATCTCTCAAAGTCTGATCAGTGGACCCCTGAGGGTACCCAAACCCTTTAGCGAGATTCATGAAGTCAAAACTATTTTTATAACACTGAGTTGTTTTTTGCCTTTTTTAATGGGCTGACTTTTGCATTGATGATGCGATAACGATGGTGGGAAAGACTGCCAATGCCTTAAGAAAAGGCCGTGGCACCAAACTGGAGCAACTGTCACTGTCATGCACTTGCTTGTAAAATATGCTAGTTTCACTTAAGAATGCCCTGGTAAAGCAATAAAAAGTATAGATTGTATTCATCTTGATCCTCGGTTACAGGTCTTCTTCATATTTTGACAAAAGGGAAGTACCCAGAAAGCATGTCTGCTGCATATGTAAGACCCATGGTAGTCTTGAGGAAAAACACCTGTGCGGTTGTTTGAGTCGTGAGCTTAACTAGCTTCTTTTTTCATGGAACATTATTTTCACTTGAAAGAATGACTGACAGGCAAACTATGGTTATTCTGACTTGGATATATAGCAGATGTTTTCTTGAAAATGAACTAGGCAAGCTGTCATTTCAAGGAAAAGAACTGACAGTATTTGTTGCCAATGATAAAATGCAAGTTTTCAAGGGAAAATTAGACGTTTAAAAACTTGTATCTTCCACTGTGGGCTTGACAGCTTCCCAAACTCCAGTAGTTTTCTCATGAGATTTGTAGTGATTTTAACAAATGTAATTTTTTGGGAATATTGTAGAATAAAATGTGCCAACAGTTGGAAGTTCTGAATAACTCAGTGAGTTTCCAAATGACCAATGCATAATATTACACAATCATGCACGGGTTCATGGTGAAATCTAGACTGATGGAGTTTAAAGTAACAGTGTGAAAAGTTCCTTGATAATAGACTCAGATTCCTTTTGCAGCTAACCTTTCTTTAAAAAAGCTACCACAGGTTGAGTTTTGGTATCAAAGAGGAATATCTAGTTATATGAAAAGGTTATGAAAGTATTCCTTTTTCCAACTACATAGTCTGTATAGAGCTGGATTTTCTTTATATATTTCAACCAAAACAACATATCACAACAGATTGAATACAGAAGAAGATGTGAGAACCTGGACAGTCACTAAAGAAATTTGTAAAACTGTATACCTTCCTAATCTTTTAAAGTCATGGTTACTCTTTGTGAAGATGTTATTTAGGTAAACATGCAACTGGGTTATTATTATTTTTAAATGAATTAACCAATAGTTTAAAAATTCCCCAGTTTTAAATTCTGTAGTGGCAAATACCAGTAGCTATGACCTATATAAACAAAAGCTCTTTGGGGTCCTCAGTAAGTTTTAAGAGTGTAAAGGGGTCCTAAGATTTAAAAAAAAATTTTGGTGACAGCTGGTCTATAGGTTATAGTTAAGTGTCTCTTGGAGCTCTCGAGTCTATTAGAAATACACTGGGAAACTATTAGGTTGGTGCAAAAGTCATTGTGGTTTAAAAGGTTAAAAATAATTGCAAAAACTGCAATGACTTTTGTACCAACCTAATATCAAAAGAAACAGAAGAATATGGGTAGTGGGGAGATGTGGCAGTTTCCTCGAAACAAGGTGAACTGTTTCTAGGATAACACATAAACACCGAAGGTGCAGGGTGAATCAGGTTGCTGATGGAAAATAAAGGCAACATCAAGTAGCAGGTAACTTTAAAAAGACTCTCCTTCCCTTATTTGGACCTAAAAAGCCTTTTCTAGCTCTCCATTTTAAGAAAAGAATAGATTAAAAGAGCAGATTCTAAATGAACAGAAACTCAATTGGAATCTCAGCAAAGGTGCTTCACTAACTGTGTAATCCAGGCGAATCTTAGTGGTTACCTCAGTTTTCCTATCTGTAAAATGGGATAATAACACTTAGAGTTATTAGGTATAAAGTATGGCATTGCATTCTTATGTACCTGACCCAGTGCCTGGCACATGGTAAATGTTCAGTAGATACTAGCTGATCAATTAAGCACACACACACACACACACACACACACACACACACTACAAGAATATGAAACATTTAGGAAAATAAAAGTTGACATTAAAACAGATCTGGCACAATTATGGCAAATGGTGGCCCTGCCTCATCTAGAACAGAGATTTTAAAATTGTGAAGCTTCTGGACTCTAGTGGTTTGAGCTCTGGGAAGGGTTCTGTGGGCCTCTTTATCCTGTGGCTGTCGCTGGTGCACCCCCACCCCCAACCCTCTCTAAACCCTCTCCAGAGACTGTTGTAATTAGTAACTGAGCAAGTGACAATAAAAGATGGTTTATAAAGAAAAGATGAGTGAACCAAAAGGAAAGTTCACGAGTTTCCTGGACGCAGCTCTCTCTTTTCTAAATCTGGTTTCTGCTGGCAGTATACTAGCGGTCTCTTTTCTTTGCAGTCAGGGATTTTAATGGCATTTTAAAAAGTACTAGGTTTCCCGTTTCTGCTCATTAGTGTGCATTTCCCAGACCTCTCTACTGACTTAGGACACAAGATCACAGACGATCCTTTTTCCAGAAACACTGGCTGTTTCCTGCCTTTCATGGAATCTCAGTTGGCTTGCTCTGGAGAAGCCAACTCAGTCTCAACTCCTCCCCGCTCCAGAGAGCACGGTGGTTAAGAGTCCTCCATTCTGGAGCTTGCGCAGGGTGCAGATCTGTACCAGCTGTGTGACCCTGGACGAGCTAACTTCTCTGGGTCTCAGTCCTTTCATCTGTAGAAAATGAAAGCAGTGTCGTTTTATCCTTATTCCCAAGCCCCACAGCCACTGCTTGCTTCTGAGGGGACAGCCCCTTCTGGGAGTGTTGCCTCTTTGGCTGTAAGGACCAGAGAACTGACTTGAACTAGTGTATGAACAGGACTTGGATGTTTTCTCAGTTTTAATGTGACTCTTTTTTTTTAAATCTTTTTTAAACCTTTGTTCCAAATTAATCTTTTTTTTCCCTGAATAAGCATTTTAATATATTTTTTTTCCATGAATGAGCATTACATTCTTTTCCCTGAATAAGTATAAAACACGTGCGATGTTCTTTTGGCATTCTGTAAGAGTAAGTGTTCTGCGTGGCCAAGAATTTATTCAAGTACCAAATTTACTACAGTTTTTAGGTAGTGTATAAAATAAGAGCCATTGAAGGCTAACAATAAACCTTCTATTCTTCTAAATGGGCTTGGCTAGTATATTTGTAAGGATTAGCTTCATCACT
The DNA here is from genome assembly GCF_057876585.1 of Rhinolophus sinicus. Lineage (NCBI taxonomy): Eukaryota > Metazoa > Chordata > Mammalia > Chiroptera > Rhinolophidae > Rhinolophus > Rhinolophus sinicus. Next base: position 15,381,111 of record NC_142502.1, read on the forward strand.
GAGTGCAGAAAATACCAAATAAATGGCTGGCAATGCATACCAGGGTACATGCAGGTCTGCAATGAGAGGGTAAGTTCCTTTTGTCTTGTGGCTCTGGCATGAGTGGTTTCCATTTTCAACGTCACATCACAGTCTAAGACTATTGTTCCAGCTCCAGCTTTAGACTCCACATTTGAATTCTAGACATCAGGAAGGAGGAAAGAGAAGTCTTTCCAGGAGTTGCATAGAGCACTTCAGTTTAAATACCACTGTCCAGGACTCTGTCACATGACTGCATCTAATAGCAAGAGAGTTTGGGAAATGCAGTTTCTATTCTAGGCAATCATGTTCAGGGAAAACACCGGAAAGGGTTCTATTCCTATAGAAGAAGGGAAAAACGGATGTTGGGAGGCAAGTTAACAGCCTCTGCCACCAGCAGTTTTTATGCTGATCTCACCGTGGGGTAGTGGGAGGAATGCTCTGGGCTCAAGCAAAGGTTGGTAGATTTTGCTGTAAAGGACAGATAGCAAGTACGAAGTTAGACAATTAAGTTCGCGAACTCATCCTAGGAAAAAGTGCTACATCCCTCATTGCTGAATATCACTATGGTCTCTTTCGAAGAGCTCCCCTTGGGAAGCTATGCACCAATGCCAGTACCTAATCCACCCTTCAAAGCAATTTTGGAACTCTTTTTCTGGCATGGCTATCAGAGCTGTCGTCGTATTACCCTTGATGTCCTGAATGTCTTCAAAGTGTCTTCCTTTATCAACATTTCATTTATCTTTGGATAAAGAAAGAAGTCATTGGGGGCCAGATCAGGTGAGTAGGGAGGGTGTTCCAATACAGTTATTTGTTTACTGGCTAAAAACTCCCTCACAGACAGTGCCCTGTGAGCTGGTACATTGTCGTGATGCAAGAGCCATGAATTGTTGGCGAAAAGTTCAGGTCATTTCCGTCTAACTTTTTCACGCACCATTTTCATCACTTCCAGATAGTAAACTTCTTAAGTGCTTGTCCAGTTGGTACAAATTCATAATGAATAATTCCTCTGATATCAAAAAAGTTAGCAACATCGTTACAACAAGTTCTACTAGGTCTTGTTTTTGGGGAAACACGGTCATTCGCAAGAGTAGCTCAAATGGGAAGAAGCCATTACATAGAGATCACTGGTAAAAAAACTCATGAGTCACATCACGAATTATGTTGTTGATTTAAGGGCTGCTGGACGTGTTCTCCTGGGCACCTAATTTCTTCGGAACAGGATAACTTGCTACATATAGATATTGGTTGGAGCTCTTGGAGGGAGGGCATGATGGAAGGTAGGTGTGGATTGGTGGGGACTGCCATGTGTTACTACCACGTGACCCCAATGAGCCTATGGGCCATAGGACTGTGCCACGCACCACAGTGAGGTAGTCTTAGTGTTAGGAGAGGGCAGAAAGAGACAGGATTTCAGAAGCTAAAAAAACCTAGCTGAGTTGGAGAGGTGAGACAGACAACTCAGCCTCTGTGGAATCCAGAGCCCCAATGAGCTTTGCTTTCAAATAAAGGGAGAGATGTTTGGGTGGGAGGAGAGACAAAGGAGAAAGTCCCCACATGCTGCCCCTTCATCCCTACTATTGGGGAACTGCTTGAACTCAGCTGAAAGCCTTCCTTCTCTGTGGGTCACTGGCCAGTCTATTTTTCAGCATCTAGCATCTTTGTATGACATATAAAATGATTTCCCTGGAATGATGTTGTCTCCAGGGAGAGTTGTTCAGCTAAGCAAAGTGAGGGCCTCCTTAGCCGGAGCACTGGCTTTGCCACTGCAAGGCCCAGAGTTCCTTTCCAGCTCCTTTATGACTCCTAGAAAGCCAACTGATTTCTCAACTCAAGGATAATCGATTAAGAAATCCTGCCTTTCAAGGTAATTCATAAAATCCTCTTTGAAACCAAGGTCCGTAAGTTTATTACCTGTGCTTTCTTCTATGCAGTTTATTGTTTCAGGTCTTATGTTTATATCTTTGATCCATTTTGAGTTAATTTTGGTATATGATGACAGATAGCAGTCTAGTTTCATTTTTTTTGCACGTGGCTTTCCAGTTTTCCCAGCACCATTTATAGAAGAGGCTTTCTCAAACTAAAAAACTTCTACACAGCAAAAGAAACCATGAACAAAACAAAGAGGCAACCAACCAAATGGGAGAAGATATTTGCAAACAATGCCTCTGATAAGGGGCTAATATCCAAAATATATAAAGAACTCATACAACTCAACAACAAAAAGACAAACAATCCAATTAAAAAATGGGCAGAGGGCATAAACAGAAACTTCTCCCAAGAAGACATACAAACGGCCAATAGATACATGAAAAAATGCTCAACTTCACTAGCTATTAGAGAAATGCAAATCAAAACCACAATGAGATATCACCTCATGTTTGTTAGAATGGCTATCATCAATAAGACAAATAATAATAAGTGTTGGAGAGGCTATGGAGAAAAAAGAATCCTCATAAACTGTTGGTGGGAATGTAAATTGGTGCAGCCACTATGGAAGACAGTATGGAGCTTTCCTCAAAAAATTAAGTATAGAATTACCATACGACCCAGCCAGCAATCCCTGTCCTGGGTATCTACCCCCAAAAATCTGAAAACATCCGTAAAGATACACATACTCTGATGTTCATTGCAGTATAATTTACGGTGACCAAGACATGGAAACAACCAAAGTGTCCTTTGATAGGTGATTGGATGAAGAAGATGTGGTATATATACACAATGGAATACTACTCTGCCGTAAGAAAAAATTAAATAGTGCCACTGTGTTTCCCCGAAAATAAGACCTAGCCAGACAATCAGCTCTAATGCGTCTTTTGGAGCAAAAATTAATATAAGACCCAGTCTAATTTTACTATAAGTAAGATTGGGAATATAGTATAATATAATATAATATAATATAATATAATATAATATAATATAATATAATTAATATAATATAATATAATATAATATAATATAATATAATATAATATAATATGGGTCTTATATTAATTTTTGCTCCAAAAGACGCAGTAGAGCTGATTGTTCGGCTAAGTCTTATATTCAGAGAAACATGGCATTTGTGACAACATGGGTGGATCTTGAGATTATTATGCTGAATGAAAAAAGTCAGACAGAAAAAGTAGAGAACCATATGACTTCACTCATATGTAAAACTGAAAGCAACAAAGGAGCAAGACAGACATATAAACAAAAACTCATAGACACAGACCACAGTTTAGTGATTACCAGAGGATAACGGGAGGGGGTGTGGTAAATAAGATTAAAGCGGGTGAAGTATATGGTGATGGAAGGAGAACTGACTGAGTGGTGAGCACACAGTGTGATATATAGATGATGTATTATAGAATTGTACCCTTGAAACTTATGTAATTTTACTAACCATTGTCACCCCAATAAATTCAATTAAAAAAAAAATAGAAATCCTGCCATTTGTGACAACATGGATAGACCTGGAGAGCATTATGCTAAGTGCAATAAGTCAGACAGAGAAAGACAAATACTGTATGATCTCACTTATATGTGGAATCTAAAAAAACAAATTCATAGAAAGAGAGAACAGATTGATGGTTGTCAGAAGCTGGGAGTGGGGGGCAGGGGAAATGGGTGAAAGTGGTCAAAAGGTACAAATTTCCAGTTATAAGATAATTAAGTCCTGGGGATGTGATGTACAGCATGGTGACTATAGTTAACAATACTGTACCGCGTATTTGAAAGTTGCAAAGGGAGTACATCTTAAAAGTTCTCATCACAAGAAAGAGAAATTTGTAACTATGTGAGGTGATGATTGTTAATTAAACTTATTGTGGTGATCAGTTCACAATATACCCATATATTAAATCATTATGTTGTACAACTTTAATACAATGTTATATGTCAATTATATCTCAGCAAAACTGGAAAAAATAAAAAAAGTCTAAAAGAAGGATATTTGTTATTGAGGTAATGTCAATAATCTGAACAATACATCTGCTTTTCAGAGCACTTTTATGTGCATTATCTCATTTGATCTTCATAAAAACTCTGAAAGGAAGGGGTGAGCAAAATCAAACTAAAACATATTGACCTTGGATGCTATAGGTGTGACAGTCCTTCAATCATCCTGGGAAGAAGTTTATTATTGTGTGACCATTTTACAGAGGGGTCAGCAGACTCAGAGAAGTTAATTTGCCTGATAACTGACAACTGGTATTTGATATTGCTGGAACTTGAACTCAGCCTTCTGAAATCAGTTCCATCACCCCTCTCACTATTGTTCAGCTGTAGGTCTCTATACAGGTACATGAAGGTAGTAAACACTGACAGATGTCAGGGATTTCTGAAGAAAACAGATTCTATCCAAACACCAGAGCTACTAGTCCAAATGAAATTGAAACACAGCAGCAGCAGTTCCTGAAGAGAATTAACTAGTGGGAGAAAACCACGGGGTCTCACAAGAGCTGCAAATCAGGCCTGGACATGTGTTGGGGGCCCAATAAATCCGTTTTTATTAATGTAGATCTGTGCTCATGATAGAACAATGAAATGAACCAAGAAACATTTGTTGATTTATTCATTCATACATTTAACCAACAATTATTTAAAGCAAGGCTCTGCTGAGAAGCTGGGGATAAGAATAGGAAGGCTGACATCCAGCCACTGCTTATCAATGACATATGAGCATCTAAAGAGCAACATCCATTCTGATGGATTGGTGTTCATGCTGTACCTGTTGTTAAATAATACGAGTGCTACCAATGGACACAGTAGTAAACAAGTCTTTGCCCTTGTGGACCTTATAGCTTCATGACAGGAAAGAGAGTCCATTGAAAAAAATCAATTAATAAAGAAGTCAGGCAGTGATAAAAGCCATAATACAAATACAAGAGGGTGATGTTATGAAGGTAACAACTTTTGTGCTTTCAATCTTATATTTAGTTTACTATATTAAGATATTTGATTTAGGATTGAATGAAGGTAAATAAAAATTAAATGCAAACTTGAATAAAAAACAACAAAAACAACCAAAAAAACCCCAGAGTGGTATGATAGAAGCAACTTGAAGCATGGTGATTCAGAAAGGCGTTTCGTAAAAGGTCATATTTAAATTGGGACCTAACGTCAAGAAGGAGCCAGCCTCTGAGAATAGGGCTTCCCTGAAGCCCTGAGATGGGAATAAGGTTGATGTGTTTGGGGAATGGAAAGAAGATCAGTGTGGCTGGAAAGACACCCAGTGTGGCTGGTGAGGGAGAGACAAGTGTACACAGGAAGTCAGAAGAAAGGACATGGCTGATTCATGCAGGGCTCTGAAAGGGTTTGAATTTTATTGTAAGTTTCAAGGAAGCCTTTGCAGGAATTTAAACAGGGGAACAACATAATCTGATTTATGTTCTTAAAAGCTCACGTTGGTTGCTGTGTGGAGTGAATTCTGAGGGGGCAAGACTGGATGCAGAGAGGCCTGCTGGGAAGTTTTTATAGTGGTCTGGGAACTGGCAACGTGGACGGTAGAGAGAGCCACAGCAAGGGGTGGAAGTGAATTGTTTTGGGACATATTTTGGGTGTGGAGCTGACAGATAATTTGGACATGTTGGAAAGGAAGAGGAATCATGTTTGCCTCCTAGGTTTTGGCGCGAGTGATGGAGATGGAGAAGGCTGGGAAAAAGCAGGTTTTACATGAAATTCTGTTTTGGACATGTTAAGTTTGAGAAGCCTGTTGGGCATTTAAGTCTATATACTTTTATGTGCAAAGTGCACGGTATGCACGGTTAACTACACACATAACACGCAGAAAACCATAGTCATAAGATTAGAAAGGATTTCTTAAGGCTATTGTTCTGGATGTGTGAGAAAGTGTGAACATCAAAGGAAACTTTAAGGTGATTATTAATTTTGGAACCTAACATTTGCGCAGAAGAGTGGTAGGAGATATATAGGAGAAGCAGGCAAGAGTCAGTTCATGAGAGGTCTTGTAAGAAGATCATGGGGAACCTATTGAAGGAATTTGAATGGAGAATGATGTATGATCAAATAGAACTTTTTAAAGAAACTGCGGAAACATTATGCAGGGAACATTGGAGGGGAGTGAAGGTGGAATCTGGGCAAATAATGAAAATTTACTACCAAACAGTGCAGGTTGATAATGAAAGCTGGAACTCAGCCAGTGACCCTACAGAAGAAAGGGAGGGAGTAGATTAAAAAGATTTTTTCAAAAGGTAAATTTGACTGTACTTGGGGATTTTTTGGCTGTGAGAGTAAGAGAGGAGTCCTAACTCACTTGGTTTTTTTTTAAGCCTGGATACCTGGGTTAATGTTGGGCCATTAAATGAGATCCAGAGTGCAGGTCCCTAAAGGTGGGATGCATCTCATTCTATCCTGTTTTTCTTGTACCAACTCCAGTGCCCCCTTTCAATCTGAGGGGCTGATTTGCTTTAGCATTTCCACTAAATGTTTCCTCATTCAGAAAAGTATTGTTGAATGAATTAGAAGAGAGCCAAGGGTGGCACTGGGGAATGTCACATGTAAGAGGTAGGCATAAAGGAGACTGGATAGGTGACAGGAGAACCAGAAATCGTAGGAACCAGCAACCAGCAGAGAGAAAGTGAGGGGATGGTCACCAGCTGTACTCAATGCTTAGAAAACTCAAACGAGATAAGGACTTACAAGTGGTCTTTTTCTTAAAATTTTTCAATTCTAATTGACATTCAATATTATATTACTTTCAAGTATATAGCATAGTGGTTAGACATTTATATAATTTATGAAATGATCCCCCTGATTAGTCTTGTACCCATCTGGCACCATACACAGTTATTATAATTTTACTAACTGCATTCCCTATGCTGTACTTTACATCCCTGTGACTATTTTGTAAAAACCAATTTGTACTCCTTAATCCCTTTTCCTTTTTCACTCAGCCCCACAACACGCCTCCTATCTGGCAACCATCTCAGATTAGGGCGGTAACGATAGCATTAGCCAGAGCAGTTTCAGTGGCGTGCTGAAGGTGGAAGTCAGGTGGTGAGGATGGGGGGAGGGACAAACAGGACAGGAAGTGGAAAATATTCAGCTGAAAAAACTGTGGGCAGTGTGGACAGAGAATTGAGAGATTTCTCACTCAAGTTTCTCTGTTTTTTTTGTTTTGTTTGTTTTTTTTGCCTGTGAATTATGAGGAGGCAGGTAACGTCCTGAACCTGAGGGAAGCAGCATGGAAAATTAAGATCAGTGGTGAATTGTAAAGACAGGGGGTTTTAAAACCTCAACTTTGAGAAACAGAAGACTTTGATATTCATTTCTATCTTATCCTGACCTCTAGAATTATACTTCAAGAAAAAAACCTCTCTGCCCGAAGGACTCGAGTTTGAACTTGAGTTAACTGAAGTGCCGAGACATGAACTTTTCTACCTCAGGTCACTGAATGAATTTCTGTCAGAAGTCAGAATTAATCCTGTGAGAGTAGCCTTGGCTCTTGCTACTTAGCTCAGCACCATCAGACTTCAGTTTCATTTAGTATTCCAGATCAGGCCAGTTGGTTGTTTTCAGTTTGCAGAGTTGATTTGCTGTAGCACTTCCATTAAATACAGAAGATCTTGGATGTGGGACTCTTTGCCACTGCTGACACCAGTGGAGGCTGGGAGAGCCGTTATGATTCTAAGTGCTACCCTTCAGAAAGAGATGTTAAACTCGTGTTTCTCTTGATAGATGTTGGTAACTGTCCAGAGAAAAGTTAAAGTTCCCATTGCTTTTTCCAGAAAGAGTAATGGGGAGCCCTTGTGTTTCAGCCAACAATCCCTCTTCTCAGTAAAACAAATAGGTTCTAATGTTGGCAGCTTTCTGAGCTTTGCAGAGAACATAAAGGCGGCTCTGTCTTTCTCTGTGGTAAATATACAGTAAGAATTTAACTCATTATTAGATAAGTCACATTGAGATGACTCTAGAGAAGAGGTGTCTGGTAGTGATTTTTAATTTTTCTAAACATGATTAATACATTTCTTTTTTTTTTATGTTTCTTTTTTCAGCTGTATGGAGGTATAATTGACATTAAAATTGTACAAAGTGATGGTTTGAGAGATTTCTTCTTTCTTGACTAATTCAGTCCCTGAAAGTGACAGAAAAAACCATATTTAATAATAGCAACTTAAATAAGGTAACTAGACAAATGAATTGTTTAAAGAAAAGATGTGGTGAGATTCTTAGTGTTTACCCACGGTCAGGTGCTCCTCTACATTTCCCAGCTCTCATGGGCCGGATGGGGTCATAGACTAACTCTGGCCAACAGGAGGATGGACAGAAGTGATCTAATCCATTTCTAGGCCCCACACTTAAAACCATCCCTCAGGACTCTCTAGCTCTCTTTTCCTCTGCTTTGATGATCATGAAGGCCATGTTCTAGTTGGCATGTGTGGGGACTGAGCCCCAGAAAGCAGTTTCCAGGCTCTCGGCCTCACATAGACAGGTAGCTGGCTTAGGTAGTAAATGGCCTTCAACTGTGATTGGATGGCCATCAGCTGTGGCTAGTTGGCCGTCAGCTGTAACCAGTGAGCCATTAGCCACTAATATAACTGCTGTGGCTACGCTAGCAGAGAGAGAAGAATGGGGGCTAGCAAGAAGATGGCGGCTGGGCTGGCAAGCGTGGATGGCGGTTTGCGGACAGTGTGGATCCAGCCTCCAGTGAGAGTATAGTGCCGCCAGAGAGAATATAGTGGTATGACTCCCCTACTTATGGCTCCGTTGGTGTTCCTTTTTGGCCTCACCATATCCTGCGTTCTTGTATGGGGAGCGGGAGCAGAGACCCCGCAGGCCTCCCCGCATGACAAATGGCACAGCGAGCAGGGTCTCCCGCACGACAGCATATATTTAAAATGGAGGAGTTCTACCTAATTCATATCAGGCATGATGTGATCAAGAAATAAACCTTTATTGTGTTAGTCCATTGAGTTTTCCGGGCTTTGTTGTAACAAAGCCTATCCTAACCTGACTAATACACAAATCAAATGATATCACCTTATTGGGAAAGATGAGGTCTTTTACAAGTCCCCCGAGATAGTGGACGTTGAAATGAGACAGGAAGGTTTCTATCTCAGACCTGTCTAGGTAAAGGTCTGCCTTGGCCTTAAGGTCATAGTCTGTATATCTGTAGAAATTTCTAGAGGTCTGTGCATTTAGTTACTATTGTGGACCATAGGCTACAATAGGCTTCTGAAAAGAAACCAAGGCTGTTTTTCTTCAAGGCTACAACTTGATGGGAATCAAAAAGATTATTATTTATGAATAATTTACTCATATGCTGGAGTTTTCCAAAGCTACGCTAGCCAAGAGTAAGTTAACATTGTAATCATAGTAACTTTCCATGTTTTACTATCTCTTTTTGCTGTCCACTGGTATAGACCCCTTGAAAATCTAAGTGTTACCAGGGAGTCTCTAGAGGGTGGCCCCCAATGTAGTAATGAATGAGTCAGGTCATCTATAGCTATCAAATGGTATGGCCCACTCTTTGGTGCCAGCCCCCTCCACTGGGTCCTACCATTTCTGCCAGGTGCTCCTTCCTGCTGACCCTGGACACTGAAGCTGCTGAGTACATCTGAGGTCATCAGGGACTATCAGCAGTTGGAAGTTACTTCTGTTTTTGCTGGGCAGTGAGAACACAGTGCACTCTGAGTCACCTCCCCTTCAATCACTCAGTCAAGCTTGTCTGTCTCATTCTCTCAACTCAGAATAAAGTCTACACAGGAGACTTGATATATGCCAGACTCACCCAGTCTAACAGTATTTCCAGGGCTAATTGTGAGCCTTCTGTTGCATCTATAATTATCAGTCAATTAAACATTTTGTTAATGTTGATGTTAGAAGTTTACCAGACTGTCCAGGAGATTCTTATCCATTTTTCTTCACTCACTCACTCTGTCCTGGGCTCCTCCCAATTTGTCTGCCTGGCTGCAGGAGGGCGGGGTAATGTGGAGATTAGGACGCAGATGTCTAGGGATGTTGGGCCCCCTTACTGGACCACAGTTTGGATGATATCTTCCTACTACCTGCCCAACAAACAGAGCCTTGGTTGGACACAAGGCACACCCTGAATCTGGAGTTATGTCTTGAGGACTCGTCTTTCCCAATTCATCTATGTGAGGTATGTCTCATCTTATCTGTTCCCTGGAAGCAAAGCTGGCAACAAGCTGGCCTGAGAAGGCTGGCCCTGCTGGGATTGTCCCTGTTGTTCTCATCCTAGTTAAAACACGCAGTACAACAGTCAGTAAATATGTTTTGCAGTGATTAATAGCAAACCAGTGCTTTGAAAAACTTACTAATATCTAAGAATCCCTCTCAGTGATGTTTTCACCATGTACAAATATGCAGAGCCTTATTTGACCAATTTCCTCATCAGTAATGGATGTATTTTATTGAGCTCAGTTCTCCGATATGCAAAACATTCTATAAGATTCCTTGCATATGTTACCTCATTATTTTTCGTGACAACTCTGTGGACTAAAAGTTGTTCCTCCATTTGACAGAAATGGAAATTGAAGTTCAGAGAATCTAAGTAAATTACCCAAAGCCACAGAAGTAGATGGCAACACTGAGATTGAAATACAAGTCTGCTTTTGTCCAAAGCCTATGATCTCCCTGCCTTAAAACAAACAAACAAACAAACAAACAAAAAACCCACCATAATTCACTATTGTAGAGAAACATTTCTAATGACCCAGTCCTACTTATGTAGCCTATGCAACCATACCCAGGTTTACTATAAAGGTCTGAGTAGGCTTCAGGCCCCTCTGCTCTGTGCCCTCCACAGCCTCTTACTCTTCCTGGTCTTGGGCTGCAGGAGTAGGAGTGGTGATAACAAACAAACAAACAAACAACCTAGATCTAATACACTCACACATCTCTCAAGATAAAAAAAATAATTCTCAGAAACATCCACATTAAAAAAGAGAGGAGTTTCCCAACTTGAAACACACTCTGCATGGGTTTCTCTCACCATGGATATGTAAATCAATTATTTAATTAATGAGCAGTGACATTCATTTTTTTTTTATGTGCCTGCTTTCAAACTCTCTTACTTTTTCATTTTTTGTCTTTCCCTGCCATGTCTAATCATAGGATAAGAAATTGGACTGAAAAAAAAATCACTTGTTTCTTAGCTATTCAAAGACCTAGTCAAATCTTTGAAATTATTGCCTAAGAAGTCAAAGGAGTAATAGAAACACACACTTTACAAAATTAAAATAGTATAGAAAGCGATAAGATAAAGACAAAATAAGCCCATTCCTCCCTACCTCAAGTCTAAGGCCTGAGAGATAATTACTTTTATTTATTGATGTTTTAAATTCTTTTGGTGGCTACTAGTATTATACTAGAAATATGCTTATCCCTGTTTTCCTTAATTTCTCAACTTTGGGTAGTATCTATTGGCTGCCCACTAAGAAAGATGAAGGATTTTGCATACTTACAATTATTATTTTCCACACACCCTCCTCCTAACAGTTGTACTGTATTTGCTCTCGGGGGAAGAGAGAGGTGAAGACTGGTATCTATTCACCTATCCTATTGGTGTTCCTTTCAACAGTTACCCTGAAACCTGCCCCCTGGCCCACTCCTGTTCTCTACTGGTTGACTCAGAGCTTGGCATCTCTTGAAGCTTGTGTTGGTCAAGAGTCTTGACAGAAAAACAGAACTTATGCCAGGAAGTTCAATAGAGGAAATTTAATTAGGGGAATTAATTACAAAGGTCTTGGAAGAGCTGACAGAGCAAACAGGATGATGAAGCAACTCAGATTTTAGATCCAGAGGAGTGTTAGGGGGTGAGGTTCCCAGAGTTTAGTATCTCTGGTTTCCCCTTCCTGGGTGCTAGAAATCCAGAGTAGGGTCACCCAGATAGAGCAGAGTCTCCAGGTAGGAACCGGAACCATGGCGTAGATGTAGCTACTATTGGAGACACTGCCCAAAGCTGAGAAAGAGCGGGAGAAATACCCTGGTTTCTTCCTTCTTCCTATCTGCCAGTCTCTAGCCAGTGCCTCCCATTGGTCGAAACTAACCAGAAGCTGGTTTGACAAGGGAGTCTGGAAAATGTATATGATAGGGTCAGTAGTCTGAGAGACAGAGCAGGGAAAGGGCAGGAAATGGATCTGAGCTCAAACAGGTGAATAATGATGTCATGAGTCAAATTGTATTCCCCAAAAATATATATTGGAGTTCTAACCCTCCAGTACATCAGAATGTGAACTTATTTGGAAGTAGAGTAATTGACAATGTAATCATACCAGAGTAGGGTGGGCCTTTAACCTAGTACGAATAGTGTCCTTATAGGAAGAGGAAAGATACAGAGACACAGAGGGAGAACACCAAGTAACAAAAGAGGCAGAGATTGGAGTGATGCATCTACAAGGCAAGGAAAGCTAAGGATTGCTGGTTGTCATCCGACACTAGAAGAGAAGCATGAAAAACATTCTCACTCATGGCCCTCAGCGAGAATCAACCCTGCAGATACCTTGATTTCAGACTCTTAGCTTCCACAACTCTGGAAGAATATATTTATGTTATTCTAAGCCACCCATTTTGTGGTACTTTGCTATGGCAGCCCTAGATGGGCACAGTGTTCTTTCAGGGAAAGTGTTTTCCCTTCTTATGTGTGCTCTGGGCTCCAAATTTCTTAGCAATGGTCTCAAATATATATGATCCTGTGTACTTCTTGGTTTTCAAAAATACATCAAAATGTCTGGCCCGCCACACTCAGTACTGTTATGGATTTATTCCACTTTAAGTGTCATTTAAATAGAATTCCACAAAGGAGAGCAAGTAGACATAAACTCTCAACCTTCCATCCTAAGGCAGAGACCTACAGCCCAACGTGGGCCAGGGTCAACGTTTAGGGCTCTATTGCCGCCTCCTGTCCAGCAATGCGGTTTTTTACTGGGCTATGAGGCATATCAAATACAAAACAAGGTTTTAGATAAAAGAAGCCACTAACCCTTTGTTGAAGATGGAACCTTTGAATTTTTATTTATTGATTGACATAAATTATCAAATTAATTGGAATGCTGGGGCTTATCTGTAAAGATATCTATCTTACTTATGAAAACACCTGGTATGTCTCTCCTTAAGATTTATGTTATTAATTTATCATAGTTCTTTATTAATGCTTTTGAGAATAATGTTATTTACTATCCCCTATAAATAACCAGTGTTAGATATTATGTTCTGCTCCTCCTCACAGCTAATCAAATTCTGTGTTTCTAGAACTTCTAAGAGTTCTTAAAAAGCAATAACAATAGCAACAACAACAAACACAGAACTATGTGGTACCAACAGCCTGAGTGATGACTGACTATTGGCAATGAGAAAAATTACTAGTTATGTGTCTACAGATTCCCTAGGCTTGATGGGGCCATGGAACCATGCTTCTAAAACTCCTGTGTGTTCTTATCATGGGCACTGAATCAGCTATTTAGTAATTACTTAGAATATTCTTGTCTGGTGGGAAAAAATAAAAGCAGTTTTCTGATACATGATATTCCCTCAAAATGACTAATACCAAGGATTTAGAGAATATAAAACCATTATTTTGAATGGCGTTCTTACATGAGCTCGTGGTATTAAAATGCATGGTTTTTTAAGATCTAAAAGAAAATAAAAAAGAATTATCCAAATCCACTCTTTTAGCTGTTTTAAATTATTTTTCTCCACCTCCATGGCAGTAAAATGATTTCCAATGGAAATGCTCCTTGAAAAGCTATAGTTTGCTTTTTTGCACGTAGGGGAAGGAGGAAGGGAGAACTTATTTTAAGGATTCTCTCAACAAGACTTTCTATGTTGTGATCCCAGAGAATTCTGCACATATTTGCTCACTTTCCTGGCTTCGTGCAGAAGGGATTTAATTGGGTGATAAAAATCCTCCTTGTGTCTAAGGCTTAAACTGGCTAAATTTGCTTGATTTTATCTGAAAGTTATGAATGTTCCAGTACTTGTGTGTTCCATAGGAATGGGAATTATTGTCTGGTTTTTGTAGTGTAATACCTGAAGGCCTGTGATACTTTGCAAATGAGAGTGCTGAGAAAACTTGGCCTCAGGAAGCCTCCAAACAGAAGACTGGTTCTGCTGAGGTCACTTTTTAGCTCCTGGGAGAGCAGAGGCTCAGTTCCCAACAGCATGTTCCCAAGTGTTCTCTCTGTCATCTCCAGTTCCACATCCTAGTTCATGCCAGAGTGCAGGCTGACTGGAGAAGCATATCCATTCTGGCAGGGCTACAGGTTCACCCCACTGCCCCGTGTAAAGGCTGGTGACAGTTACCTGGTTTCTCGTTCATGGATTCCTGGGACTTTGACCTCAGACTCTCCTTAACTGACACTTTCTCCTGAGCCTAGAGCTCCGGACTCAGTGTCTACATGATACTTTCTTACAACCTTCCATGACAATATGCTCAAGGTGTCTCACCTTTTGCTCTAAAGCTTCTTCATCATTCACTCAATAAAAATGTAGGAGTGCTTATTACCGGGTGTGTTGCCCTTTGCTAAAGCATGGGAGAATTACCAAGAAATGACATGGTGCTTGGTAGACACTGAACTGGCTCTCAAATCCTTTTGTCCTTGTCTGCCTCCACTTTGGATACTGGGAATATCAAATATTTGTTTCCCTCGCCTCTTTGTTGCTAACAGTGGCCATGTGACAGTTTTAGTTGAGACGGAATTATAGCAGAAACAGCATCTCTGCTATTCCTGCCACATCAGAGCTATATCTAACTCATTACATTTTTAACTTTAAAAAAATTTTCAACTACAGTGGACTTTCAATATTATATTAGTTTCAGATGTACAGCACAATGGTTAGACATTTCTATAACTTAGGAAGTGATCTTCCCGATAGGTCTAGTACCAACAGACATCATATGTAGTTATTACAATATTATTGACCATATTTCCTAAGCTGTACTTTACATCCCTGTGACTGTTTGGTAACTGCCAATTTGCACTTCTTAATCCCTTCACCTCTTTCACCCCGTCCCCCAACCCCCCTCTCATCTGGCAACCATCAGTTTGTTCTCTGTATCTATGTCTAACTCATTTTTATTTTTTTTTTAAAGATTTTATTGGGGAAGGGGAACAGGACTTTATTGGGGAACAATGGTCAAATTGTTGTCCTTTCAATCTTAGTTGTGGAGGGTTCTGTTCAGCTTCAAGTTGTTGTTCTTTCAGTCTTAGTTGTGGAGGGCGCAGCTCAGCTCCAGGTCCAGTTGCCGTTGCTAGTTGCAGGGGGCACAGCCCACCATCCCTTGCGGGAGTCGAACCGGCAACCTTGTGGTTGAGAGGACGCACTCCAACCAACTGAGCCATCCGGGAGCTCAGCGGCAGCTCAGCTCAAGGTGCCGTGTTCAATTTTAGTTGCAGGGGGCGCTGCCCACCATCCCTTGCGGGACTCGAGGAATTGAACTGGCAACCTTGTGGTTGAGAGCCCATGCTCCAACCAACAACTGAGCCATCCGGGAGGCAGCTCAGCTCAAGGTGCCGTGCTCAATCTTAGTTGCAGGGGGCAGAGCCCACCATCCCTTGCGGGACTCGAGGAATTGAACTGGCAACCTTGTGGTTGAGAGCCCACTGGCCCATGTGGGAATCGAACCAGCAGCCTTCGGAGTTAGGAGCATGGAGCTCTAACCGCCTGAGCCACCGGGCCGGCCCCTGTCTAACTCATTTTTAATGTCTGCAGGATATTTCATAGCGTGTATGCACTGCATTTATCCAACCACTCCCCAAGTGACAGATAATTATTTCTTATTTTTCCAATATAACAATGCTGCAATAAACATTTTTTTCTATGTATTCTTGTGTACTGATGCTCTATTGCATTTAGGAAAGAGTCCCAAATGCTGTTACTTGGTTAAAATACCTATGTATATAAATTTCAAAAAATACTGACAGGTAATTTTTCAAAGATGTAGCAGTTCCAATTCTCAGTAGCTATGAGTATGTGTAAGTGTGCCGATTTCCCTATATCCTTGTCAGCATTGGAAGTTATTTCTTTTTTCAGTTTTTGCCAATCAAACAAGTGAAAAGAGATAACTAGTGTTGTTTTCATTTTAATTTCCCTGAATCCAGTTGAAATTGTTTATTATAGATGTATTGATCATTTGGTGATCACTGTGAATTGCCTGTTTATATCCTTTGTCCATTTTTCTACCGCTCCATTTGTTCTTTTTCTTTTTGACTTATAGGTACAATTTTTCATGTTAGAGCCATTATCCTATGCCTGCCATGTGTATAGCAAGTATTTTTCTAGTCTATTCTTTGTCTTTTGAGTGGTAAAAGACAAACAGTTTTAAAAACAATTTATATAATCAAATATGTCTTTCCTCTCCTTTCTGACTTTCTTGCTTAGGAAAGTCTAACCTACTTCAAGGAACTTATTTTCTAAACTTGGTTCCATATTTTAGAAGCATACACTTTTGGGGGCCTGCAGTGTGAAACATACCAATTTCAAAGAGACAAGAGCTTCAAAGGAATATTTGCAGAAAGACAAGACTGTAAATGGGAAACAGTACACAGTACGGGGTGGTTAAAAGAGCTGAAGTCATATGGTTCTGAGTGTGAGTTCCATTTCTTAGGTGGGAGCTCGGGGTGAATAACTGCTGGGATTTTAGGCAAGTCACTTAATGTTCTCTTCTGAGGAAGGGAGTTCTAGTACCTACTTCATACGCTTATTGCAGATACTAACGACTAACCACAAATGCATGTAAAGCATTTAGCAGAGGGTTTAGCACACAGCAAGTGATAATCATTGTTATTAGTGCAGAAAAACTAGGAGAATTTAGAAAGATAGGCTGGGGTTAAAGAGATTGGACTTTAATATGTAGGGGATGGAAACCAATGGAAAATTTGGTAGCAGAGGTGTAATATGGGATAGGCGATGTTTAATAAAAATTGACCTCTCCTGAAGGACCCATAGTTCCCTAAATGCCATATTTATATTCATGAGTTTTTATCTCAAGAATTTTACCCCAGAAAAACGATAGCGCCTCTTAAACTCAATCACATTTGAAAAGTTATTGTGATTTGGTCAGATTGTGATTACATTCTATTAATCCACATCTAATTTTAGGTGAAGATTTTTATCTCATAATCAAAAACATATTTGGTCTTAAAACCCTACAACTTGGATTTTTTTGTATCCCTCTTTGTGGGTATCTAGGCATTATTAATTTAGCTAAGAACAACTGAGGGTCGTCTCACTGGTTCTCACCACACACCTAACAGGCAAATAAGATGTCACCTTACAGTAGGATGTGTACAGCTTCCTCATCTGTTATGTGTCACAGCCCGCGCGACCAGGAGGGCTCTGCCTGAGGGGGAAGGGTGAGGAGATTGAGAAAAGACACAGAGACAGGAAAGCTGGGATCGGGAGGTCCACCGTCCACGGATGGCAGAGCAATGGCCCAGTCTTTATTTCACACACAGTATTTGTACAGTCTTAGAATAGTTATCTGTACAAACAAGTATAAGCAGAACAAGCAGGCTCCCCATGGGGATGACCTTGCAGCTGCAAGGCCCTTGTCAGCTCACAGCCCGCTCCCCACAGTTATGGACTGAATATTTGTCCCCTCTGTAGTTATCTGTTGAAGTCCTAGCTCCCAATGTGACTGTATTTGGAGATCAGGCCTTTATGGATGCAACTGAGGTTAAATGAGGTCATACAGTGGGGCCTCAATCCAATAGAATTAGTGTCTTTATAAGAAGAGACATCAGAGAGCTTGCTCTCTCTTTCAGTGCATGCACAGAGGAAAGGCTGTGTGAACACAGAGGGAGATGGTGGCCACCTACAAGCTAAGAGAAGAGGCCTCAGAATGAAACCGAATTTGCTGGCAAGTTGATCATGGACTTCCGGCCTCCAGAACTATGAGAAAATAGAAGTCTGTTGTTTAAGTCCCCGAGTCTGTGGGACTTTGTTATGGCAGCCTGAGCTGACTAATACAACATTCAATCAAGCACTGACATTCAGAGTCAAATGCTCATTCTACGTGTGGATAATAGGGATTATTTTAATCCAAGTTAAAATATTTTTAAGAATGGAATTTATGTTCCTCCATTCCTCCCAAGCCAAGGCTGCTTTGAGGTCTCTGTGGAAAGGATGTCTGGAGCCCTAATTCTGGGGAAGAATACAGGGACAACCTTTCTTCCCATTCAGCAGGAATAAGGATGCATGAAGTGTGGGAGAATATAGACCAAGAAGCCACATGATCAAGTAAACCAAATACATGGGCGAGTTGCAAAACACAGAAAAAAATACATCTCAACTTTAACCCAGCTTTATGAAATCCAAGTTATGGTTTCTTCACAGACAAATGACATAGACTGACTCATAAACTGCTTTTCGTACCTGCTGGTTTCCTTGTTTCAGGGTACAGCTGACAGACTGGATATAGAAGTGGACAATGGCCAGACCATAGATACAAGTAGAACTCTGACCTGCAACCTGCCCAGAGATTAAGCTCTTTATTTACAAAAAACAACCAAGGAAGAAGCCGGTGATAAGTGACTTGCAGATTGCTATCTCTAATAACAATTCAGGAAGTTAAATAATGACTTCTATAATAATTGGCCTTGAATGGCTAGAATTGAATTAATAGCTGAGAGTTTCCCTAATTTTTATCGCTGCTCCCTACTTGGGACCAACCATAGAAAGCCAAATATGTACCCCACAACTGATAATATGGATGCCCCACTTCCAATTAGATCACCTATATCTTCCCGTGCACATGACCTCCATCAGGGCATACCTGAAGCTTTCCCTTTTTTACCCAACAGCTTTCTCAATCTTCTGCCTGTCTTTGGGTCCCTGTCAAAATGCAAGTGACAGTGGCTGACACCCTTGTTATAGCGATTCTGAATAAATAGCCCTTGCTTGTTCTCATTTGGTTGCTCTTTGTTTACTTCTAGTCTTTTCATCTATGCCCTAGAAGATCTGAGAGGTCCTTTTCTCCCTAATTGTGCTCTGAAACGTTTTCTCTCATGTTTATGATGAAGATCGGTTTCTTTTTTCTGTGATTGTAAATTTTGAGGGCGCACATGATGCAGTGTAAAAAATAAAAATCATGCTAGATTTTTGTGAAAATATAAACTAGTCCTTAGAATGAGGAAAGAGCACACCAAGCATTAAAAAGAGAAAATTATCCTCGTCTTTTGGTGAATGTGGACTTTGGACGTAGCTTGCAGGGTTCGTGTCCTCAGAGTGGTTGTTCTAAGACAGGGGTGTTCAGAAGGCCCCGACCACCTGTTCCTGCCCACCCTCGTCCCGTCACTTTCCCCAAAGTATTTATAGTAACTTAAGCCTCTGTTTCTGACTTCCTGGATCTGACCCCTGGCAGACACAGTTTCCCTGTCTTCACTGTGCCATTGTCTGTTACACTACCCCGGTTGTGTGGCCTCCTGGGTGTCCTCTTGGGAACTGGGCATGCTCTCTAGGTGCTTGTTTTGTTCAAGCCAGTCCAAGAGGCATGAGGAACCCCTCAAAGGAGGATTTCAGACTGCTGATCTTGGCAGTTCTGCTGTTTTGAAAGACAACAGAACAGTGGGAAGGAGGAAAGTTTCATTCCCTTAGAGCTTCTCTGCTTAGCTCTGGAAACAATAGAAACTAAGTGCATTTTTTTTTTGGAGGAATTGTTTGAACCAGGTCCTAAGCTGCATTGCTTGGAATAAGCTTTAAAAATATACATATATCAACCAAAAAAACTCTCCATAAATTCAGACTGACTCAGCACTCGTTTTAATCTGGTTTGTTTCTCATTAATATAAATGAATAATTAACTCCCTAAAGTTAGGTATTGTTAATAAATAGAAATCCATTGAAATGCATTTGGAATCTGTGGGATTTCTCATATAATCCCATAATCATCTTCATTGACACACAAACCTTAAATGACATGATGGAAAATGAAGGTTCCAAGTTGCCATTTGTGCTTCAACAGATTGTCTTTTGTTGGTAGGTGGGGAGGGGCACTTCTTAGGGTTTATCTCAACTTAACCTACATAAATACCAGCACTCAACAAGGGCTCCACAAAGCACTGTGTTTTGATTCATTAGCAATTTTCCAGGAGGATATTGTCAATGGTCGAACAAGTTAAAGTAACATAGAGTTAGGAATAGAAAAGTTGATGCAGGCAGATACATCAGTTTATCCTTATCTTTAGCTATTGGTCAGCCAGCTACCATGAACTGGAGACATTGGGTTGAATTGCCAGTGAGTGTCGATTGGAACTTGTGGTTCCTCTCTTTGGGTATAGCTATCTCCTCTGACTCAAGAATGCTCTTTAAAAGTGTCTAGGTATTATTTATAAACAGCTCACAGACCTTTAAGGACAGGGGTCTGGAAAGAGGTCAAGGGATATGATTAATGGGAAAAATAAATGGCGTTGTTAGGCATGGCCAGAGGAATGAGTCACGGAAGACCAAGATTGGTCTATTAGAATTTATTTAGTGTGTTTGAGCTGCAGAAGGTCAGGCTAGAGCAGAGGGAAAAGATCATAACCTCCCCGAGCAAAAGAGGTGTGGAGTTTCATAGCAGAGTTAAATGAGGCTGTTCCCCCCTCAATGACAAAGGGTTTCAGGGCATGACCAGGCCCTCCAGCTCCACACCCTGGCCCCAGGTCAATGTCCAGTCAGCCCAGGCCACTGAGCAAGGCTCCTAGGAGATAAAGCAAGACAGGATCAAGACAAGATGGCTTTTAAGATAAGATTTCTGCTCCCAGCCTAAATATGGCTTAGCATAAGTAATCTTTCAACATGTTACCCCAGCATTACACCCTGAGTGTGAAACAGAGGGGGCAGTAGATGTTTCCTAAGTGACTGTCAGCCAGTCAAGTACACACAGAATACAGGACAAAATGTGTAAAACAGGCCTTTGTTTTGAATTTGAATGATGCATTCTATTCTCTGTCTCAATCCAGGCATTTCCTGATCCTATTCCAGGCGCTTCCCTCATTTATTACTGGCAGTCCTGGTAGTTGAAACTCTGGGTATCCATGTGGCCATCCCCTTGCAGCCAGTCACGCTCTCTTACTTTTACCTTCACCCCTCCTTCCTTTCCCACGGCCTCTCACACCTTCGAATCTCCTTTACTACTGACAAAGGCTCTCTCCTTGATTAAACTTTAGTCAAGAGTCAAGTTGAGTGTTCTTTTTGAGGAGGCCTCATCCTTGGCCCTGTCCTTGGCCTGTTGAGTCCAATTTTTAGCGAAGTATCCTGCTAAGCGAGTTTATGGAGAATTACCCCACCCTTGAAATCCAATCAACTCCTCTTCCCTCTATCCACCTTTGATACCTAACCAAGTTTCTAGTAGTCATTTTCCAACCACTCCCTGCCCCTGCCCATTGGCTATAAATTCCCTCATGTTCCTGTTATTCAGAGTTAAGTTGAATCTCGCTCCCCTGTTGCTGTAGTCTTGAATAAAGTCTTTCATGCTGTTTTTAACAAAGTGTCAGAATAATTTCTCTTTAACATCCCTAAATTCAGGTTCCCACCTCTTCTACACGTGGACTTCCCTTTGTTCTTCAGCTCTCCATTCTCTTATAAACTTAATCTGGTGTCCCACTGTTGGGTGCTGGGGGCATTGAATCTTGCAGGATAGAAAAGAGGAGTAGAAAAGAGGCTTTCTTAGTGGTCTGGTCTCAAGTGCTGGGGGAAGGATAATTAGAGATTTTCAACTGCTCAGGTTTACCATGCTATGGTGTCTACTTCCTTTCCTTTGGCTAAAAGAGTTTCTGTCCTTTTCAGTAACCCTGGTCTGAGACCCCAGGAGGAAAAAGGAAGGGGGAAAACAAAACAAAACTAGCAACTGTCATTTGTGATGCTGACACAAAGCATCCTGTGACACTGAAAAACACCATTCTTCCCAAAAGAATTACCCTCTATGTGGAATGAAATTAGAAAAAATGAAAGTGATTTGAAACTGGTACAAAGCAAACAACTGAAAAACCCTGCTGAATTATTGGTGCCGTGTAAAAAACATGGGTTTGAGATCAGATGGAACTAAATTTTAAGGCTGCCTCCCCCATTTATCTCGTTGGAACCTTAAGCAAGCAATTTAATTTCCGGAGCCCTATTTGCCTTACCTGTAAAAAGCTCTATGTCACAATGTCAGTGAGAGGAATAAATAAGCATCTGGTACAATCCTTATCATGCAGTTTTATTTTTTAGAAAGCTTCATTCCCATTTCTAAATTCTCATTCTGTTTTGGGGGACTACAGTCTCTAGGAGGTCTATTTTGGAGACTGGAAAGATATACAGTTCAAAACTGTATATCAATTGTATTACTGTATTATAGTTTACCTACAAGTTTTATTTTATGATTTTTTTTGATGATAATGTTATATTTTGACAATTCACAATATTTTTGTTTATGTTAATATTTTATGAGGCAATAAAATTTCTTTCAATGTAAGATATAAGGACATTTTAAAACAGTTTTATGTCATCAGAGCTAACATATTTTTAGACACATAATTTCATAATGGGTCAGAGAAAAATGAGAAAAAACAAGTTTAATAGAATGTAAAATGATGTAGCAATATAGTAAAAGATTGCGAACATTGAAGTTATATACATTTTTATAGAAAAATGTAATATGTGAAAGTAGAGATAAGAGTGTAATGAAACCCCCCCCCCCCCCCCCCCGCGGTCCCTATCTCCCAGCTTTAACAATTATCATGTTTTGCCAATCTCATTTTGTCTATAGACCACCCTCCAATTCTCTCCATCTCCTTTGCTGGAATATTTTAAAGCAAATTCCGGACATCATAATTTAA
The DNA here is from genome assembly GCF_057876585.1 of Rhinolophus sinicus. Taxonomy (NCBI): domain Eukaryota; kingdom Metazoa; phylum Chordata; class Mammalia; order Chiroptera; family Rhinolophidae; genus Rhinolophus; species Rhinolophus sinicus. Next base: position 15,403,892 of record NC_142502.1, read on the forward strand.
TGTGTATTTCTAACAGATAATGACTCTTCTTCTTTTACACAATCCCATTACTATGATCACTTCTAATAAAATTTTAAAATTATTCCTTATTCCTTATACATCCTTGTATTTTTTCAGGATTCAATCAGTGTTCAAGAACTCAGATTGTCTCAGAAACACCTTTATTACAGTTGACTTGCTTGAATCATGATTCAAATAAGATCCACGCATTGTATGTGGTTGATATGTTCCTTATGTCTCTTTTAATCTATACTATTTCTCTTTTCCCTTTCTACCATTCATGCCATTTATTGTTGAAGAAATCAAATCAATTGTCTTGTAGAATTCCCCATGATCTTGATTTGGCTGTTTGCATTATTGTGGTATCATTTAACATAGACCCCACCTACTGTATTTCCTATAACTGGTAGTTAAATCTGGAGTCTTTATCATATCTGGGCTCCATTTTTTAAGCAAGAAAACTTCATGGGAGGAGCTGGTTCTTTCTATTGATCAATCGGGAAGCATATAATATCTGTCTCTCTTGTAGTGAGTTTTCAAATGATCAGTGAAGAGAAAGGGTATTTTGATCCCAATCTAGGATAACATAACTCCTTCCCACATTTGTGGCAGAAAGAACATGGACTTTGGAGCCAGATTTGAGATAAGATATTGAAGTGTGAGACCAGACAAGACATGGTGCATCTTATTTTGTTGGGTGCTGGCTATTTCTTCCCCCTACAAGTATTCTCTTGAGCTTTGTTCTAGGCTGCAGCTAAAGTACTTGTAGACAGTTTGACCCTTTTGGGTCTTGCTTTTAAGTTTGTTAGGTAGGCCAAAAGCAGCATTAATCTGGGGCTAATTTGGTGCCACTACAGAAACGAGACCCTTTGAGTTTTCTGCCTAGGGCCCATGAATTATGAGGATTTCCAGTCTGGCTGGTATCCTGTGCGATTATTAGGTATCTTTAGGGTGGTTCTTTTTACAGCCTGGGTAGCATTCTTGTGCACATGCGCAGATCAATCCTCTACTGATAACTCAAAGGGGACCCTCTCAGATCTTTGGCATTCTTTCTCTGTATAGCTCTTTCTTCATTGGTGCTGCATCCTGTGAACTGCAGCTGTCTTGGTCTCCCTGGACTCTCAGCTTCATCTTTTTTCATTTAGGAAACCTGGTGGGCTCCACCTTCATTACCTCTCCCTGTGCCATGGCCTGGAAATACAAGGTAATAAGCTGAGGCAATAATAGGACTCACTTATTTCCCATCACTTAGGAATCATTTTGTTCATTACCTGATAACCCATGTCTTGAAAACTGATCTTTCAATATTTTACTTAGTTTTTTAGTTGTTTCAGGTGGGAGAATAAATCATGTTTCTTCATCTTGGCTAGAAGTGGAAGTCTTCAAATTGACATCTTAACTATAGTTAGTCTACCAATCCATGAACATGATACATTTCTTCATCTATTTGGGCCTTGTTTACTTTTTTCTTAAGACAATTTTTTTTCAGTTTTCAGTGTAGAGGCTTTCCATCTACTATTTTAGATTTATTGCTAGGTATTTGATTTTTTAAAAATGCCTTCTTGGTGCCCGTTATTATTTCTAGTAGATCTGTGCTTTTCTATCTGGTGTCAATTCCATTTGACCTGAAGAACTTCTTTGCTGTGCTGGCCTACTGGCCATGAATTCTCTCAACTTTGTTTCTGCAAATGTCTTTGTTTTGCCTTTTTATACAATGACATTTTTGCTGGATGGAGAGTTCTATTTTTTTTTTCCTTCAGCATTTTAAAGGTGTTGTTCCACAGTCTCTGGTTATAACTGTTTCTGATTATAACTAAGTCTTTATTTGTATTATTGTTAGCTTTGAGTAATATATCTTCTTTCTTTGGCTGTTTTAAAATTTTTCTCTTTATATGTGAGTTTTAGCAGTTTGATTATGATGTGATAAATGTGATTTTCTTTTTATTTAAATTGTTTTCTGAGCTCCTTTGATGACTTAAAGCATTTCATAAATTTTGGAAACTTTTAGGCCATTTTCACTTCACATAGTTCTTCTGTTCCACTCTGTAGCTCTTCTCTTTCTGAGACTCCAATTACATTTATGTTATACTATTTCATATTATGGCAAGTATATTTGATGATTTATTCAATTTCCCCCACTTTTTTCTCTTTGTGGTTTAGTTTAGATAATACATATTGACTTGTTATGAAGTTCACTAGTTCTTTCCTCTTCTGTGCAATCTGATGATAAACCCATTGAATAGTTTCTTTATTTTAGAGATTTTATTTTTTGTTTCTAGCCTCTTTATTAGTTTTTTTTATAGTTTCCAATTCTGCTGAAATTCCTCATCTCTTCATGTATATTATCTATTTATTTGTTATATTGATTTTAAAGTCATTGTTTGATAATCCCACAAAGGCTATCTTTGGGTCTGCTTCTATTGACTATTTCTTCTCTTGATATTGGATTATTTTTCTTGCTTCTTCACAGATCTTGGACTTTGTGATTCCATGCCAAAAAATGTATGTATGTATGTATGTATGTGTGTGTGTATATATATATAATAAAGTAAATAGTATTTACTATCAAAAAAGAGCTTATCTCTTTTACTGTCAGGCTGTTAGTGAGAAGGACTGAGTCAAACTAATCTGTAGTTGAGCTAGCACTGAGTTTGTCACCACTTAATAAGATTCATTTTACTACTGGCTTCAAATGTTTTAAAGGCAGAAACAGGATTTTCCCTTTGGCAAGGCTTGGGATCTGAGCACTGGTAAGATTCCATAGTTGTCTTTATACTTTAGAGTCTAGTCACACAAGATCGCTTTCTGCTTTATAAGCTGGTTGCCAACCATTTGAGTTCTCTTTGCTCTCAGTTCCACTCCCAGACTTCTGTTCTTTGGGAGATCTCTCTGTGTGCTCTGTCCCACACAAGACTTCAGAGGGCCACTACAGGGCACTCAGTGAAGGCTGAGAGTGTCTCTAAGGGATGTCTCTCACCTCTCTTGCCCCATTCCCAGGGCAGTTGCTGTGTCCTCAGTGAATGCCTAATGTGCCTTCCGGGGATTTCACTATACTTTCCCGCCTTTTCTATAGCCTTCAGCATGCCACTGCCTACTATTTGGAGATGTCCCATTTACCTCAGAGGGGATCTCTCTTTGAGCTCCTTCCCTGCCTTTAGTCTTGGGAGGACTTTCCCATAAACTTGATGAAGGCCTATGGAAATGTGTTGGCTTTTTTGGCTCGTGCTGCTCAGGCCTCTACTTCATCATGTGAGCCATGTGATTTCTCACACAACCCTGCCAACTATGAAAGCTGCTATGGATCTCTTCCCCTCTAGGAAAATTTGTCACTTTCTGAAATTAAGTTCATTTAGGTTTGGCTTTTTAAATACTGATTTTTGCAGCTTTTCTTGCTTATTCTCATTGTTAGGGTCCCTATCATGTTTTTAAACTTTTTTAAAACAACTTATTCTACAAAATCTTACATGAAACTTGAATATATAAAATGAATCAAAGGTGAATCTTCTGTTAAAACATACTTGATGGAACAGGGGTAGTGGTGTGTTCTCACAGGCTCTCTGATTAGTCTCTGCAATGTCTACTTGGAAAAAATTTCAAGCTATTTGAAATAAACTGATCTGACCATCAAGCATGAATCTTTTGTTTGGGGCTCTAGTCTTTATTGTACGGTATGCTTTTCTCAATATTTTCAACGTCTAACACTCTCTTTCCTTTTAACATACCTTTGTGTATGCTCTTTCCTCTCCATAGGATGCTTGCCTCTCTTTCCATTTAAATCACTTACCTTTGAGCGTCCGACTTATCACCCTTAAGGATATTTGTATTCCAAGAACTGTTTCGGCAGTTACCATTTGGGCTATCCAATTTAGACATGCCCACTGTGGTATGTTTTTTTTTCTGGTTTAATGACTGTTACTCTTGGCTCTATAGCTAGACATCGTTTTTCCCAATAGAGAGTATGTTGGAACTTTTCTTATGTCTTGTTTGGGGCTAGGAGGGATAGGTAGACTATACATATTTGCTACTGTGACCATTCTAGAAATGAGAAACTATCTTTGGTTGTTGACTCTGTGTTAGCCTGGATTATTCTATATTCATGGTTTAACATCTTTATATTGAAGCCCAGATGGTTTCTGCTTAAAATTAGTCTTATTTCAGATCACTGTCAGCCCCTCTGAGTCAGGTAACTGCCTTTGTTTCCACAGCTATGCCATGGGATGCTGGGGCTCCATGTGTCTTTTTAGTATTAGTGATGTTTGAAATTCACTATACAGATATATTAACAACCCTGCTTCCCCTAGCCTTCATTCTCTGAGCTGACCAGGTCACCCATGCTAACCTGGTGCTCCATAGAGCTTTGCCTTAGTGGGTAGACTGGCTGTGTTCCAGAACCACACTTCAGCTGGATTAATGCAGCTATAAGTGGCACAACTGAGAGTGTGTCTTTTTCCTGATATACACTGAGCTGTCAGCAATACAACTGGCCTATACCAAGGTGGCACCTAGAATATCTAGGCAAGCTCTCAACATGTAATTGTGAGGATTTAGAATTAGTATGTTACTTTTGATTCAGCCTGACTGTTTTCCCCAGAAACAGCTTTTTCCAGGCAGCTGAGACTCAAAGAGATTTCTGGGAGATGTGATGTCTTCCTCCATCCCCAGGGAAATTGGAGAACTTTCACCTTTTTCTTCTCTGGGATAACTCAGCTACCCTCTTTCCTCAAATATTTTCTTTTTGAATCTTGGGAGTTGCTGTGGTGATAAAAATACCTACCTTATAGAGTTGCTATGAAGATTTAAGAAGGGATCAACCTTGTATAAATTCTATGCATGTTCTTCAATATGCATGTTTTCAAGGTTTTTCATGTATGTTATGCATGTATTTCATGCATATTTTATGCATGTTCTTCAAACCCTTTGATGAAGTAATTGGGAGCCAAAGGAAATATAAATAAACACTAACAGACTATTTTCCTTAGAAGATCCAGACTTTAGGCGAGTGTAACTCCAAAGTTTTAGGACCATAGACTGAAGCCTCATTACAACATTTAGATCAAATCTGTGGCCTGGTACACCTGGATTAGGGGTACACAGACCCAAAGTTGCAAGGGTATGAAGGTTAAATGGTGACAGACCCAAACGTGTACACCTGGAACTTGGGAGGAGTTATTTTATTGTCAGGGGCACTCTAAACTACAATTTTGTAATTTCTTTCATCATATTTATATATCTTCCTTAAAAAACAAATCTCCACTGCATCTCATGGTAATATTTGAGCCCATGCATTCATTCTGTTTTCATTAAATCATTTGCCCAGTGGGCATGCCACAGTTCTGAGCTATTCACTGATCAAAGCTGAAATTTAAAATCTACCCAGCAATCAGTTGGTAGACTGGGCTTGTATTAAACAACTCAAAATTAAATGTGTTTTGGGATGTGTGTAACTTTAAGTTCAGTTTTAACCTTTCATTAAGTGGGTGAGTCCTGCCCTCTGGTAATGGGTGTGGACACAGGTAGTCAAATTACTGTGTAGATCTCCAGGAAGTTTACAGTAGGACAGCATGTTCTCTCCCCTGCTTTGCAAAGGGGGTTATTGTTGTTAAAATTATTTGGGACTTGGGTTGTACTATTTGGGCACTTTATCATTTCCATTCTGAAATGAAACCTCTTAGGCAGCGGAAAGGCTGAAACCTTGGCTGGCAGCGGTGGTGGAACAAACCTGCCCTCTTACCAGCTCTATGGATGAGAGGATTTACTGCTCATGTAGATAAGATTTGATGTAGTTAGACATTGTCAACACATTCTGGTGTAAATACAGTGCCCTTCCTTGACTTTCCCAAGGGAAAAATAGATCTCATGATGATGACGTTCATTTCTCAACTACAGCTTCTAAAGCATCTTTCCTCCTAAAGGGGCCATTGCTGGGCAGACTTAAGAATGTAGTCTGCCATGCAGTTTAATTGTTCATACATGGACATGTTCGCAAATGCATGTACTATTTTAAATGTACACACAGAGGAAATGGGGCATATCTGCAGGAAATAAGTATTTACTACTTGATAGCATTAATATGAGCTTAGATTATAATGACAGTGGCTCCTGGATATCCCCAAGAAAGGAATGAATTAAGTTCCACTGTAGCTAGTTTTGTGCTTGGCTTCATCGTCCTTTTAGTTGGTTATTTACTTATTCATTAATTGATTAATTCATTCATTCAACACTTTGTGCAAGTACTATGCTAAGTGTTGTAGATATATCTTGAAAAGGACAGATTGTCCCTTTAAGAGATTACAGCAGAATGGGAGAGACAAAATAAACAGGTAATTGCTATGCAGTAGGAAAGAAGGGAAGTGGAGAAGCACAGTGGAGGAATTTAGCTTCTGTGCAGGGGGTCAGGGAAGCAGATATAGTCCTGGAAGAAGTGACTGTAGATTTATATTGCAATATTTGATAGCATAAGGCTTACCCTCTCTCCCAGTATCCCATTCTTATTTTTAAAAAAATGTTCTTCCTGGTTTTCTATGTTTATTCTTCTTGAACTTTGTATTATTTTTATCAATATTCAAATCTGGACTACATTGAACTTACAGATTAATTTTAGGGATAATCACTATCTTTAACAGAATTGAGTTTTCTTATAAAAGAACCATATACTTTCCTCCATTTGTTCACATCTTTTAAAATGACTTTTAGTAGAGTTATCAGTATATGTTTACACTTGCCTTGGGACAGTTTTTTCCTGATGTTTGTGATGGGTCAAGTTTCCTTAGTTTTCCAATGCTATGTATTTATTAATTCCATTCCATCACAATATGAGCAACAAGGAGATGACACATTCCAATCGTGCAGGAGATGACTGTCATTGGGAAGTTTAATTAGATCATTGGTTTGTTATAAAAGGATATAACTCAGGAACAGCCAGGTGGAAGAGATACATTGGGCAAGGTATGGGGTAAGGGGGTGGACTTCCATGCCCTCTCTGAGTGCACCATTTTCTCCAAATCCCCACATATTCACCAACCTGGAATCTCCTGTTTTCTTTTATATTCTTAATTTTTTTTTTTTTTTTAAGATTTTATTGGGGAAGGGGAACAGGACTTTATTGGGGAACAGTGTGTACTTCCAGGACTTTTTTCCAAGTCAAGTTGTTGTCCTTTCAATCTTAGTTGTGGAGGGCGCAGCTCAGCTCCAGGTCCAGTTGCCGTTGCTAGTTGCAGGGGGCACAGCCCACCATTCTGTGCGGGAGTCGAACTGGCAACCTTGTGGTTGAGAGGATGCTCTCCAACCAACTTAGCCATTCGGGAGCTCAGCGGCAGGCAGCTCAGCTCAAGGTGCCATGTTCAATCTTAGTTGCAGAGGACGCTGCCCACCATCCCTTGTGGGACTTGAGGAACTGAACTGGCAACCTTGCAGTTGAGAGCCCACTGGCCCATGTGGGAATCGAACTGGCAGCCTTAGGAGTTAGGAGCATGGAGCTCTAACTGCCTGAGCCACCGGGCTGGCCCTATATCCTTAAATTTGTTTATAAGATTCAAAAATCTTAGCTTTTAATCTTAAATCTTTTAAGATCCTTGTCTATTATTTGTTATCTTTGTCAATTCTGTCTATTCCCATTGATTGATTTTTCTCCTGGTTGTGGGTCAAGTTTTTTTGTTTCCTTACATGCTTTATGAATTTTGGTTGAATGTTGGGCATTGTGAATTTTGTTGTTGAGTGCTCTTTTTACTGCATTTCTTTAATGAGTTTTTTTTTTTTTTTTTCCTGGCAAGCAGTTAAGTAACTTGGGATCAGTTTTAGCAAGACTTTTTCTCAAGTTTGTAACAGTGGTCCACAACAGTCTTTATTCTAGAGCTAATTTAGCCACACTAGTCTGGCATATTGATTCATGATAATACATTGTTATTATTTTCACTTTAAAGACTTATTCTCTAAAAATATTAAAAACGAGAAAAAAAGTCTTATTTTTAATAACACATTTACCATTTTCCTTCTCCTCCACCCCTTCCTCTTCTGTTTCTCCTCCTCCTCCTTCTTTTTAGAGCATGTATACAAATTTCTTCTGATATTATTATTTTTCTCTCTGGAGAACTTGCTGTAACATTTCTTATAATGAAGATCTGTCATATTTTTTCTTAAAAAGTCTCTATTCTGCCCTTATTTTTTAAAGATATTTTCTCTGGATATAGAAGTCTAGAATTCTAGTTTTTTTTTTTTTTCTTTCAGTGCTTTAAAGATGTTCTATTCTCTTGTGATTTGTATTGTTTATGACAAAAAGTCTGCTGTGATTTTAATTCTTGCTCCACTGCACAATGTCTATTTTTTTTCCTAGCTACTTTTAAGATGCTATTTTTACCACTGATTTTAATGAATTTGATTATGATAGTGTTGCTGTAGTTTTCTTTCTTTCTTGTAATTGGGCTTTTTTGAGCTTCTTGGATCTGTGGTTTATTGTTTTCATTAAATTTGGAATATTTTTAGTCAGGTTTTTCCGTCAAACATTTTTTTTCTGTATCTATCCCTCCTTTTCTGGCACCCTGATCACATGGATATAGATCAATTATATTGTCTCATAGGTCACTATCACCCTGTTCAATTAAAAAAGAAAACTTTTACTCTCTGTGCTTCATTTTGGATAGTTTCTATTGCTATGTTCAAGTTTACTGAACTTTTTCTTTTGTATTGTATGCTTTATATACCAACCAGTAGTTTTTCATTTCAGATATAATATTTGTAGAATTTCTATTTGTGTCTTTTTCATATCATCTATTTCTCACTGCATCATTTCCATGTTTTTCTTACATGTTGACCATAATTATAGTACAAACAGTCCCCCCTTATCCATGGTGGATACATTCTAAAACTCTCGGTGGATGCCTGAAACTGGATAGTACCAAATTTTCACCTTTTCACTTAAAATAATCACTTTAAGGTTCTCTTTGGAATATTTGAATTGCCAGCATCACTACTTTTGTGTTTTGGGGCCATTATTAAGGAAAATAAGGGTTACTTGTACACAAGCACTGTGATACTATGACAGTTGATTTGATAACCATGGTGGTTATTAAGTGACTAACTGGTGAATAGCACACACAGGGTGGATATACTGGACAAAGGGATAATTCATGATCCTGGTAGGATAGCATGAGATTTCATCATACTACTCAGAACAACATGTAATTTAAAACTTAGGAATTGTTTATTTCTAGAATTTTTTATTTAATATTTTTAGACTGTGGTTTCCTGCACGTAACTGAAACTGCAGAAGGAGAAACTGTGCATAAGAGAGGACTGATCTGTATTGGCAATTTAAAAGGTTTTGACTACTAATTTCATTTCTGTCATTTCTGAGTTTCTTTCTGTAGATTGTTTTTTCTAGTTATGAATTTTACTTTCCTTTTTGTTTGCATGACTGAATACTAGAGATCATGAATTTTACATTGTTAAGAGTTGGATTTTCTTGTATTCCTCTAAAGAGTGTTGGACATTTTATGGCAGGCAGCAAAGTTACTTGCAGTTTGGCTTAATCCCTTTTGTATTTTATTTTTAAACTCTTTTGGATAGGGCTAAATTAGCCTTTACTCTAGATCTAAGTTAGTTGTATTTCTAAGGTAAGACCTTCCTGGAATATCTACTAACTGTCCTGTGTCTCATAAGAACCTGAAATATTACCACTGCTTGTTTGAACTCTCAGAATGGTGCATGTACAGTTCTCTGGTGATTGTTCTTTACCTGGAAGTTATTCTTGCCCAACATTGGGTTTTCACAATCCACAGACATGGACTGGTATTCATTTAAAGATTCCAGAGGACCCCATACAGATTTTGGACTTCCTTCTCTACACCTCCCTCCTTTCATATATTCTGCCCCACATAGTTGCCTTGGACTTCCCAAATCCATATCTTTGACTCCTCAACTCAGAAAGATAGCCAGACTCTGTTTGCATTTTACCTCCTTGCTTTGAAGTCCAGAAAGTTCTTCTAAGCAGAAAGCTTTGTTAATGGTAATGCTCTGTTCATTTGTTTTCACTTTCTCAGGAAGAACAGTTCTTCACTGCTTATTGTATAATATCTGAAAATACTCATTTTCTATACTTTGTCTGGCTTTCTAGGTGTTTATGACTAGATCCTCCTAATGTAGATTTTATATTTTTATTTTTTAAATGTATGTAAAGTAGACATTATTAGCGTTTTAAATTAATTTTCTGATCAAGTTTTTTTTTATGACATGAATTTGATTTTTATAAATACGGTCTCAATTTCATTTAATAGAAATAAGGTCATTGACTTTTTATTGTTTAAACCATAAAACCATTTTAGTTGTAATTCAGTGGTTACCAGTACTCTCACATACAATGCATTCTATACCTTGTTAGGAATAATAGTAGTTTCAGCATTAATATGGACAAAGCATTTTGTCTAATTATTACGATAATAAATCCAAAGCTCCCAAATCAAAAGTAATACATCCCAAATTACACATTTTTGGAAACTAATTAAGGAAGTTAGTATTTCTGTTCCTTTTTTGGTCTTTTCTCTTTATGCTTACCTGGTTTGTTTGCTTTAAATGACTTATGCAAATGAATAGTCTCCACCAAAGGATCAAGGTAGACTATGTCCCAACCATGAATAATCCATTGTCCATGTACTCAATGACTAAAAATAAACAATGGTGAATCAAAAGAAATCCAGCGATGAGACTAAATGATGATAAATATCCAGGTAGCATTGAGTTTAGAAGTCACTTCTGGCCAGGAGAAGGGTCTGTCAGTGTTCCTATGAAGGCTCCCCACTGTAGCATACTTGGAATGACCCACCTAGAGAGGTGTCTTCTGCTGAGGTAGAGAGTCACCTTTCTGCGAACCTTTAGTGCTAGAAGAAATTTTATGATCAGTGCTCTCATTCATTTTTCAGTTGAGTTAATGTTTTTTTTAGTGCCTAAGAGGCTGCCCTTATAGTTGTTGTCTTCTCGCTGGAGGGACAGACATGTTCCTGTTATACTCACAACCCAGATGCATTTTTCAGAAAAATCATGCACAAATGAGAGTGAATACAGTTGCAAACAAATTATTGTACCCCAATCTGCATATACTAGAGGCTAAATTGGCTTTTGGGTTGGATGAGGAACTTAGTTTCTGAGACAATATGAGTTTCAAACTATAGGGGGTCCTTGTTATCCCCATGTTCATTAGAGGAGTCTCTACAATTATGAGGTTGAAGGATGCATAGGGAAGCCAAAGCCAGAAGGAAGCAAAAACCATCAAAGCCTGAAAATATTCACTAATGATCTGACCACTTGAGAAATTGGTCCTTAGACAAACAACCATCTCCACTTAACACTAGAATATTTCTCAGCTCATCACATCAGGGCCTTTTGTGGCCTGTCTCTTACTGATGGTCAGATACTGTTACCATGTTTCCCTGAAAATAAGTCCTACCCGGACCATCAGTGCTAATGCGTCTTTTGGAGCAAAAATTAATATAATACCCTTATATTAAAATAAGACAGGGTCTTATATAGTATAACATAAGATAGGTCTTATATTAATTTTTGCTCCAAAAGACGCATTAGAGCTGATGGTCCGGCTTGGTCTTATTTTTGGGGAAACATGATAGCATACAATAATAAAATATAAATACAAAAGCTTCAGGAACATAAAGTTGATGAAAGTAATGTTGGAGAATTGTTGGAATCACACTCACAGCTTTGAACAATGTGGGTCTAGCAGAGTTAATCTGATAAACAATTGAAGGACAAAAATCTAGTACAGATAAGGTAAGCATATATTCCTAGGCAGACAATGATTTGATTATCAAAGGATTAAGGGAAGGATGGGGAAAATTAATGTTGTTCTAGATTATTTATTCTAATTGCTTTCTTTATGACCGTACTGAAAAAAGACGGAACATAAATATCAAACGAACTATGTCTTATTAAGCTACCATGCAATTTGTTTGAAAAATAATAACCTCCCACCCTCACCAAAAAAAAAGAAATCCTCATGCATTTTATCTTTTTACTTTTTAAATTAAGGCCTAATTGAAAGTTAGCCTAAATTTTGTTAAATGTAATATCAATTTTATCTTTTATAAGTTTTAGTTTTATTATTTAAAATTAAACTCCTATCAAGCTGGCTTTTTATTTAGTGTGAAGTTTTGATCTCCATTTAAAAAAGATTTACTTTAACTGACTTTTAACCAACTGTGTGACTGTCCCTTTATACAAGAGAAATTTGGTATTATAGTTCTTTAGTAAATCGAGGACCGAAAAGAAATGCCCTTGGTAACTTTTCTAGTATGGAGACTTTGAGATTTTGAGATGAATACCTATCTTTCTGGAGGTCTCCAGAAATGAAAATTAGCCATAGGAGACTGGTTACATTAATGGACACTAGTTATAACCCAGAGTTCTGACCCTAAAGCAATTTTAAGCCTTCTGTGTGGCAAGAAAAGGAGGACCCTCCAAATCCTAGAACCTAGAATGTTTCCCTGTGTGGCCCTGCTGTCTCCATCGTCACCTCTCCCTTCTCTCTACCCTGTGTATCTCATCTCTTCCATTCTGATTTCCTGCCCTTTATAGGGCACTCTCTTCCCTGGCTCTACGACATTCTGGTAGCAACAGCAGTCATCCTGGTAATTGTCCAAGTATGTCATTCAGCTTTGGATATTCACAACCAGATGGGAATCGCCCGTGTCACCATCTTCAGGTACAAATAGTCACATGTCTTTCATTTCTCCAGTGACATGCTGGAGCCACCATTTCCCTCGTTAAGCAGGAAGTTCATATTTCTTGCTCTTAATTTCACCTAGCCCCACTCCCACAGTCACTTAGGAGTCTGGAGGCTTGTTCAGTCCAAAGGGTCTGTCGTGTTCCCAGATGCCAGTAAAGACCTGGAAAGCCCGATTAGTCTGTAAAAGGCTTCAGTTTATGGTTGCCATGATTTATTTTCAGCCACATGGTGGTTTCACTGTTGAGAATGGACCTGCACAGTCCAATGGTCTTTGTCCAGTGCTTCAAGTATGCTCCTTCTCCACATCTACCACGTTTCCCCAAAAGTAAGACCTAGGCAGACCAGCAGCTCTAATGTGTCTTTTGGAGCAAAAATTAATGTAAGAACCGGTCTTATTTTACTATAAGACCAGGTTAACATATCATATCATATCATATCATATCATATCATATCATATCATATCATATATCATAATATAATACCAGGTCTTATATTAATTTTTGCTCTAAAAGACTCATTAGAGCTGCTGGTCTGCCTAGGTCTTATTTTCAGGGAAACAGTGTAGAACTGCCAGGTCTTGATGGCACCAATGGGACAAATTTTTTTTTTTTTAAATTTACGCTCACATGTTCAACCAAATGATCCCAGAGCATCTGTGCAAGAAGAGCTGTGTCTGGACAGGTTTGCAGCCTCTGCCATCCCTGTCCCTTCCACCTCCCGTTTCCCATCGACTTGGTTCAGGAGTTGAATCTGGCATATCAGTATAAACTCCCCATATCTTCCTGGTGGTCTCCCACTTTGGGACCCTAAGGCTCCTTTCCTACCAAGAGACCTCAGTTAAGGGCCTTCTAATATATTAGATAACTTCCCAATAAAATGAAAACACAAAAAGTTGGTTTTTCTGGAGGTGAAGAGAACCACAAAATCTGTGAACTTGCAAGGAATCATCTAGTCCAAACCCTTTATTTTAAAGAGGAGGAAGAAAGAAATAAGACAAGGGCGTAAAGTATAACAGCTGGTCAATAAGAGATCTGGGATCAGAACTCCCCAATTTTAGCACTGTGCTCTATATCCGCTAGTTTAATAATATCATGGCACAATCAATGAAACTCTTTCCGAAAGCTTTATCATGTATTTTGTTAGTTTGAAGGACAATTAAAACAAGCCATGGTTTCTTGGAATTGTGGGCCATCCTTTTATATGTCTTGCTTTGTTATTTATAATGAGAACATTAGCAATAGCCCAATATTGAAGCTACTTTCATAATATACACTTTTATAAAAATTTATTTTTATTGTTTCAAAGGTCAACCAATATCTTTTAAAAAGGAAAGAAGAGGTGGTAATGGAATATAGAATTGTCACATGTATGTGTTTAGGCGTGCAAATGCTTACATAGTAACTGAATATTTTTGAATATTTTTGAAGTGTTGAGTGGATTCCTCTAGGTCCTTTCATTCCATGAGTTGGGCCCAAACCACTGAGGTCATGTTAAGATCGCAGATTGAAAGTTTTGACTGAATTTTTTGTCCCCCGATACCTCTTCCTGTGTTTTCATTTCCGGTTGGTACTTTGGCCTTTCTCCTCAGGCTGTGTAGCTAGTTTCCTTTCTTTATCTCAGAGTTGTAACTTTCTAAGCTTGAAAATACTACAGCAAGAGCTAGTTCATGAGTGCAGACCTTCAGCAGTTGTTTTGTCACATTTCCTATCGTATGGATTCCTGGGCCAGGCAGCTGGGACATTTTCCCAAATTTATCCATTTGCATACCCAGGAGGTTTATGTGAGGTTTGATTAAACTATTAAGATCCACTACTGCTTTCTCCCTCATGAGTGGTGCCTACCGACCTTAGGGTGACCTAACTAAGAGCACGGAGAGCAGGTCACTCAAATGCGTCCTCCCTGAACTCCAAGATGGCCTTTCCAAATCCTCTTCAAACCGTCGGGTTCACCCAGGCTGTAGGAGAGCTTTAGATTTTCTTGCTAAAAAAATGTTCAATCTGTCCCATTATATACCCTGTGACATTTTTTGCCTGTGAACCCAGCTCAGTACCTGGCACATAATAGACACTTGTGGAATATTGGTTGAGTAAAAAAAAAAAAAATTTTTAAGTTAGTGAGCCAATTGGTTGGAGAACTCTGTCCTGGGCTAAAAGGGAAAAACAGGAGGTGGTGAGTGAGGGTGGGTGAGAGTTGGCTGTGCCGTAGGCAAATATGAGTGTTGGGAGTGGTTAATGTTGATTTCATAGATGAATTAAAACATTTGATAACCCTGTAAATACACTACTGTACAGTTATATAAATCGCACACAGCTTGTAGTTATAAGGTGCTAAAATAACTATGAAAAATGAGTCCATCAATCAAACGGTTGTGTTGCCTACATGAAAGTCAAACAACAAATGTGACTGATTTTTTTCCTCCTCTGAATTGGCCTTTGTTTTGTGATGCAACACCGTGGTGCAAACTGCCAGTTTCAGGCACTGCTTGACTGTTGTGATTACAGTGTTCTGCAGACTCCTGTGCGAAGAATGAAGCAAAGTTAATTTGCTAAGCACACATGTGGTAAAGTCAGTGATTGAGGTTGTTTAATCATCGAGGTTATCATCTTATTGTTTCTTCTTCTAGGGCATTACATACCATGTTTCCCTGAAAATAAGACCTAGCTGGACAATCAGCTCTAATGTGTCTTATATAATATGATATGATATGATATGATATGATATGATATGATATGATGCTAGGTCTTATATTAATTTTTGCTCCCAAAGACACATTAGAGCTGATTGTCCAGCGAGGTCTTATTTTCAGGGAAACAGGGTAGGTGGTTGAAGGGAGAAAGGAGTAGAATAAATGTGGAAAATAGGTTCCATTTGATGATCTTGCCAATGTAAAGGCAATTCTCCTTTTGAGTTGTAGTAGAGAAAGACACATTTATCTACCTGTGTAATATGTACTTACTTAAAGACTCAGTGGTAGGCTGAACAATGGCCCCCAAAGATGCTTAAATTCTAATCCCAGGCCGCTGTGAATATGCAACCTCACATGGCAAAAGTCTTCCTCCTCCCTCCCCTTCTCCCTCCCCCCTCATTTCCCTCTCCCTTCCCTTTCTGCCTGCCTTCTTCTCCTTTTCTCCTCCCCCTCCTCACCCTCTTCCGCCTCCTCTCTCCCTTTTTTTCTCTTCCTCCCCACCCACCCCTTTCTTATCCCCATACCACCTCCTCATCGGAGCCTTTTTCTTCCTCCTCCTCCTCCTCCTCCTCCTTTGCTCGTAACCAGCATTCCCTTATTGGATGTTCTGGAATTCCCCATGAGTGCTGCTGGGGTGAGGGGACAGCAGTGTCAAGTGGAGCCCGCTTTGCACCCCCCACCTTCTCTTGTCCTCCCTGACCTCAGGCAGCAGGCACACAGCATCTTTACAAGGCTACATGCAAAGTCTCCTGCTATAGCCCCTGTTCATCCCGGCCCTGCTGGGGGCAAACCCCAGGATTCTGGCACATTTCTGAACTCTCTTTCTAAGAGGAACTGTGTTAGTTTCCAAGGATTGCTACGACACATTACACACATCTTGGTGGCTTGAAACAGAAATTTCAGGCCAGAAGTCTGAAACTAAGGTGTCAGCAGGGTCATGCTCTCTCAGAAGGATCTAGCGAAGAATCTGTTCCTTGCCTTTTAGCTTCTGCTGTTTGCCGGCACTTCTTGGCATTCCTGGGCTAGCAGCTGCATGACTCCAATCTCTGCCTCCATCACCACATGGCCACCTCTCTGTGCCTGTGTTTGTGTCTCTTCTCTTCTTAGAACGGCACCAGTCAATATTGAATTAAAGACCCACCCTACTCCAGTATGACCTCATCTTAATTACATCTGCAAAGACCCTATTTCCAAATAAGGTCACATTCACAGGTTCCAAAGGTCAAGACCTCCACACATCTTTTGGGGGAACACAGTTCAGCTCTCTCTCTCTCTGTCTCTGTCTCTCATTCTCTGTCGCTTGGCCATGTGAGGACACAGTGAGAAGGTATCCAAATACAAAGCAGGAAGTGGACTCATCAGGAACTGAATCTGCCGACAGCTTGATTTTGGACTTACCAGCCTCTAGAACTGTGAGAAATAAATGTCTGCTGTTGAAGCCCCCCCCCCCCCCCCCCCCCCAGTATGTTGTATTTTGGTGTAGCAGCCCAAGTAGCTTAAGGCACATGACTTATGAAAAGATTCTGCGTGAGTCAGGCTCTCTGTCTGAGGCAGGCTCCAGGGCAGGCCTTATGAAGGTCAGGCCTAGAATGTCAGCTGTGTGTGTTCATCTCCTCAGGTCCCAGGGTTGTGTGTGTGTGTGTTGTGTTTTTATAAGAGATGGTGGTCTAACCCAAAGGACCCCTTCAGTAGTGGAGGTAGCTGAGCCACTCCAAGGCTTCTCAAAACACAGTGAAGAGGCCACCTCTGCTTCATTTGGGATGGAGCACCCACCAGATTAGGGACAGAGTAGAATTCAGAGGCATTCTCCAGGCAGCTCTGGTGATGTTAGATGGCACTCTGTGCTGGTGCAGAGACGCTTGTGCCTCTGTCATGCAGGGTTGGTGCATTTATGAAGGGAGAGAATCCTAAGAGACCCAGGACACCCAGTGTGGTTCTGTCCCTGAGTGTGAAGGCGAGATCTGCGGACTTATGCTTACTTATTGTGTTTTGTTTTGTTTTTTAAGCTGTTGAAGCACACATACTGTTTCATGACGAGTAGAGGCAGCCAACATATGGCTCCTAGACCTTCTTTGTTAAACCTATTTCAACTTGAAGATGTAATAGCCCCTCCTTAAGTGTAAAGAAACCCCTTTGCTCGTGTAACTGAAATTTTAAGTACCGCTCAGGTCTGGTTTCAAGTCTGGCAATAAAACAAAAATCTTTCTCACCATTTCATTGATTAGGTTTCCCTGGCATATTTCAAATAAGTGCAGTTATCTGAACCCTCTAATATTTCTGGAGATGACATGAATAGGGGTAATTCGGCCTCACCAGCATCTTGCTTGCCTTCATGAATCATAGCCATGGAAATGTTTTGGCTTCTTTTGCTGCACAAGAAAACTTGATTACGACAGGATACAGAAATATGAGTTAGACATATTTGAGCAATAACTGACTAAGCTATAACATACATAACTCTATAAATCTTTAAAAGTCGTTGATAGGAAAGAACTTGTTTACTCAAATCTTTGAATCCTCCCATTTTAAAGAAAGTTCTTCACAGTATAGTTTACATGTGTTCAAAGTTCCAAAACCAACAGAACTGAGAATTTCAGATTGCCAGAAAGAAGCAAAGCATCTGGCATTTAATGAAAGTTTATACGGATTCAACAGAAAATAGGCAATCAGGTGTTAAATGGCAAAAAAAATCCTGAGACCTCATAGTAGTTAAATGACCTCCTAGGAGCATTCCGCTGGGCTCTCTGAGAAATACAAAAAATAGAAGTAATAATGCGGGCTCTCTAGGAACTTACAGTCCAGTTGGGGAGATAAGATATAATGCAGGGAAAAGTTAAACAGCAGTAAACAGTTAAACAGCGTATGTCTAAGCGACATATTTAAAGAGAGCTGTGCAACAACTACTGCATGGTAATCCTGGGCTAATTGCCAAAGCTATCCTATCAACAGTCATTGTTCTGGAGGGAAGGAACCATAACTTCAGGTTGTGATGGTCAGAGACGAAGTGGAACTCAAACACGGGGGTGGGTAAGAGGTTAACAGATGAAAGAAGGGGTTCATTCCAGGTGGGTGGAATAAGTAAGCAGAGGGCAGAGAGGGGAAGTTGAAAGATGTGCTCAAGAGAAGCAGAAATTGTGTAGGGATGTTGGGAAAAGCTGAGGCATTTGGATTTCATGTTTTACAAGTACTCTGAGAGAAATGGAAAGAAAAAATGCAAAGTCTGGGTTTTATAATAACTGCTGATAATCTGGGCTTACTTACTGCAGAGGTGTCTGAATGCATGTTTGTTGTAAAACCTCAAATTGAATATTGTATACAGCAATACTGAGATGTAAACCATAAAAAACCCCAGAATTTTAAAGGCCAATTCTTGTACAATTTCTCGGATAGCACTTTTTGTGTCAGGCCTTTTCTTTTTTCTTTTTAAAACATAGAAGGAAGTTGCCTTGTCCGAAGTTGTTTGAAATATCTCACATGGGAAGGTTTCTCAATGAGAAAACAATTATGTAATTAGCTCATGTTTGCCTCACTTCTGTACACTTTAATTTACTAGAAATAACGCTTCTAGCTGAAGAAACTTTCTGGAAATCTTTCCAATCTTATGACAACTTCAGAATGTTACCAAAAGGTAGGAAAACTGATTGTTTTATATTTAGGGCTTTATTTCTGTTTAAGAAGGGTCAGTGGGAGTGAAGTATAACTGCCTTTTACTCATGTGGTGTTAAACTGGCTTCTAGCAGACAGACTTCACAAAGGCCCCAGAACCCATAGCAACTGCTTGTTATCCTGACCCTAAGTTACTGTCCTCCTCCCAGTTAACTTTGCAAACAATTCACATAGAATTTGCCAGCACCACAAAGTGAGGAATGTAAAGGACACCTTTGGGGTGTGGCCTTGGTGTCTCTTGGCTTCTGCCTATGCTGGTACAGCACAGAGATAACTCAGTGGGCTTCCACTTTGCCCAGAAGGCATTTAGACTATTTGCCCAAAGACTGAGCCTGGTCAGCTTCAGAGCACTGCCCTAACCCTGCCCTTTTAGGAGGGCACAGATCACTGTTTGACAAAGCCCATTGAAATGGAAGCCCATACCCAGAAGTTCATATTTTACTGATGAATACACCCCATTGTGAATCTGTATATGTCTTTGCTGCCCGTGGGTATTCTGTAAAAGGCCTGTTTGTATATGCTAATTGAAAGGATGTAAGTGTGATACAGCTGCAGCAATCTGGTGAAGCAAAAATGGAGAAACAAGGTTTTCTAGGGCTCAAAAAGAGGAGACGAGAGCCTTGACAATGAGGTGTTTGTGGAGGAGGGTAGGAAGAGGTGAGCAGGAGTAGTAAGACACAGACCACAGAGAAGAAAAGGTGGGTAAGTATAAAGCACTAATTCTGGAGGCCCCGATTGGACATGGAGTGATGATGGAGGGAGAAAGACAAACGTGTTTCTATGGAGGCTGGGCTCCTTTATTTCCCTTTTCCGAATCCACCCCTGCCTCAACCCCAGGTTGAGTGCTCTAGTGCTCGTGTTTCAGTATATTAACCATGTCTTTTATTTTCTGATGCTTTAACATGTGGGGTCTTGCTGACCCTGGAGGGACTGTCTACCAGGGCGAGAGATGACAAACTGCTTGCCCATAAATGTGCTTTTCAAATGCAAACCAGTCCATGCAGAAACCACACCCCAACATGTCCTTTATTGGTCTCTCATATACTCTGAGCTACTATCTATCTGCCTTAATCACCCCAGTGCCGGGTACCAAGCAAAGGAAGGACAGCTCCTACGCCCCAGAGCTCGCAGAAATTATTCATACATCCAATCCTAACTAGTTTACCCTGCTTCATTCAATCTTTCCTGCAGAAACCACTATAAAAGTTCTTGCCTGCAGTGGCCCCCCCTGCTCCCTCTTCCTCCTGGCCAACCTGGTGCTTTCCCATGTCGCCCCTCATGGTATTACAGGCCCCCTCCTCTTGGAACTGTGAGTAACAAACTAGCTTTTCCATGGTAATCATCTCTTGATCTATTAGGGCCTCACCATACCTAAAAAATACTAGAACCTATTAAAACTTTCAGTTCCCCCCAAAATCTTATAAGCTAGTGCCCTACCAAGTCAGCCTACTCCTTAAGTCCACATATCCCTAAATCACCCTTGCTTCCAGTTGTCTTCTCTCCCCTAGCACTAGAGACTTCATCTAGTTGATAAATAAGTCAAATTAAAGTGAAAATTAAAGTGCAACTAATAGTTAGCAGGTAGCAAAAATGCCTAATATATATGAAATTATATATTTAAGGCTGAAGTGAAGCCTAAAGAATCTGTTTTCTTAGATATGTACCATTTGGCCTGGGAGTGGAAACTAGGTGAAATTAAGAAATAGATTTTAGATCCATTGATCTAGAAAGATCCAGGCTATGAATGAGCTGGACTTGGGTTGCACTCTTGAGAGATGCAAGGACAAGAAAAATGGAACGTGTATTGGGTCATTACTGTGTGCCAGGACCGTTCCAAAGACTTTACGACTCATTTGATCCTCCAACAAAATTCTGAGGAAAATGCTGTTATTTCATTTCAAAGATAAGATGACTGAGGCACACCGGTGCCGAGTAACTTATCTAATAAGGCCACACAGCTAGCGAAGTGACAGAGATGGGGTTCAAATCCAGACATTGGTTCCAGAGGCTGTGTTTTCAACCACTTTGCTATCTAGTACAGTACAAAAAGCCCTGTTTTAGGAGCCAGGCAGACCCATGTATGAGTTTGACCCTACCAATGATTGGTTGTGCGGCTTCGTTGGTAACTTGACCATCTATGATATAAGGGTTCATCTACTCGTATAATATAAGGCTGATAACACTTATCCAATAGGGCTGTTCTGAAGATTAAATGAGATGATAATCATGAAATGAAAGCACTGCACACTACGGTACATAAATAAGCAGTCGATCACATCAGTGCCCCTTTCATTTCTAAGCAAGACATAGCTGGTCATTACATTATTACTCTATACCAGTGATTCTGTGGTTGCTCGGATCTGAATTACTCTGGGTAGACTCAAGAAATTGGAAAATATGCCATTAGCAAAGTCTTCCTACTGAGGACGAATACAAGCCAGCAGGGCTGACATTCAGCTAGTCTGCTCTGGTATGCTCATAGCAGTTGTTAAAATGTGAAATATGTCCACCGGGGTTGGTAATGAGCTGTTTCCTTGAGACTCCCTCCCCACCATGGCCTCTGTCACCTCCAGGACGTGCCTCTCAGCACCAGAGCTGGCATCTGCACTGGTCAGCCGATGCCAGTGCTTCTCTGGTTGATAAATGACTAGAATGTTATCACTGCAGGCAAAAGCTGAGGGGCTGCACTGGGGCCCTCAGATGAAGACCCAGATCCCTGAGTGGGGACCAGTCAAAGCAGGAAGCCTGTGCTAGCCATTTTGCCATTCTTTTATGTGCTTAGGGATCAAAGAGAACAAGCTCCAGGTTTTCCTCCTTCCTCTCCTCCCCAATCCTCATCCTCACCTTTGAAAGTGACCTCCTAAGGGGCAGGGTGACATTTTATGGACCCTTACAAAAATGAAAACGTCCATTTTTACGAAAATATTATTGCAAAGTGGCTGTGTGCACATGAAGCTGACCTGGGAGATAAAATCACCTTTCTCAGGGCTGATATCTAATTGCATGTGGCCTCTCAGAACTGGAACTGCTCGTAATGATAAAGGCCACTTTTTGAAAACACCCTGCCACGAATTCCATCTGTCCTGGGACCACCCAGCTGCGTTCACATTTACTATCAGTCTGGATACAATTGGCTTCGATTAGATCTTTTGAAAACATATCTGCAGTTTCCTGTGAGCTCAGCCGTGAAGCGAGGAGGCATCGTAACAATCACATTTGAACTCTTGCTTGCAGCATGGTTGGGCTACTTTGGAGTTTGAGCCAGGATTTGATTCACTTTGCTGTGGGAACTTGGGAGAAGACTTCTGAGATCTGGCAAACTCAGCTAAAGATAGTTCATAAACCATATTTATCATACTACTTTCAGAGAGAAACACCCGAATCGTATTTCCTTTTTATATATAACTGCACAACTTTCCATGTAACCCCTCATAGGTAATCTTATCTGCTTTCTCAAAAATCCTGTATGGTACCTCAATTTACAGATAAAGAAAATGAGATTTAGAGGCATTGAGTTCCTTGCTCACAGAGAGAACAAAATAGTCTTTCTGTATGATACTCTGCCCTTAAGCAAATTGCTTTGAACTGAAGAACCATAAATAAATCAATACTTCCTAGGAAGTAGAAATCCTTTTAAATCATATTGAGCTTATTTTTAAAGGTAGCATTGATTAACCTTATCCACATCCTCAATAAATTAAAAAGCTAAGAAGTTAGGATAGTAAGTTTGTAGTATGTGAAGGCTTGTCATTTACATAGGTTGTAAGAACTAGAGAAGGCCTTAGCGGTCATCTGGTCCAGTTTTTCCCAAAGTGTGTGTCTCAGGATGTTACTAGGTATTATCACATTAAAAGAAGTTATGATCAAATAAAGTTCAGAATGGCTATTTAGACAGTTAAACAGGTGTGTTTACTGTAGGGCTATCAGGGGTTTTAATAGATTGATATGTTTGTGACTAGGAGCGTGCTGCTAAATGTTTCACAACCAATTCTTGGGAGAAAAACCCTGCTTTGTAGCATCTGCTGATTTCTGTGGTGTTAGTATTCCCATCACTGTTGATTTCAAGCTCCTGACACATCAGTGATTGAGAAGTTGGGACGAGATGCCCATTAGCACGCCTTCACAGAGTCCATCTACAATACATATGACACATGGAAAGAACCTCAAGAGCATACATAAAAGCAAAAAGTAGTAAAATAATTTAGGAAGTATTGTTTGAGTAATTATTGTCCTTTATCCTTATTTTTAATATAATTTATTTAATTGTAAATTATATTATTTAGTTTTTGGTAATTACCATGTTTAACAATTGGCCCACAAAATTCTTAAAAATTCAGCAATGGGCTTTTGCAAGCTGGAACACGCTTGCTCCAGCACACCACTGCTTCTGATTCCCACCCCATGGGCTTGGGAGGGATGGGGGTATATTAGGAGGACTCTCCAAAGTTCTTTGACCCAAGGCCCTTTCTTCAGGTAGTTTTTTTTAATAGAATTTGTGTTCTGTGGAATACATTTCAGAAAGTGCTGATCTAGTTCAACTTTGTCATTTTTTCCCCCCTTCATTTTTCTTTATTTTCAAAGTCTGTGTGGTTTCCTGACTACTAGCTGGGAGTGTAACATGCCACACTGCCATTTTCAATTCAATAAATATTTATTGGACTCCTGTTGTGTATAAAATATGATGCTAGTCCTGCAGAGAATTCTAGATGACTAAGAGTTCCTGCCTTTGTTAGGTGAGTTGTAGGACCAATCTACAAAGAACTACAGGAGAAGGCAATATACAGTTTGTGCCATAGGGAAGGTACAAGCAAATAACTTTGGGAGCTCAAAGGCTAACAAAACCATATCCAACTGTAGATGTTATGGCGGGAGATAGTCAAGCCCAAAGTGGGGCCTGAGATTCAGCAATGCCTCTTGCCTTGGGCTGGAAGAGGTACAGGTAAGACATGTGCTCTTCCTGTTCAACGTACCTATTCACGCGTTCAATACTCCTTCAGCAGACAAGTTGGGAGGTCCCGCTGCAAGGCCTGTGAAGCCTGTCTTCTCAAAAATTTGCATTTTTCAAAATTACTAGCTAGTCTGAATGTTTGTCACATACTAGTTAGCTATTTGGGTTTTCTTTTCTGTGAATTGTCTACTTGTATCCTTTGCCCACTTTTCTACAGGTTTTCCGTTTTGTTCCCCTGCTAGTTTGCTGGGGTTTCTTGTATATTCTATCATGTTAAGTTACAGGTGTTTAAAATATTTCTCCCAGTCTATCACCCATCTGTTTCATTTGTCTATGTTGTCTTGTAGAGGTAATATGCTGTACTATACTATTTCTACTATGGGCATTTATCATTTCCATCATTAAAAAATATACTATATTAAATATATACTTGAAAAAAGGAGAGAAATGTAAAGCTGTCACAGAACCAAAACAAAGAGTTTCTAATTTCAAAAATGTGAGAATCTTTGACCTAATGTATTACTTTGTTTCTTAATAATACTTGTCTTAGTTCCGGCTACTATAAATTACCATAGGCTAAATTAGCTATCAGGCTAAATTACCACAGACTGGTTGACTTAAACAGCAAGCATTTATTTCTCACTGTTGGAGGTTGGGGCAGTCATGATACCAGCAGATCTGATGTCTGGTGAGGGCCTATTTCCTGATTTGCTGATGCCGTTCTTATTGTATCCTTACATGGAGAAAGAATCAGCTCTCTTTCTCTTTATATAAGGACACAAATCCCATCATGGAGGCCCCACCCTCATGACTTAATTACCTCTCACAGATCCCACCTCCAAATACCATCAGATGATTTTTTGGGGTACACAAACATTCAGTCCATAGCAATATAGTATTTCAATGAAATGAAAATCAGCTTTCTCTACTCTTATATCATTGTCTATAGCAGTGCTTAAAAATTCAATATAGTTTTCTAATTTATTTTTATAAGTGGCTTATATAAACTAGGAAGAAGTTAAAATAGCTCAACCAAGATCCCACAGTGAGTTAATGCAGGAGACCTGACTGACTATTGTCACATCTGGGGGTTCATTCATCTGAGAGACAAATCATAGAGCTAATAGTGCTTCTCATTCGCCAGCCATCATTTAATTCTTAGGATATCTGTCCCAAGAGGAAAAACCCTATCAAGGGCCACGATTTAAACCCTATTTAGTTTTAAATCATTCCATTTATCTTCCCTTTTATGGGCCATTCAGATTGTAACCATTGGTCAGTTATTTACATGGCCTGGTAATCAATGAAATTTTAGTAGCTTTCCATTAGAAAGAATTGCATAACAATCCATGAAATTTTAGTTATGCATTGCATTCTTGGAACAGGTCTAGAAGCCAGCCACAGAACGAAAGCAATGTTAAGTTGCAGTCCTGTGAAGCCATGTTCCTGAGGTCTGGAAGCCAGGATTTGGTGATAGAACGCACAGACTCCAGAGGGCTTCGGAACAGGGCACGTAAGCAGCTCCCATTTCCAGCTTTGATTTATGTTCTGTTCTAGCAAAATACCTTGCTTCCTGTAGGCTGGTTTGGCTTAATTTCAGCAGAGTAGCAATTCTTAATCCAAAGCAATCAAGAAGAATTTGTTCAGTGGTCAAACAACATTTCTCTGAGCGCTTGGAAATCACAAGGTCCACTGTTGCAAAATATTCTCTAGCAAACAAAGCAGGAAAAACGCATAAACATGCCAGACTATGGCAGGTTCAGCCCCGATGGCCCTGAAACTGGCCAAGACTTTTTTTTTTTTAATTTCCTCAGCTGTGAAGTAGAACATAATACAACTTTATGCTAAAGTCTGAAATTCTATTCCTGTGTGTGTGTGTGTGTGTGTGTGTGTGTACACAATTCATCTACTTTACAATTGCCATTCTAGTCTAGTCCAGAGGTGGCAGATATAACTTTGGCTAATTCCCAATTTTTCAAAAATATACTGTTCACTACCTCTTTTATGTTTCCAAAGTACTTTGTCTATTTTTTCACTAATGTATCCATCACATTCTGTCATAATTAGTCATTTATTCCTCCACCTTCCAAGATCGACTTCAAGTTCCTTGAGCACAGAGACTATCTTCATTTTATATTCTCAAATCCAAATGCAATGCTTGATATATATTAAACACTGTATAGTGTCGAAAGAATAAAGGTATAAACCAGTGACTGAAGTCTACCTATATTCTGATCATGCAATTACAAGCTACTTCGAAAGAGTAAATATATCAGCCACCACACAAGAATCAAAACAGGTGTGTGATAGAATGTTTAGAAGACAAGATACATCAGGGAAATCTTTCCTGGATGGCAAAGGAAAAAAAAAGCATCATCATCTTTAGATTTGAACAAAATTGGGGCAATTTCCATGCCAATCATTTATTTTCTAAATTCCTGGCCACTAAGGTGACGGGAATGTGAAAGGCAATACAAATGTGCATGATTTAAAAATATATTCCTGAAGCTCTGAGGGATGTTAATAAGGTGACAGAAAACGCTAGTGGCACAGATCAATTTAAATTCTTTCTTTTTGTTTGTAAATATTTCCTAAATGAGACGACATCATTTTGATTTCTTACCTACCTTGAACCATTAACCCCAGTAATTTAAGTTTATTGAATGCATAGTTCTTATTTCAAATTAACTTAATGAACAGAATAAACAGTGCCAATTTTATATCCTTAAATTTCAGTGATTCCCACTACTTTATATAATGGTAAAGGAGAATTTATATACTTATGGCATATTCATGAGCCTGTATGTCAAAAACGACGTGTATTTCCAGTGAGAGTTAAAACATCTTCATTTCTTCCAGCCAGCGGGGAACAATTCATTTGAATTGATGGAAGCTTAGGAATGGATTATTACACAATTGGATATAATGGTTAATATTTTTAGAGAGTTGGGAATAATTGGTTAATAATTTCTAACAAAGAGAGAATTCCTGTGTTAAACGAGTAATTGTCATTAGTTTGAGATCCGGTACCAACAATATTGTACTGCTTGGTCATCAAGGAGATTTATGGATAGGGGAGGGGGGAGGGCAGCGAGAAGAGGCCAAGACATCATTGTAATGATGACATCATCTAGGAAAAAAATGTGTAAGGTTATTCTCTCACATGGACCAGTCCTTGAGGACCTAAGGGAGAAAAAATTGGGGCTTGGGAAATGGGGCAGGAAAGGGAGACTTGGTTCTAGGGAATCAGCTGAATGTCCTTTATCCCCCCAATTTGGGGGTGGTGTGAAAAAGGGGGGAGCCCTCTGAGTGGCAGCCTTGAATTCCCACAAGGGACCAAGAGCTCCACACAGCCTAGGATGATGGTCTGTGGTACGACATACGCTTTGATGTTCCCACTGCAATGCAATTCTGTAATGCTAAGATTCCCATCATTTTCTGGATGGGAACATCAAACTGCCTGTCTTTCTAGATATTGTCTGCCAAGCTACTGTCATCGCATGAGCAACAGTATTTGCCCAACTTCAAGACACCACTAAGCTTAGGTGATTTCCAGATACCTAGATGGGTAAAAGTAGGGGAATGAGCTTCCAGAGCTGCTTGTAGCTGGGAACTAGGAGAGTGTGCATCCCTCTTACATTCTCAGCAAGATCCCAAAACTTGAGGTAACTTGGATGAGTTACTTGCAACTGAAGAAATCTCATCAGAACATTCATTTTTGTATCCTCATGTCTGACATCATTCCTGGTATCTACATTTTATTTGTTGACCGAAACTGAATTAACTTTAGCCGAATGTACTGAACTATTTTTGCTTTTTTGTCAAAGAGGTGAAACCTGGTATACCCCTCAACGAGAAGAGATGTTGGTGTTACAGATGATGGCAAAGATACTTTGAGTATGTGGCATTTTAAGGTTTTAGGCCTTTATTTCATAATAACTGCTGCAAGGTAGGTAAGTAGCTTTAGTTATCTAGTCCAGCTGAGGGAACCTCCCAAATCATCAGAGGCTATGTTGGCATTCAGATTAAATTTAGCTGGGTACAAATATACTTCCTTGCTTTGCTTCAAAGTCTTGAACAAAATAAAAGGAAAGAAAAGAAAAGGAAAGAAAAAAGGATGTCAAAAATTTTCCTCTCGCTTTCAAACTTTTGAAGCGCCTGATTCTATACATAGTTTTTTGATTGAGATTGTTCAAATTAGCTCAATTCTAAAATAGCATTTTAGATCACTTCTTAAAATTGGTTCTCTCAAGACTGGTATTACCATAGACCTAAGGCTAACCCTAATGTATGTTTTCTTTTGAAAACCCTGAAACAGTGCCTGGCACTCACTCACTCTGAGTTGAATGAAAGAAAGTTAGTTATATTTATTTTTTTTAATTAAAGTGTGCTTAATCTTACAGATCCAAATGCCTAATTCAGGGCTGTTATGTTGGAAGGCTGTACACTTATTCCAGTGATTCTTCCATTATTCTAATCCCTTTTGGAATTCTCTTATTGGAATTCCTGTCCTAGCCCAAAGCATGTGGTTTTGAAGGATTTATTAGTGGTAAACTTTGGTTTAGTGAGAGCATCTGCTATTTAGAAAATGCAAAAGGCATCTGGAGCCCAGTCTGGTAAATTACACTGAGTAATCTAACTTTTTAATCTCATTCATATGTGATTAGAAACTAACGGGACTAATTTTCTGATGCATTTCATAAACGATATCTAAGAGCAATTCCAAACAGGAATTCCACAGATGTTTTGAAGAACAATGGTATCACTGAAATAAGTGTACAATGTAGGTGGGTGACCATTTTAAATGAAATGTAATGCTTTCATGCTTCTTAAAACTATCTTATGAAGTTTTGTCACATTAAAAAAATAAAATTCCAAGTGGTCCTTATTCCATATCCACAGGCAGTGCCTGTAGATCATTGGGAACTGAATGTGGCTGAGCCCATCGCTTTGGTCACCTGGACCGTGGTCATGTTTGCCACGAGTTTGAGTCTGTGGCCATGCTCATCAGTCCTTCACGGTACCAGAAGGGATGGCATTAGTACCTTTGCTTCTTTAGCCAATTATGTTTCTACTGGAATTAAAATAATGAGCTTCTGTGCTACCTATTAACTTCCTACACGCTGAGAGGAGAATAGCTTGAAGATGTGGAAAAATGCTGATATACTTAAAATAAAGAACCAAAATAGCCATATAAACAAACCTCAGGGAATTTTAACCAAGAAATTACTGCCAAATAAATCTTCAGCCAGTAAAAATGCTGAATAATTTATTTCAAAAAGGAACTACATTTTTAAACCCCTGCCATGCTTGTCAACACTTTACTGTAATAATAAACTTAACCATTGACTAAAAAAGAAGATAGACACGACCATTTTCACAAACTTTATCAGTCTCCTCATGTATTAGTAGAAGCAGAAATGCATAATTTACTATGGGTGGTCACAAACATTAGGTCGGCACATTTGTGGTTTATAATGAAAACTAAAAAAATTGACAGCTACTGTCAGATGGTTGTTCCCCCAAAATTGTTGGTTTCCATGGGACCCTTCCCACAAGAACAAAAGATGAACTGAAAAATAAAAGCAAACTCTGGTCATGTTTCATGATAGTTTACTATTTTCTTTTTTTCTCTCTCTTTTTCCATTTAGTGTTCATTTTATTGAAATCACTATTGTGAGGTGAAAGGCTGAAATAACTAATCAAAAATTCATGTAACAAAGCTATTGGAATAGGCGTTGTAAATGTATTCTACATTATAACAACAATATACATCCATCTTACACAGTTAGAAAAATAAGTTAGAAATCAAGAAGAAATGTCCCCACCATTCAGAAGTAATCACTATTAAAATTTTGATGCTTTTTCTTCTCATCTTCTTTAAATCAATTATATGCAAATAATTTAAGATAAAATTGGGAGCACAAATACAAATTTATATTTTGCTTTTTTCCTCTTGCATATTATGAACATTTTCCCATGTTAGTAAATAGTCTTCAAAAAGATGATTTTTAAAGGCTAAATGATAGCCGACCACATGCATGGAACCTAAATTTGTCGTCGAAATTCCTATTCATAGGGAATTCATAGATAATTTTTATGTTCTCTAGTTACACATATCTATAATGAGCACTTTTATCTATAACATTTTGTGTATTGTTATGATTATTTCCTTAGTATACCTCTGAGAAGTGGAATTCCTGGGTCAAAGGAAGTATTTGTATGCTTCTAAGTAAAATATATTTGGTTAAAAATAAATTGTGCCTCTAGTTATGGTATATTGAAACGTATTGTAACAATTCCTCCTCCCTTACTTTTTCCCCCCAAAATAAACATTATATACTTGAACCTTGGAAGTATTCATCCCATCTCTATTGGGCACCTCTATGCAAAACCAAACATGATATACAGGTTCACTAAGATGGATGGTTTGTCTCTCACCTCACTATCTGGAATAGGGTTGGATTTGCTAAAAGGTTCGAATATGAATGCAAGAAGTGTGGGGTACAAGTTTGGGATGACTCAAACGCTAGCCCTCGTTCTGACAAGTGCTTTCATAGGGTTTGCTCAAGAGTGGGATGGGGCAACTATTTTTATAACAGTGGATCAGGGACATCTGATTGAACCTGAAGAACTCAGATATAAATCACAAAATTTTGATTTAAAAGACAAAGAGACTCTGCTCTCCTATGGGTGCTCTTTCAACTAAAAGACTGGATTAAAGTAGCCATTTTGGGGCCATAAGTACTGGTGGGTAAAGAGAGAGAGAGCCCGTCTGCCATGAGAAGCCAGAGGATGGAGCAAAAGCACAGAGTAGAAGTGAGAGACCACCAGGATGGGGTTGGGAAGAGTGGAAAAAAGAGACAAAGCAAGCAAGCATTTAGTAACCAATAAATATGGATTTCCATAGGTACACAATTTCAAGCTTCGTGAAATACTTCTCTCTTCTTGCAATTAGCCCTCCTCTATTCAAGCTGACTGAAATGACCAAATTACCCCAACTGAATTTGACCAATCTTCCTACCATGGCAATCTCAGGCACATTCTCTTTGCTAATATGGGCTGGGACTGGTGAATATGTTTTAAAGAATATGGAAAAATTAAAACAAGAATGTATATGTGAATATACCTTAATTTGAAAATGTTGGTTTTCTTTTTCTTTTTTTTTTTTTCTAATGGATAGGTCTTATTGGTCAGGCCACATACTGACATATGAATTTATTCCCACCAAATGAGTCAGCTGAAATTTAAAACACCAAAATCCCAGAAACCCAAATACCTCCCAATTGTTCAGAAGGATAAAAAAAGAAACATATTGGTCTTATTGGTTTGTACTAACAAAAAAATAATCCCCCAAACCTGGCTTCAATATATTTAAAACAATAATATTAGCTGTTTCTGCTATCCCAGTGGGAACAGTGTTATA
Organism: Rhinolophus sinicus; assembly: GCF_057876585.1. NCBI lineage: Eukaryota > Metazoa > Chordata > Mammalia > Chiroptera > Rhinolophidae > Rhinolophus > Rhinolophus sinicus. The sequence goes on from NC_142502.1 coordinate 15,435,345, forward strand.
ATAAACTGCATACTGTCTGGACTGGTGTGATTTTTAACCCGGCAGGGGGCTGAAAAGTCCTTGTTACATAGTCCGTGGTCGAAATAATAAGACCAAGCCTTTCCTTTATTCATGTTTTCTTGAGAAGGTGTCCATGCATAGAAGACAGTGAGCTTGGACATGGGCAGCTGGCAGATGTCAGCTCCCTTGCATTGCTACCTGGATAATGGATAATGGATATACTGGAGCCCAGACAAGACTCTGTAGAAACTAAAGTGTTTTTGGTTTTATTTTGGAATGGCAAAGTGTAGACAAGGAGAGGATGGCATGATGTTTAGGAAAAAAGACCCAAGGGACAGGGCAAGGACACAAGGAGAAACTGTCGCTTCTCCTCTGTCTTCTTCAAAAATTCAAATACGGCAGTGTCTTAGATCTGGTTTCTTGGGAAAGCCTCATCTTGGCTGCGTCCCTCAGGAGCTAAAAGAAAAGCTGAAAGAACTATTTCATACTAGAGCCTCCTTGCAAAGTGTCACCCATGCCCACCTGTGTATATGTGAACCACAGCTGAGTACTACGGCTCTGGTGTCTTGAGCAAGCCAGTGGCAGGTGGTTGAAAAATGCTTAAACTGAAATGAATAATGTCTCAGATGCATGAGTAAACTTGTTTATGAAAACATGTGAGACATTTGTGGGAGACCCCCAAACATATTTGGGTAAAATTTAGAGGCACCCAAATTCTTACACTAGCAAGTAGAGACAACAGCTAATCACACTTAGATCACTATTGTTACTATAACAACATCTGTGTCCCCCCTGGTGAGATGGACACTAGGTAGAGACAAAAGTAGTGACATTTACACATCTTAAACTAGTTATAAAGGGCTGCTGTTGACTGAATGTTTGTGTCCCTTGAAATTCAGATGTTAAAGCCTAATCCCCAGGGTGATGGTAGTTGGAGGTGGGACCTCTGGGAGGTAAGTAGGTCCAGAGAATGGAACCCTCTCATGCTGGAATTAATGCCCTTGTAAGAAGAGACAGGAGAGAGATGGTTTCTCTTGGCTGGTTAGAATACAGTAAGAAGGTGGCTATTTGCAAGCCGGGAAGTTGGCCTTCCTCAGACGCTGGGTCTGTCCGTACCTTGCTCTTGGACTCCCAGTCTCGAGAACTGTGAGAAATAAATTTCCATTGTTTAATAAAGCTACCCAGGCTGTGATATTCTGTGATGGCAGTTGAGCTAAGACACGGTACTGGAGTAATTTTTATTTACCAACCCCCAAAACAATTGGGAAATTTCCTCACCTATAGTTTCAAGATGTTTGTAAATCCTTTTGTCTTTCTTGTAGACACGTTTCTAGCATAATATTTCTCTGGCTCAGCTTCTAACCCAGTGTCCCATGTCTTTCTGAATTTATGATTCACATTAATTTTCCCCTCTCTGGGGTTGCTTTGTGTAAATAAGTGATTAAAGAAATAATAAAACAGATGACAAAGTAAAACATGAAGAGGATGCAGAATTTCGCAACTGAAAAGATATAAACGTGTTGTTATCTGATGCTGGTCAAAGAGCACAACTTTGCTATAAGATGAATAAGTTTTGGAGACTTACTGTACAGCATGATGACTACAGTTAATAATGGGGTGATGGATACATGATATTTACTGAGAAAGTAAATGGCGAGTGTTCTCACCACACACATGCACACACATGCACATGCACACACAGTGGTAACTTGGGGGTGATGGATATGTAATTAGTGTGATTTTGGTAATCATTTCACAATGTCTACATATATCAAAACATCATTTTGTATACCTAAAATATATACAAATTTTATTTGTTAATCACACCTCAATAAAGATGGAACAAACAAGAAATTACACATGTACAAGGCTTTATGTTACATTATTGATTATACTAATGAAAGAATAGAAACAACATAAATGTTTATTAACATTTATGAAAAGTCCTTAAATAAATTATGGGAAATATATCATCAATGAAAATCAATGCAGTCATTAAAAAGATTGAGGGAATTCTTTGTAAATTGATCTGAAAAAATCGCCAAGATCTCTTGTTGGGGAAAAAAAAAAGTTGCAGTCTGGGTGGAGCAGAGAATTGAAGGGGAGTAGAGATATGCAGAAAAATATTTTAAAAATATTTCGGTAAATGATTGGGTAAGTAACAGAGTCCATGTTTAAATAGACCAGAGCTCCCCTTGTTGGCCTGTGACTTGGGCAGTATCGCCCTAGCCAGTCCAATGGCAAGGTCTATAAATGGACTGCCCTGGTCACTGTAGCCTGCCAGAGGTGCTAATGCTGGTGTTCACTGGATAATTTTGTAAATCCAGTATAAAAAGAGTAATGTATTACTGATGTTGTTATGTAAGGTATGTATTTGTAGGGATTATGTGAATGTAATAAGTTTTGTTATTACTACACTACTTTGAGTCTGCTTTATCTAATTTTAAGGTATGTGAGATTAAAATGTTTGGCTTTACTATATTTTAAATTTTGTTAGAGTCACAATACCAGAGGTGCCAAAAACATGTGTACACATGACTTGTATTCATCTTTTGTTACTGGCATATATTGAGTATTACAATCTTAATACAGTTTTTTCTTTTCTTAAAATGTGTATACAATTTTTGGCACCCACTGTAGTTGATTAACTGCTAGGAAAGAAATGTCCTTATAAAATTTGTTAAATTTACTTGAAAGGCATTTGACAAGATGTATTAAACATAAATGTGTTAAATACATAATTATAGTATGAAATGTCTAAGGAAATTTTTTTAGTTATTAAGAGAGGATAATTTAGTCCGTTTAACTTAATGAGTTAATTTAAACATTAATCAAGGAATAAAAAAATGACTTTTCTTAATTTTGGACAATTACTATATTTCTAAATTTAAAAAATAGATTTGCAAGCTGACTTTTAACGTTAATAAAAACTGAAATCCTTAATTTATAGCTTTAATAAATTGAATACTAATTTTAAGCCCTGCTATAGTAAGCCTTTCTTTCTGGACAGAAAAACTCGCTGACTTTTTAAAAACTCAGTTGATCATTCCCATTTTGATCTCAGAGACATAGAGTATCTTGTGTTTGAGGTGAAAGAAAGCTCAGGGAAAACCTTAATTTAGTTGTCTTAGACTTTTTTTTTTAAATTAAAGTTTATTGGGGTGACAATGGTTAGTAAAGTCACACAAGTTTCAAGTGTACCATTCTGTAATATATCATCTACATATCACATTGTGTGCTCACTACCGTCTTTGACTTTTAAAATCCCTTTCCAATATCCAGGTTAACGTAGTCTTCATTCTGTCTTTGTAATCGTCACACTGAGGCATGCCTTAAATTCATCTTCCTCCTTCCCCGCCCCCCAGGGTGCCACTGGAGGGCAGGCAGAAGCAGAAGATTAAATTTTCAATTGCAAACATTTCTATTCCTTTCCTAACTACTTTACCTCTTTTATTGGCTTTCTAACCTCACTCTTCTTCTGCAACTACCCTATTGCTTTATGCAGAATTTCTCACGGTTCATAAAAAGGCATTAGCCATTTTGACTGGGGTGAGGTGGAATCTAAAGAAAAGAATAAATGAATGAACCTAATCAGAAACAGTTTCGGAGACATAGAGGAAAAACTGAGGGTTGCTAGATGGGAGGGATGGTGGGGATAAGGGGGGAGGTGAGGGGATTAGAAAGCACAGTCAGTAACCACAAGATTGCCATGGGATACAAAAGTTAATTTGGGAAATGTAATCAATAATGTAAAGATTTTGTAGGGTATCTGATGGACACTTGTCTCGTTAGGGAGACCACCTCAGGGAAGATGTAGGTGCTTGATCACTGCACTGTACACCTGAAGCTGAAGCTGAACAATAATGAATGTCAACTACAAGTTTATATATACATATATATGCATATATATATATGTATTACATATATATACATATATATATACATATATATATATATATATAATTACAAGAAGCGGAGTACAGCATTAGGAATACAGACAGTAGAAATGTAATGACTGTGTGTGATGTCAGAGGGATAGTGGATGGGGGAGGAGTGTTGTCACTGTGTGAGGGATATAAATGATAAATGTCTAACTATTACATTGTTTTGTGCACCGGAAACTAATAAAAAAAATAAAAGTGATCTACAACAACAACAACAACAAAAAAGGCATTAGCCACGAATTTATCTGTATCAGAGATACGTATCAGGGAAACGTGATGGAGAAGAGGTTGTGCATTTACGGTTCTTAAATGGGTCATGCTGTTCCTCATCTCTGTGACTGCAATGTCCTTTCCTCTCTTTGTCTAACTCATGTTTTATTTTTCAAAATCTCATCTTTTCACGACTTCTTGAATATGTTTTTCAGGGACTTCCTCTTTCCCCTCAACATGATTGAGAATTATTCACACTGCTGTATGTAGCTATTTGGTGTTCCATTTTATGAATGTATCTTATTTATTCATTTATTTATTCAGTGTTGATGGAAATTTCAGTTGCTTTCAGTCTTTCAATTTATTACAAACAATGCTGTTATAAATAACATTATACTTGTTTCCTGGTGTACATGTACAAGAATTTTGCTAGTGTCAGTAAGTATACAGAAGTAGAATTGATGGGTCAGCTCTAATCGGTGTCCCAATTTCTACGGCACAGTAGCTAGCGTATGACACCTGTTGTTACACATCTTTATGAACACTTGACATTGTCAGGATTTTTAATATTTGCCAATCATGTGGGTCTGAAATTGTCTCATTGGGGTTTTAATTTGCATTTTTAAGTTACAAACGAGTTGAGCATCTTTAAATGTTTTTACTATTTGGTTTTACCTCCTCTGTAAAAAACATGTTCATTACTATTTAACCAATGCGTTGTTTATTCCATTTTTAATAGAGCTCAGCACATAGGAACATATATCAATATACATATAATTTTCACTGTATAAAGAACTATATCATAGGAATTCTTTATATATTCATGATCCTAATCCTTTGTCAGTTTTATATGTGGCAAATGTCTTTTCTTAGTTGATAGCATGTGTTTCACCTCTTTATAATATTTTTTAATGAACAGAAATTATTTTATAATCTAATTTATTTTGTCAATATTTTCCTTTATGATTTTCACCCTTTGAATCATTTTTAAGAATGTCTTCTGTCCCCTGAGGTGATAAAGATTGTCTTTTATATTTTCTTCTAAAAGTTTTTTCTAAGAAAAAATCTTTTTATTTTGAAATATCTTCAATCTTATTTAGTTGAAGGGCTAAAAATAGTACAAAGGACCCCAGTATACTCTATACCCAGATTCATATACTATACCTCCATTTTCTTTTGTATTCTTCCTCTCACTTTCTTTTTCTTCCTTCTCTCTTGAAACATTTAAAAATGAGGTAAATAAATCATGACCCTCGTACCCCCAGGTACTAATATTAGGTGAGCCTTGCTATCTGGTTGAGGAAGTCTCCTACCTTCTTTAGCTTCTTTAAGAGTGTTTTGATCACAATAATGTATTTGACCTTTTATATACATATTAGAATTAGTTTGTCAACTTCCAAGAAAAATCATTTGGGGATTTTGATTACAATTTCATTAAATCAGTAGATCAATTTTGTACGAACTGACATTTTTGCAAAATTTAGCCTTCTGATCTATGAAGTTAGTATGTCATTCCATTTATTTAAGTATTTTGAAATGTCTTTTAATACATATTTATAGATTTTTGTTTGCATATCTTTTTGGGATTTATTACTAAGTAGTCTATATATTTCCTGATATTGTAAATGATATCTTTTAAAACATTTTAAACTCTAAATGTTTGTTACTTGTATAGAGAGTTCAGTTACAAATTGGCATTATATTTAGTAACCTTGCTAGAAGCTCTAACATAATAATTTGTAGATTTTTTATGTTTTCTATGCAGATAATCACATGATCTGCATATAGTAATAATTTTGTTTATTCTTTTCCAATCCTTATGTATTTTCCATTTCTTTGTTTGTTTGTTTGTTTTTTTGCTTATCTAAGATGACTAGAATCTCTAGAACAATATTGAATAGAAGTGAGAATGGATGCCCTTGAATTGTTCTTGATTTTAAAGGAAATACTTTGTAACATCTCAACATTAAATAAAATATTACTATCATTTGTTATGGGCACTTATGATCAGATTGAGGATGTTCTCTTTTATTCCTTGTTTGCTCCATATTGAATTTCACTGAATGCCTTTTCTGAATCTATTAAGATAATCATATTTTCTCTTCCCTTATAATCTGTTATGTCAATTATATTTATAGATTTCCTGAGGTCGAACTTTGCATTCCTAAAATAAACCCAGCTTGATTATAATAGAATAGAATAGAATAGAATGGAATTTGATATAAATCATGCAGAATTCAGTTAAGCAATATATTGTTTAGGATTTTTCTCTATTTTCATTGTGATTTTTGTTTGTTTGTTTGTTTTGGTAAAAGAATGATACTAATTTTGTAAAATAAGTTGAGGTAATGTTTCCTCTTATTCTGCTCTGTGAAAGAGTTAGGTGAAATTGAAAGTATCTGTTCTTGTATTTGGGGAGAACTCACTATAAAACCATCTAACCTTGGAGTTTTATTATGGGAAGATTTTAAAGTACCGATTAAACTTTATTTGCAGTTATCAAACCATTCAGATTTTCTGTTACTGCTTAAGTCATTTTTGGTAATTTCTATTTTTCTAAGAATTTGTCCATTTCGTCTAAGTTTCAATTTATTTTTATAAACTTCTTCATAATATTCTTTTTTATCTTTATAATCTCTGCTACATCCGTGGTTTGGTTTTTTTTCTTCCTTCAGTCTTAATATTGTTTATTTATACCTTTTATCTTTTTTCTTGATCAGGTTTGCTTGAAGTTTATTTATTAGTCTTTTTAAAGATCCAACTTTTGTCATCTTGATTCTCTTTATTTTTTCTATTTTATTAATTTATGCTCTTGTTTTTATTATTTCTTTTTTCCTGCTCTCTTTGGGTGGATTCTATTGTGTTTTTCACAGTTAACTTCTTAAATTGAATACTAGTTCAGCAATTTTAACTTTTTTAATATAAAGAATATAATGGTTACATTAATTTATGAAATAAATTTCTTCTCTGTATTGCTTTTTTCCTCTCTACTACTCTGAAAAAGTGATATACTCTATTTCTAGGCTTTTAGTGACTCCCCTAGAAGCTTTACCATGAATATCTAATTTACAAGTCTAATGTTAACACTTTATTCTTAATTCAAGTACGTCTTTAAGTTTTACCTACAATGACTTCGCCCTCAATTTCCATGCTATTATTGTCAGATATTTAATTCTGTCTTGTTTTGATTTTTGAATCCCTGCAAAGTAGACATTATTCTCTCTGTTACTCCGGAATAGTAAAGTCATCATCACTTTAAGTCCCAAGTTAGTTCTTTCCCATCCTAAGGCAGTCCACTGATGTACACTGGCTCTCATAGCTCTCGACAGTGTGGACTTGTAGTCCAGGCCTGACTTGGAGGATACCAGGACCATTTAAAAGCAAATTCATTAAGCGATTGTTATTTCTGAGAACTGTTTACCTCAGACAAATTTCCCCTTGGTCGAGATGATCAAAAACAGCTACTCTCTCACCCCTTTCCTGTTTTCATACCCTGACACATACCGTGTTTTCTTTCTAATGAAACAAATTTAGGGGAATTTTTTTAGTACTCTCAAAAACTTGCTTTTAAAAATAAGACCAATAAAATATTTCCCCTTTTACTGGATTCCACTAATTTCAACTGGTTCCCCTTTCCTTTCCCTGCAGCTGAAATCTTGAGTCTTTATTGGCAAACAGAGTATTTGGGTAAGGCATGAGATATGTGATACCTGAAAACAAAGGGCCTCAGTAAATAGAGGAAACATGGGCTCTACTTGTCAGAGTGCATTCCATCTGCTTCTTGAGTAAACATTTCAGAAAAACCCTTCAAGACAACAGATTCTAATTGGGCCAACATAGCACAAAAAGGGCCAAGTAAAAGCTTAAGATAAGAGAGAATTGTGAGTATTCTCTCTAAAAAGAAAGATGTGTTTCTGGAATGGTCTCTGCAGTGTCAAAGCCATTTCTTTCTTTGTCCTTACAGTCCTGCTGTAAGCGAAGAACCACTTGATTTCAGACTGTACGAGAGCAGGGACTTGACCTCTGGCCATCCCTCTCTTAAACCCATGGCCTGATTCAAATGACCCTCGCAGTGGTTCCCCATTAAACTAAATTAGGCTATTTTGCTTTTGGTCTATCCCAAAGCTAATTACATGCCAAATTCATAAACGAAGTGGGAAAAAAAAGCAGCCAGTTTGTGACTGGATAAAGAGACAGTGCGAACCTCACCTGGCTGTGCTATCAGGAGGCTGGGCCCTGGTGGGCATGGCTTTCCTGCAAAAATTGTAGGAGAAAAGACAGGGCTTTGGAAGAAGTATCTGCAAAGTTAAGCCACAAAGTGACAGTGATGACCCTTGATAGGAAAAAGAAAACTGGGAGGAGAAAGCTAACGTGTGGAATTACGTTTGGAATAACGTGTGGAATAACGTTTGCAAAATCTACACTCAACATAATCCTTTTGGCTTTTGAGAATCCATAAAATGAGCTTTTCTAAGATAAGCAGCCATCTCTTTGTTCAATAACGAGGAAGATTTCTTCCATAAATATGCAATAATCAAGGATTTTTTTCTCTTTGAGAGTCCACTGTTGATAATAGCTCCAATATTAGCACTATTAAGATATTTTGTTTCATCGCCCATTGTTTTCAGTTTTACTTGTCACTTCTCGAATGGGACCAAAAGGATGACACCTTTCTGTTTGTGGTGTTGGTCAGGTAGAGGTTTGGAGCATATTTTTTGTAAAGTTTTCCAGAATCTCATATTTTCTTAAGATTAAGGGCTGCTGTGTTTGACACAGTCTTCTATGTCTCAAATAGAAAATTCATGTTTCATTTCCAAATGAATATAAGGTCTACTTTTTGGGAGTAGACATTTTTGCTTTCTTCATAATAACCAGTTCAAAATACTTAAGTGGTTCTTGAGAATATAAGCCTTATAATTTTACACTTAGACATATGTTCATGTATGTCCTTTATTTTAAATTATACTAATATTTGTCCAATGTGGACTATATGCCAGGCATAGTTGTGTTTTACATATATTAACTTATATGAACCTCACAATAGCTTCATGAATATGCACTGTCATTATTTCCATTAGACATGTGAGGAAGCGCAAGCGCAGAGAGTTTAAGTGACCTGCCCCGAATCACGCAGCTCGTAATGCTGGACCCAGGCTTCAAACCCAGGCAGTCTACCTCCGCTGCTCACTCTCCTTATACTCTGCTGCGAAACCTCTCTGGCCAGTTGTGCTCCGTTTGTAACCTGTTTCCCAGACTCAGACACATGTGGAAGCTACATTAACTTCTAAACCCACTAGTCTTTATCCTACGTAAGCCAGACACAGATACTGTCTGATTCCATTTTTATGTGGTACCTAGAGTAATCAAACTCATAGAGGGAGAAATTAGAAGAGTGGGTACCAGGAGCAGGGTGGAGGGGAAAATGGGGAGTTGTTATTTAATGGGTACAGAGTTTCAGTTTGGCAAGATGAAAAGAGTTCTGGAGATAGGTGGTGGTGATGGTTGCACAGTAATGTGAATGTACTTAATTCCACTGAATTCTACCCTTAAAAGTAGTTAAAATGTTAAATTTGTGTTATGTATATTTTATCACAATAAAAAAATGCAAACCTTCACCCCCCAGAAAAAACCCACTAGTATTTTCTTTAAGGGGCCAGTGATTCAGTGAACACAGGGTATCACTTGTCACTAGGATCTACCAGGTAACGGAAAAATTGTGTTCAATTTTTTGTAACACTTCAGAAGGAGTTGGGGATTGACCTGAGAGATGTTTATTATTTGGAAAAGTATGTGAGAGTCAGATTCTGTGATGCACATTTCACCCATTGTGTTTCAAGATGGTGCTGCACATGGGTGGACGACAAGACCTGAGCAGAGAGCTGGCCAGGAAGTCAGAACACCCGTGGTAGCATAGCTCCCTCTCTGACCCATCTGTAACACATCTATAACCTTGGTGGGTCTCCTGGCTCAGCAATGCAGTTGGTCCTCCTGGCTCAGTGCTCTAGCTCTTAGATTCTTTGCTTCTGAGTGATGGTCTGTGGCTGCTATGTCTCTCTGGCCTTCTCAGCCAGCCCTGCTTGGGGGTGGGGGGAACGTGGTCAGCCTCCCTTCCGTTCAAGGGAGAAGCCATTGGCATCCCTGTCTATAACTCGAGCCAAGAGGTACATTCTTGAATGTTCTGCCTCCACCGCAATAATACAATAATAACCACTGTTTTATCAGGCATCGTGTTACACACACAATCATGTTTAATCTTCACAGCAACCCTGCTGGCTCAGTGCCAATACCCCCTGATTAACAGATGTGGAGTCTTCCTCCAATTTCTCCAGAGAAAAATAGGTCCCCCCATGCACTTTCTCAGAGCACCCTGCATATTTGATTCAGAACTTTTCTCAATGTATAGTTATAGAGCTGTATGATTTGTTTTAATGTCTAGCTCCCCTGCTGGACAGGAAGTTCCACCCCTGCTTTGTTCCTAAAATCGCCCCAGCAAGAAGCACAGGGCTAGGTATGTATTGGGCATTTCCCAAACATTTGTAGAATGAGGAAGTGAGTTACATAACTTAAAAAAGGTCACATTGCTAATAAGTGACCTTTAAAAAGGTCGCATTGCTAATAAGTGATAGGATCCAAATAAAACCCCATAAGGGTGTTATAATACATCTCTTCCTCGTGCCCTATGATTTTAAAATTATATATGTGCACACACAAAATAAATAAAAAGAAATAGGACACAAAGAGGAAAAAAGGACAAGAAAGAAAGACTTGCATTTCCCTAAGGGAAGAAGCAGCAGAGGGAAGGCAACGGATCGTTTACTGATCATCATCCCTCACTGATGGGCAGGAAATGTCGGAGAGGATCAGAGCCAGGGCTTGGCTCCTGGCCAGGGCCGCAGAGGCCCTGGGGCTGGCAGCCTTCCTCCCAAGCCTGGGCTACGTCCAGAGTCAGGTGGAACTGTTGTCTCATATCCAGCCCATCAAGTGGCCACGGCATGAAGCTCAGCACTGCCTCCACTCTGACTAGCCCATTGCTGCTGCTGATTCACTCCCACCCCGTTCACACACTCCCACACTCACACACACCCCACATTCATACCCATACATGAACGCGTACACTCACACTCGTGACACACACACCCACACATCTAGACATATGTACACACCACACAGGCATATATACACACACTCGTACACACCCACACAATCCACAAACTGCCACAGACACACACACAGACACCCACATGTACATCTACTCTCACACGCCACGTCACACTCACACCTAGGCACCCACATACTACTCATTCACACATACTTGCACATGTGTGAGTCTGAAAAGGTCATTTATTGTGCTCTCTAAGCCTCCCTAAGGCGCTAGGGATTAGGTTCATACTCCTTGGCTTGGCATTTGGGGAATTCCATGATTTTCTAGTCCTTTCCTTTTCCACACATGTCTCTCTACAGCCTCCATTAGGGTTCTAGCGTGTGACAGCCTGGACTACGCTGGTTGGCAGGTAGGCCGTGAGCGGGAAGCCTGACACTGGGTCTCTCTTTCCTTACCGACACCGTTAGGGCCTTCCACCACTAGTACATCCCTGAGGGCTGCCTAAGGAACAGCCCGTTAGGACTCTTCCCACCTTTGACGTACCTGTTGAAACCCGACCCTTCTTTAAAATATGGACAAAGGCACTATTTTCTATATCTGTCCCCTATTCCTTTATCAGGGGAGAACTTTTTTCAGTCCCAGGCCCCTGTATCCTTCCCTCATGCCACATACCAGCCTTGCTTTAAAGTTACTTGACTTACCGGGTCTCCCCCAAAATAAGACCTAACCGGAAACTAAGCCCTAGCATGATTTTGCAGGATAACATCCCTTGAACATAAGCCCTAATGCGTCTTCTGGAGCAAAAATAAGACCGAGTCTTATTTTCAGGGAAACACGGTACTTCCCTTGTTACATTTTACATCCTTGGAGACAGGTTGGTGAAGTGTTGATTTGTCTAAGCTTCAAAGAGTTTAGCAGGATACCTTGTCTCTCAGGTGCTCTGAAAACTCACACATTCCTCTGAGATATAAAAGGCTGTTACACTTTTTTGGTCAGTAAATTTGTCCATAGTTATTTAGCTCAATTTGTAACTTTATATGTTAAAATGTATCTAAAGCAACCATTTAAGTGTATTATGTGATAGGGATAAAACACCAAGCTACCACTAACTCCGTCTTGTGTTGGTTTATGTGACGAGCCCTTCCCTGGCCTGGGCCTAGGGAACCAGGATCCTGGCGAGATTGGATGTACAAGAGCGTCAGGGAAGGGCCGGTTTGTGGGATCATAGTTCTTCTTGCGAAACAGGAAGAGGCTGCTAGGTTACAAGATAAAAGGGAGAAAGTTCTAGAAAAAGGAATGTCCAGAGGGAGGGAGAAAGAAAGATATAAGCGTGGAAAAGACCCTTTCTCTTAATTAAAAATTTTGCCTTGACTCAGCACGCCAAGCCAAAGGGTCAAAATTGATCTAAGAGATTTTACAAAAGGATAACCATCACACTTCCTATGTATTTGTTGAAGTACAAATTTTCTCATTTGAACCATTCAGTGATTGTTGCTTCTGTATCCATTATTATCCAAATGTAGCTTCCATAGGAATAACATATCAACTTTATAGAAGATACCATGGGGGATTCCATATGAATAGAATATCGACTTTATATAAGCTACCATGGGTAGGGGCTCTTAAGAGGAAAATGTCTGTCCAAGTGAAAAAATATTATTATTGCTACTTTATTACTTTCATATTCAGCCGAAGCTTCGCGTTGAGGCTATTGGGACATTGTACATGGATTGCTTTGATCTCAACATTATTTATTTCCATATCAGCATGAGTGCTCTTCCCGGGAATCTCTAGTTTCTGGCTCCGGGATCCTTTGGCAGTGCAGATGCTGCGTCAAATAGTGAGGCCCTGGGATTTGCCATTTCAGTTCAACATGTAGATTTACCTTTGAAGGCTTAAAAACTATCCAAGGGGGTGGAGGGGCTGGGGAGGAAAAGGGTTATTTTTTTTCCCTCCTACCTCCGAGTCCAATTACCTAATAAAGATTCATCATTCCTTTTGTCCAAGGAGCTCGGTGACCTAATTTTGCTCCTTGCCTGTTTCAGATATCACAACCCATTTTTATGCATTCAGCTTTCCTAATGAAATCCACATGTCTTAAATCAATAACACCATTGTTTAGCTTCCTTCTCTTTGTCACTGGTGCCTTTTGCCTGGTCTATTTTGTTTGCATACTTGTTTGTCGGAAATATGGCACTTTATCTAGAATGTCCCCCCATTCTCCCCCTTTTTTGTGGGTCTTTTTCTTATCTCTCCTCTTAATGATTATCAGTTTGTTGGTGTGCAGCTCTGAAATGTACAGTTCTTTCTTTAATGGGCTAGTTTAAAGGAAATTTTGTTTATTCAGGTTTCTTTCGCATTAATTGTTTTAGATAGGTTAAGAAATTAATAGTGGAAAACTCAACATCTTTGTTCAATACCTTTGTATACAAGTAGCATGTAAAAGTCCTCTGTGCAAACTTCAGAAATCAGCTTTTATTGACAGTGTTCTCTTGTTTCCCCAGAACCCCCAGTTTGTCCCTTTTCCACTCAAGAGCCAAGCATGACAGTGGAGATCTTGTGACATTCTTGAGGTTCCCAGATCATGTCAAGACCCTCTTTAGTGGCTTTCTGCTCCTAATGAACCATACACCCATGAAAGCTGCCTGGTAGATAGTCAGGCTACTTGTGCAAACAACATTTGATTTACTTTTCTGAAAATCCAGAACTTCAAACTAGAAACTTACCCACAGCCCCAGAGACAGTACCAAAGGGCAGTTTCTTCCCTAGTAGCTCTCTCCGAGTCTTCTCATAAATTCTAGACAGTTCATCTCATCACTGACTTTCAACCGTCAGGCAAGAATTAACCCAGCAGCGTCTCTTGTGATTCCTCCAGGAATCCTTCCTTTTCCCATCACTCCAAGTTATCGTGGCAGAAAGTGTGGACTGTGTTAGCAAATTGACACTTGAATGTAGAAGCAGATGATGGAATGCCAAGTCCCATTTAGTCGTTAAAACATTAGTGTTTGACCATTTTATTCATCAAATTCTCTTAGACTCAACCTCACCAAATGAGAGAGGAAGGAATAAACAAACAGTAGATCCTAATGTTGAGACACCCGCCATGATTCTGTTCTCGTTTCTTCTTTCATGATCTTTCTTGGCCTTTTTGTGGGTTCTTATGTCTCTTTTTCTTATGTTCAGCATCTTGCCAGAGTCATGGCAACTCCTCTATTCCCACATCATCTTCTTTTTCTGAAGTTTTATTTAATTCATATCCTAAGGGTAAAAAAACCCTGTCTTTTCTTTTCCTGAAGAGCTTGATTGTTACCATTCTGAAATGTATGTAAGAAGGTGAGCTTGGAGTTAAATCCCCACATACAGCATATATAGCTAGGTAGCCACTTATAAAACAAAAGGAAAAACTCAAAACTTAACCATGGCTACTTTGTTAACATCTTTTTTGGAGGGGAAATAGTCGAAAAAGCAAAGAAATGAACACAACTGTTCGGCTTTGTCCACCTAAGAAATATCACCAGCTTCGAGGACACTTCAGTTTTCTCCCAAGAAAGCGGAGAAAGAGAGAATTCTGCTCTGTTTTGCTGTGACCAGGAGTGGTTGCTAAGCCCTTTTTCTGTCTTCTACATTCTCTCCCTCTAGACCAAGGGTGTCCAAACTGCGGCCCGCGGGCCAACTGCGGCCCACAATCCATTTTTAATTGGCCCGCAGCAAATTCCAAAAATATATTTAGTTTACTTAAATAAACCAGGTGAGGCAATACGAGTGAGTGGCCAGGCTGTTTGTGTATTTTACCGCATATGGCCCTTGGTGAAAAACGTTGAAAAAAGTTTGGACACCCCTACTCTAGACTCTTCATTTTTTTCTGAAATGTTTCCTCTTCCATGTCTAGAATTACTTCTCAGTCACTTCTGCAAACTCGTTCTGCAAACATTTCCTGTGGGCGGGCTTTCTTTGGCTCTTCAGACTTCTTTTCCTTCTTGAGCTAGGGAGGTAAGAATAAAGCAAAAGAGGAGGCGGGAAAGCCCAGCTTGGTTTCACTGGGACTGAATGTCCTTTAAAAAGGGAAACACCGTGCTTGAAAAGTTGGGAGAGTTCCCTGGAGTAGGGTCCCAGACATTCTGCTTCTGGCTGGTGACAAGATCCTTTGGCTGATTTGTGGGCTGGAGTAAGGCTGGGAAAACTTTCACAAAGGCTCTGTTCCCCATCCCAGCCTGGGTTGGAAGTAGCCCCGTCTCTAGCCCCTCTTCTTGTTACACAGTGGCCCCGTCTCTACCATCCTCTTCTTACACAGCGGTTTGCTCCCACCTCCATCATTAACTGACCCAGGCAGAAAGAGGGTGCTCTTTGAAAAAGGATTCTGAGCATTATCAGAGGATACACTAAGGATTGGAGAAGCTGCAGAGCTGTGTGTGACCAACTGGTGACCCCTTTGCTGTTGTCCTTCTGAATTACTGATTGGGCAGTTCCGTTATGATGAATGTTATGCCTGAGTGGTAAGCGGGTTTGAGATGTCTTTGAGAAAACAGGCTGTGTGTCAGGTCAGGAATAGCAAAAAGGTTTCATTTTGATAGCCAGTTCCAGTACTGTGTTGACAAAGATTTTGAGGCTTAGTTCTGGCTCAGCCAGAGGGGCTGTCTGTGGTGGGCATGGGAGAGAGAAGTGGCAGCAAGCATTTTTGCCCTTTGGATTTTACTCCTTCTACTGCCAGAGGAGGAAATGATTGAAAGCCCGAGGACATAGCCTTTTCTCCTGATTCCCAGAACTGAGCTGGCCTAACCTTGTCACTCCTTGCTCTGTTTCCTGAGGCTCCGTTGTTACCTCCCAATCATGACATATCCAGTCTCACCCTACAAACTCATTGGAAAACCAAGCGAAACGTGACGCAGAGAAAAGAGAGACTCATCTGGCACATGCCAAGGGGTACAGTGATTACAAGCTCAGCTTCTTTACTTCTCAGCTGGGCAACTGAATGATTCCTACCCTCCTGGTGTAACAGTTTCCTAGAATGGGGATAATAAAGCATTGCTGTGGGGACGAAAGTAGACAGCATATAAAAAGCACTTGAAATATTTTTCTAGCACATACTAAGCTCTCTATCCATGTCAGCTATTGTTATTAAATTATAAATAATGTCTTTATTTTCCTACTAAAAGTTTCACTCTTTCTATGGTGGCTCAATCCTATGTATTTCTTAATGATTCCATTTTGTCCTAATCCATGTCAGCGTCCCACCCCTTTGGGACTCTGAGCTTCTCTTCAAGGTGGAGCCACGTGGCTTTTTTGGGAAACATAGGCATCCCAGGATCAGGAAATGATAAGTCTGGAAGGAATCTTGACAATCTTCTCATTACCACATTAGGAATAGATAGCATGGAGCCAGATATGGGCAGCAGAGGCCGTTCAGCATTCCTCAGCCGTTTTATGGGTTGATACAAACTTTGATAAGACCATGAAGAAGACGATGAGTGATTTTAGGGTCTTCCTGCTTCTCTTTCATCCTCTCTGACTTCATCAGCTCCCCTTCTTTCTGGCACTCTGGCCCTCTTCAGTTTGTAATCCAAGATGGATGCAGGCCTTTTCTCCTAATTTCGTGAAACCGTCAGTCCCTGGGTGAAGCACTGTGGTTGGGGTTTAGTCAGCTATCTGATTCTGTGATTCTCACGGGTAGGAATGGCTGATATATGTGACCACTTGGCAGTATTTACATTTTAAAAGACAAGGCCGTTAACCAAGATTATGGGAGTGTGTACTGTATTTTTCAGTCTGTGGAGGGCCTTTCATTCTCCAGCAATATTTCAGAAAATCAGGTGTTGATAAACAGGTATCCCCTTTTTGGCATGTTGGCTGCCAGTCACTGATTCAGAGAGAGGCTTCTCCCCCCTCAGCCCATGTTGAGATTTTTAAAAAAAAGATATTCAGAGAAAAGGGTTTTATGCTTCCCCACACAACTCTCCCTGACTGTTCAATAATTCTCACTGACAGGACGTTTTCTCTTGTATCTAAGCTAAATCCTGTCTGTGCTGTTTGATCCATTTTATTTCCTCCTGTCCTGCCCTCAGTGGAAACAGAAAACAGCTGGTGATTGTTCCTTGTACACAACAAAGGATTCTGGCTTCTCAGGATATTTGATTAAAAGGTAACTAGCGAGAGCAGCCACCCCCCAATATGGACCTCTCAGGCCCTCACTCAGAGGGCTGGTCTAGGGTCTCACACTTCAGAAAAGCCAGGGGCACCATCACACACCAGGTTTATGTCATTGCCATGTGTGTGACAAATCCTGTGTTTAACTTGGGCAAGCTTCAGAAGGTTCTTGTTGCACCACATTCCAACTAAGAGCCTGCCACGAAAGGCCTGGATTTGACCCTGTTCACATTCTCCAAGCCTTTCAGACTCCCCGAATGTAGCCAACAAAGTGGCCTTCGTGGAGGACATGGATAGTGTCACCATTGTCGAAATGTAGTGTTTCCCCATTTATTAAAAAGGAGTATGCAGGGTGTTGACACACAAAACTGCAGTGCTCAAGCTCTCCGTCGTCTCGTTTATATTATTCAGTGTTTCCTGGAGCACAAATCCGTTTCCAGCTTGGTGACAAAAGGGAGACAGGTTTAATTACTGAATGGATTCAGAACTCTTACTTTAAAGTTACCGTAGTATGAGTCTAGGCCCAGACATTCTTGCTAACACAACAAAAACATATTTCTATTTCTCTCAATTCACTGTCCTGAAATAGGAACACTTTTTTTTCAGTTTTTTTACCTGGCAAGTTTATCTCTGCTGTGTTGCCAACTGCTTTGCAAGTGGGATGTATGTACTGGAGTGAAATGTCAGAGAGTAACTCATAATGATAAAAACGAACATTTATTGAGAATGTGTACCAAGTATTTGATGCATATGAAATCTTTTAATAACACAGCTGGGAGGAGCTCTTCTGGATATTCTCCCAACGAAGCTACGAAGTAGGCACTGCTGCAATTCTCATTATAGACATAAGGAAACAGAGGCACTGGGAGATTAGGGACTTACCCAAGGTCAACCAGTTAGTAAGAGGCAGAGGCAAGACTTGAATCCAGGTAGTTTGATTCCAGAGCCCAGGCCCTCAGCCACAGCATGACATGACCTCAAAGCCATGAGCTGAGCTTGGCCGTCTCTCTGTAAGGTCAGGTTGCTTGATAGTAATTCAGCACATCATTTTTTTTTTTTTTTTTACAATGATAAAACAGATGTGATATGGAGTCTTATGCAAACATGCAACTTTAGAGAAATTTTTAGAGTGTAGTGGACTACCTCAGGCTGCACCCCGGGAATCTTCTGGGGGTATGTATTCCTCTCTTTCATGTCTGGGGAGGGCACTATGGTGAAAAATGTACGAGGTACTGTAGTGTGCCTCTTTTATTTCTGGTTTCAGGTCTCCTGCACTGAAGCCATAGGTCAGAGGTCAGATGTTAGGTGCTGATAATAAAATCTCTTATTATTTTTATTAGACCCTTGCTCTGCCTCCTTCCCTCTTGGCAATGTCAGGGGTAGGGAGTGGGAAGAGTAGGTCATACCAATAGTCTTACTTGCAGGGCAAATAAGGAGCATTTACTTAGACATTGGACCCCACATCCCAGAAGTAGGGTTGGTGTACTGTCACTCCCTGTGCCCTTCCCAGGCTCATGTCCCCCTGATGCCCCACCCCTGGTGGGCAGCGCTTCCTCCCCAGGGCTCTGGGGAGAAAGAAGGAACTATTCTGCACCTGTGCTCATCTCCACCCCATCTGTGTGCTGATCACCTTAGAAAATTGGGCAGAAGTCCAAAGGTGAACTCCTCCCATCATTTAAAGAAGCAAAGATGGAGCCACTGTTTGACTGATGGAGAGTCTTTACAGATTTTGAAATGCATCAGTGCCACGCTTTCCTCCTTTCTGTGAGTCAGGGGCACAGACAAACAGGACACGTCATTGCATGTTTACAAGGAGAAGCCAACACACAGCTGGGAGGAGCTCTTCTGGACAGAGTCTAAGTACCACCAGGGCTGCCCTCCATTTCTCATTGAAGGGTCAACTGCTCTGAGCAGCCAAGTTTACATTTGCAAAACAAATGTACTCTACGGTGTCATTTTATTCCCTTTCCTTCTATATTGGATTATTACAAACTACATTCTAAGTACTGTGTTCTTTATGCACCAGAATCTCAAAAATTATGCTGCACCCGAGTCAATTTGACAAATTTCTCCTTGTACTGTTTGCATGAACTTTTTCTTTCATTTTTTTTAAACTAAACTTTTGATTTTTGAAATAACTGCAGATTCACATGTAGTTGGAAGAAACAATACAGAGGGATCCCACATACCCCTTTACCTAGTTTCCCTCAGTAGCAACATTCTACAAAACTATAGTGCAATATCACAACCAAAAGGTGATATTGATACAGTGAAGATATGGAACACTTCCATCATCATGAGAATCCCCCATGTTGACCTTTTATAGTCAAATTTACTTCCCTCCCTCCTGATCCACTGTGAACCATGAATCTGTTCTCCATTTCCATAATTTTATCATCAGTAGTGTTATATATGGAATCATATATAGGATTGGCTTTTTTCACTCAGCATAGTTCTCTAGAGATTCATCCAGGTTGTTAGGTGTATCAGTAGTCCATTTCTTTTTATTGCTGAGAAGTACACCATGCTAAGGATGTCTTCCAGTTTGTTTAACCATTATTGAAACACATATAGGGTATTTTCAGTTTGGGTCTATTATGAATAAAGCTACTATAAAAATTTGTGGCCAGGTTTTGGTGTGGACATAGTTTCATCCCTCTGGGATAAATGCCCAGGAGAGCAATTGCTGAGTCATATAGTAGCTGCAGGTTTATTTTTTAAAAGAAATTGCCAAAATGTTTTCCAAAGTGGCCCTACCATTTTACATTCCTACTAGCAAAGTAAGAGTGATTCAATTTCTCAACCTCATTGCTGTCCTGATAGGTGTGTAGTGATATCTCACTGTGGCTTTCATTTGCATGTGGTTTTAATTTTTAGCCTGAGGGCTGAAATTGTTGACCATCTTTTTGTGTGCTTATCTGTCATCTGTATATCTCTTCTGTGAAATATGTCTTTATGTATTTGCCCATTTTCTAATGAGATTTTTTTAGTGTTGAATATTCAGAGTACTTTATATATTCTAGATACTAGTTTTTTGTTGGATAGATGATTTTCAAAAGTTTTCACACCATCTATAGTTTTCCTTTTCATCCTTTTAATATGGTCTTTTGTAGAGTAAAAGGTTACAATTTTGATGAAGTCTAATTTATCTTTTATGTATTGAACTGTTGGTGTCACGTCTAAGTCATTGCATAGCCATAGATCTCAAAGATTTTCTACTATTTTTTCCCTAAAATTTTTATATTTTTACACTTATGTCTGTGGTCCATTTTGAGTTAACTTTTGTTGAAAGTGTGAGACTACGATCTAGGTTCATTTGTGGTCAATGGATGTCTAATTAATTGCCTTAGCACCATTTGTTGAAAATGGCTACCTTACTCCACTGAATTGTTTTTATACCATTGTCAAAAGTCAATAGACATATTTGTGTGCATCTATTTCTGCGTTCTCTATTCTATTCCATTGATCTATGCATCTATCCCTTCTCCCAATACCATGTGCTTTTGATTACTTATTTTATAATATTACTTATTACATAATAAGTCTTCAAATCAGATAGACAGATTCCTCTCAATTTATTTTTATTTTTATTTTTTTAGCATTCTACTTCCTTTGCCTTTTCATATATATTTTGGAATAATACTTTGTCTATATCTACAAAAAATCTTGCTGGGATTCTGACAGAAATTGCATCCAACCTGTATATCAATTTGGGGAGAATTGATGTCTTTACTATGTTGAGTCTTCCAATCCATGAACAATGTATGTCTCTCCATTTATTTAGATCCTCTTTGATTTCTCTCTTTAGCATTGTGTAGTTTTCAGCATACAGATCCTCTGCACAGTTTGCTAGAGTTACACCTAAGTATTTCATTTTTTTAGCAATTGTAAATGGTATTATATTTTTAATTTCAGTGTCCACATGTTCATTGTTAGTATATAGAAATACAATTAGTTTATTTTGTATCCTGTGACCTTGCTTAACTCACTAATTAGTTCTAGGAGTTTTTTGGTAGATTCTTGAATTTCCTACATAGACAATCATGCCACCTGCAAATAGGGACAGTTTTATTATTTATTTTCTGATCTGTGTGTCTTTTATTTCCTTTTCTTGTCTTACTGCACTGGCTAGAATTTGCAGTACTATGTTGAATTAGTGTAGTGAGTGTGGGCCTGCCTGCTTTGTTCCTGATCTTAGGTGGAGAGCAGCCAGTCCTTGCAGATGATCTATATACACAAATTAAAAGACAGAGGTCCGCAGGGTGAACTGAAAAACATGACCCAATTATATGCTATCTACCAGAAACCCATTTCAATATAATGATATGGGCAGGTTGGAAGTAAAAAAAATGAAAAAGATATATCATGCAAACATTAATCAAAAGAAGTAGTAGTGACTGTATTAATATCAGATAGTGTTCAAAGCAAAGAAAATTATCAAAGACAGATACAGATTATATAATGATGAAAGAGTCAATTCACTAAGAAGACATAGTAATCCATTGTTGTGTAGTTTCCACATGTTTGAAGATTTTCCTGTTGTTTGTTATTGATTTCTAGTTTGATATAATTATGTTCAGAGAATACACTTCTATGATTTCAATTCTTTTAAATGTTTTGAGATTTTTTTTTTTTAAGTGGCCCAGAATATGGTCTCTCTTGATATCTGTTCCATAGGCCATTGTGAAAAATGTGCATTCTGCTGTTGTTGGGTGGTGTTACTACTCAGTGGAGTGAAATCCTGGGCTCCTCACTCAGCTTTCTCTGATATCACCCTCGTGCAGAAATGGGGTACCTCACTGCAGACTGTAAAGATGAAAGTCTAGACTCCCTACTTGGACTTTCATGATGTGGGTTGTACCACAGTTTTTTCTGTGATGTTTGACTGGAGTAGGACAGTTATTGTCTGAAATAATCTGTCTTACTAGGCTGCCCCTTTGCTGGTCCTCTGGATAGTGAGAGGAGATGTGTTGGGGCTTTTTTTTTTTTTTTTTTCTGTACCCACTGGCATTTCCCAGTTGCCACTTCTTCAGCTCCAAGTCCAGAATATATGAGGCAGAAAGAAAACCTAGGGAACTCACCACGGTGTCATTCTTTGGGTCCCAAGGTCTCCAGCCAATCTGCCTTCTTCTTTCCACCTTTCACAGTTTTATACATAATGTCCAGACTTTCTAGTTGTACTTAGCAGTAGGAATAGGGAACATTATAGCTACTCCATCTTCCTGAGAGTAGATGTCATTCTTTCATGGTTTTAACAATATTAAAAAACAAACAAACAAACAAACAAACAAAAAAACCAACACAGCTTTTTTATGCTCTAGACCTCATCTGTTTGATCTCTCACATCTATTCTTTTTAAGTCCCCCAAATCAGGCAGAACAATTCCTTCTCTTTAGGAGAAGTTTGAAACTAAAGAGACTGAGATGTTGCTGGGGTTACCGTAAGTTTGTTAAATTTCATTTCTTTACCCATTCTTTTATCCTCTTTCAAAAAATGGGGGTTGGGCTTCCTGTGTCTCTTTAAAGTGGTTGGTTTTTGGAGTATGTCCTGGGTCCAGAATGCCAACTATCTTCTGAAACTGAGGCCTGGACACAGATTAAGGGCAAAATTAAGACTACTAAGGTGAAGCAGTCACTGTGGGCCGGAAGCAAGAACGGGAATGTTATTTGTCTCAACCAGGGGAAGAACTTATCTTAGTTAACTCTGGCTGACATACAGTACAACAGACTTGGTGGTTCAAACAATGGTGATTCATTTTCTCACAGTTTTGGAGGTTAGAAGTTGGAGATCAAGATGTCAGCAGGATTGGTTTCTTCTGAGGCCTCTCTCCTTGGCTTGTAGATGGCCGTCTTCTCCCTGCGTCTTCACAAGGTGTGTGTGTGTGTGAGTCTGTCTCCTAATCTTCTCTTTTTATAAGGGCACCAGTCAGATTGGACTAAGGCTCACTCACCCCAATGACCTCATTCGACCTTAATTACCTCTTTAAAGACCTTCTATCCAAATACAGTCACTTTGGGGTTTAGGGCTTCAACATATGAGTTTTGGAGACAGAATTCAGCCCATAACAAGCCCCAGATAGGATAATGTGAAGGGGGAAAGCAGAAAGGTAGGATGAGACTTCAGGATGGGCCAGGTCAGCAGAGGAAGTATCTACTGATTTTGCTCAATGGTTTTCCCAGCTGATCCTGAGGTGATGTTCAATCCTTGCTTCTCTTCCAGAGAGTCCTGGCTTTGCCTAGTTCAGCTTTCAACATTTTTTTTTTTCTTTTAATACAAGGGAAAGTTAGGTCACTAGGGGAATTTTCCTAGATACTAAATGTATGTCAAAACTGTTTTTCTTTTTACTTTTTTTATTGAGAGATAATATACATACAACAAAGTGCATAAAATACACCAATCTGAAGTGTGCTACTTAGTGTTTAAATATATGTACACCTTTGTAACCACTGCTCAGATCAAGACATAGCACATGTCCAGCACATATGTCCAGAAACTTCCATGTTCTTGTTATAGTCAATCCCTGCCTCTCCACGTGGCGGTAACCACTCCAGACACCTGTTCTTGAATGTCATATAAGTGACATTATACAATATGTGTCTGGCTTCTATTGCTCAAAATAATGTCTATGCGGTTCATCTATGTTTTTGTGAGTATGGGTAGTTTGTAACCTTTATTGCTGAGTAGTATCCCATTATATGGATATAGCACAATTTATTTATCCATTCTTTAGTTAATGGACATGTGGATTGTTTCCAATTTGGGGTTATTATGAATAAAGCTTCTATGAACATTCTTGTATATATCTTTTGGCAGATCTATGCACAAGTTGCTCTTGGGTATATAAATCTAGGAATAGGATTGCTGGCTCATATCAAAACCACTTATTAAATTAAATTTGACAAACAGATATAAGCAAGCTTAGGTCACTTCTTTGTTTTGTTAAGTTATTTTTATTAGTGGCTCTATGGACTTCAGTGAAAGATATCACATCTTTGTGATATCTAGTTATATCATAACTTTAATTGAAGGTAAGGTAGATTATAAAAAATATGCTCACTTAATAATTTCTAGATCAACACTTTACATTAGGCTTGAGATGTGGCAAGGTGGGGATTATCTAAAATAAAATAAAAGAGATATCTGGAAAGCTTTAGGTGGGATGTCACATTTTAAAATGGAGCAGATTTCTTCCAAAGAGTTCACGGAAGGAAGAGATTATGTACAAAAATGCCCAGTACTGATGGGTCACTAACAAGCTCCAGGAAAATTCCTTTCAGTAGCGCCAGTTTCTGGTGTCCCCGGCTGGTCTCAGGCACCCTAAGATATGGCGTCTATTCTGCCTTCTCCTCTCTACTCTTACCCAAGCTTGATGAAAGCAGCTAAGGAATTTAGGATAATTTAGGGCTCAGCACAGTGTGACTGGAAAGAGCACAGGGTCTGGAACAAGACTGTGACCCTTCCTAGCCATATAATTGGTTACTTACCTTTTCTGAACCTGTGGCCTCATCTACCAAATGGAAATTTTAATAGGGTCCATCTCCCAGGTTTTTCTGAGGCTTCTAAGAGAAACTGTATCGAAAGCATCTAGCACAGAGCCTGGCACAGAGAAGGCGTTCAATGTCGTGTTCCTCTGTCACAGCTTCTCTGTGCCCTGAGCAGAACATGGGGAGTGAAGAGAGAGAACAAATGAGGGGCTATTAGGACTCAAGCTCCTTAACACTGAAGGCAGCTCAGAAATGACCTAGAACCAACATCCCGAGCCAGCAGCAGGTAGAGTGGCTCCCTGGGGAAGCTCCGGATTGGCCCAATAAGAGTCTAAATCCAGTGGGGTTAGAAAGGAGCCAGGCCAGCGGAAGTAGCACAGTGAGCAGCAACAGTCAGTAGCCTGTCACAATCACTAAATAGCCCCGTCTGGGAGAGTGAATACTCATTAGAGGCCCAGGGCAGCATTAAATACCTCCCATCTAAGCAAGCAATTAATTTCTTGACAGGATCAACATTTTCCCTTGGAAATCCTTCTAGCTCCTTGAAAACGAATTGGATACCCTTTGGATAATACTGCAACTTTTCAATCCTTTAGGTTAAATATTAAAGTAAACCAGTAAATAACCAAAGAGTGACAGGATTACACCAGCAAATCAATAAAAGAGTATATACTGGAGGCGCCCAGGTTCTTTGGTGATGGGCATGATCCTATGTCCTCAGAAGCCACCCCACTGGACAATGGTCCTGGTACTGTGGCTGTTTTTTGCAAACAGGGAGAAGCTGTGGTACGGTGGGTCATAAGGCAACCAGCTAGCAGGACGTGCAGTGAGGAATTAGGAGATCCTTGAAGAATCCTTCAACCCTTTGCAACTCTGCACATGTGGGGGAGCCCCAAGGCCAGCTTGCTGGGATCACAGCCTTGCCTTCAGGGACTGCTAATGCTTGTTGGGGTCCTCTCGGATCCCCTTCACGGCTTCACTTCTAACTTCCGTCTCCTGTGTCCAGGGCCTTGGTCTGGCTTCAGTGGTAGTTACAGTGCTGGAATCAGGAATGCATTTGCTTTTCAAGCAATTCTTAGAACATAACTCGAGTCTATATTAAAATCTTTTGAAATACTTAGGCTAACACAAAAAGAAATCTGCAGTGAGGCCTTCTAAAGTTAACATGGTCGAAAACAGTAAAAATACCCTACTCTAATTTCAAACCATGGTAGATAAGCCAAATGTAAAAATGTTCTCAAATGTTTTGTATTAAAACTCACAAAACTGACATTTAAAAGCTGTCACGGAAATCTTGATAATGAGTTGAGGCTATGCCAGTCCAGAAGGAAAAGAGACTTACCCTTTCAGGTGGAAAGATGGAGTCTCACAATCTCTCAGTCTGTGCTGGAAACTTCAGCCCTGGGGAAGGCTCAGAAAAGTCACTACCCGAACTTCCGGCTGAAGCCATCAACACAAAGTGGAATGAACCTGTCCTAAGAGAAGGTGTATTACACATGAGGCCGGTATTCTCCCCCGCTCTCCTCTCCAATAAGGGGGCTTAACGGCACAGTCTCCAGGATGGGGTGGGTGGGGGTCTCAGTAAGGGACTTCAAAATCCTTCACGTGTCAGCTTAGATGTCATGTCCCCTGAGGGGCCTTGGTTGACCTCTCAAACTGAATGTACCTCCTCTGTGTTACCATAGCACTGTTTATCCCTATGGAGCTATCACACTATGTGCTTCCGTTTTAGAATAAAACACATTTCTTTTTGAAAGGTAAAAATTTCAAATAAACACACACACACACTTAATGGCCATATGGTTTAGACTGCCTGGCAAAGGTTTTGTGGTCTCTTCCTGGCTGCCTGGTACAGATTCAGCAAGCAACCTTAGAGAAAGAGACTCCTGCCAGCGTAGCAGTGCAACCACCTGGCCTGGGTCCACTTCCAGGGCCCTGCATGACAATGTCACTGGTGTGGTCGGGAGCCTGGACCTATGCTCCCTGAATGCGCGCTTCCTGAGGGTTTTTACAGTTTTGAGGGAATGTATAACCAGAAAGCGCCCAGGAACATTGTATGGAGGGCTTCTAGATGAAAAAGCAGTGAAAAACAATCGTGACTGGAGTCAGGGGAAGTTTTCAGTTGCATCAAAAAAGGCAAAGAGATTATGACCTTGACCGTGTAGTCCACCTTGTTGATGGAAGTGCCGATCTTGGAAGAACACCGACTCTTCTACTTGAACTGTGGAGAAGAGCCAGCCAGTGGCTGAAGGATGAACTGCCGTGTGCTCAGACAATACTCGTGAATTCTGCTGCTTATTTTATAAACAAAAATTTTCTATACGTCTGTTTTCCATAAATGACGAATTTAATATTTGTGATAATGTAATGATCCAGAGGACAATTGACATTTTTCAACCTGCTCAAACATACTATCTCAGCCCTTGGTTAATTTCTTGTGAAAGAAGAAATTTCTATTTCAGTCTCTGTAAACTGCCTGACACTTCTATGGATCATGTTGTAAGTCCAAATCTGCGTGTATTGCAATTATTTGTGTGTGTGTGTGCATCTCCCCACTGGGTGGCAAGGTCCTCCCACAGAGCCTGGACACTTTAAGCCTTGGGACATGCCTGGTGAGTGGAAGAGAAACTCCAATACTCTAGAAGAAGCTTGTTCTTCCACACACTGGCACAAATTTGTGATCTTATTGGCAGTTGTTTTGTTTTTTTTAATTGCTATCTTGGCTTGATGATTTTTCCCATGGAGGTCTTCCTTTCTGAATGAGGCAGCCATGTGCCCAGTTAAAAAATTATACTTTCCTTTCCCCTGGGGAGGCTTGAAACTCAGTTCTAACCAATGAGACATAAGGGGAAATCTCATGGAGATTCAGGACAAGTGTTTGCTTTCCAAACACAGGTATTGTCCATTCCTCCTGGTGTGTCCTGCTCTCTCTGCCTAGAATATGGATAATGACAACAGGATTGCAGCAAAAATTGGCAGATAACTCAGCCTTAGCTCTCTAAGCCTTTCCACCAATGCTAGCAACTGTCAGTAAGAACTATTAAACCGCCTGGTTTGTTGAAGTCATTGTTTAGTAAAGTTTTCTGTACTTGGCAGCGAACTAAATAAACCCTAAGTGACCCAGGATGGGGCGATGATGAAGGAAGTCCTAGGGCTGGAGCAGCAAAACCAATCCAAGAATCAAGAATGATAAGAACTGGGTTGGAAGAGGTGGAACGGGTGGCAGTCTGCATTTAAAGGGAGACAGAGATTTCATGAATACACAGAGCTCATTGGCATAAATACCTGGGCAGACAGATGACTCAGGGAGAGAGAAGTTCTAAGTAGTTTGATTGACTGGGCAGTTCTATTCCTCGGAGTGAATGAACATTTTGTTTCTGTGTTTATCAGATCATCGCTAATGAATTTAATTTGCTTGAATTGTCACCCAGGCTTCCTCATAACTAGGGACACCTAGCACTGCCGATTTTCTAATACAATCAAATTTTAAACGTATTACCATCAGCCTGAGTGTAACAATACACTCTTAGTTTTCCCTCCACAATGTCCTGGCTGGGCTCCATTAGTCTTTTGGGAACTGAGACCCAGTTGGGCAATGGAAAAACCAAAGCGTAGAGCCACACCCACCTGCTTAATCCAGCCCCATTGCTGAGTAGCTCGAGCCTCCACCAAGCCACTTAAACACTCAGCTTTCAGTCCCTCATCTGTCAAAATACAACAGTAACTCTGGTTTCACCGGATAGTTAGCAAAGAGCCAGTGTGTGTTTTGTGTTCCCTGCCTCTCCCAATACCCCTTCCTCCCCTTGCTGCTCATGCTAAACTGACTTTGAGCTTTTCCTGCTCTTTTCTATCTGACGTCAAATCAGGAATTATTACTTTGAAACTCCTCTGGCTGTCCCTGGCTGTGCCAGAACCTGAGATTGACTTCTTGCATATCAAGTGACTGAATTTGGCACTCTTTCCTTTGCTCCCTGAGTTCCCCAAGCTACTGGGTATCTAGCCCAGATCTAATGATTGTTACTGGTCAGCTTCCCATATTCTGAGGGGCTCCTGAGCTTAGGACCTTGTTGTATTTGTCATTCTGTCCCCAGCTCCTAAAGAGTTCTTGGCCCATAATAAACACCTACTGATTTGTGGAATAAATGAGTGAATGACTGAATGAGCTCCTTGAGTAACATAGAGGGTGCCAAAAAATGCAGACACTGTATTAAAATGGTAATACTCAATACATACCGATAACAAAAGATGAATACAAGTCATGTGTATACATTTGTTTGGCACCCCTGGTATATACATCGTTGCAACACAGACAAGTCCGAGTAAAGTGCTTTGTGCAGGCAATACTTCAAGGACATTTGTGGAATGAAAACATTCCATTCCTCACTTCCCAGCTTTTGGGAGCTCTCTCTAATTGCTACCAATTTCGTATGTCCTTTCAGTGTCCTTTCAGGGTCTCGTGACCAGGACAGCGCAGAAGTCTTCCAGAGTTATACCATCCTGTAACTACGTTTTAAAATAGCTCTGTTTTTTTCACAAACCTTCTCCTCCCAGGCCAATTCAAGGCAGGGAAACTGGGACCCTTATCAAAATAGCATTGACTTGTGTCTGCGAAAAACACAGTTTGTCCTGGCTCATGGCGTTGAGCATAGCAAGTTGTACATAGAAGGAATTACAACTAAATCTTGTAATTGTACTCTTTAATAAAGATGACCGCCACCACAACTATGAACAAGTAGTACTATGTGCCAGGTGCTGTTCTAAACCTTTCACTCATGAACTCTTCTCAACCACCTTATGTGGTAGGTCAGACAATTATCCCCATTTTACAGGTGAGGAAACTAAGATATTAAGAGATGAAGAAACTTGCATAAGGTTACTGGTAACTGGTGAAGCTGGGATTAGAACCAAGGTACTCTGACCCAGCACTGGAACTCTTAACCACTGAGCTATACTAACATTTATTAGTATTTTGGCCAAAGAATTTGGTGACATTGATTCAATCCAAAGAACTCTCAGTTTTGACTTATTGAATGAAACTCTTAAAAGGATAATTTCATGCACATGTCACTCTCCTCTCCCAGTTGGATCTCAAAGATAGCATCAAAGCAAAGCTCCACATGGACTTGCCTCGTCTTATTATGGCCTAGTCAATATTTTTCTATTTTATTTTGAAGAGCTTGTAATCCGGTTCCCACCCTGCTTTCTTTGCATATTTCGTAGAATGCGTCTTGCTTGCGGAGAGAACAAACCACACCAGTCACGAACCCACAGTGCTGTGTGCACAGTTGGGCCAGGAATGGAAACAACTACACCATAGTAACAATCCGTCATTCTGTCCATCTGCTGCCCTAGAGGGATCTTAAAATAGTTTCAATTCACCTTTAAAATCTGCTACTCTATGAAGGGCTTGTAACACTTGGCGGCCCTGGACGCCTGCCTGAGAAATAGGACTGCTATTCCGACTACTGGTGTCCAGCTGTAAGCCTCTTTGGAGGGAAACAAGCCATCCATTCATGGGGCTGTTGTGAAATTTTCCTGCCCCACCAGCCCTCTGAGCCAAGGAGAATACCTGGAGGAATGGCATTCTGGATTTTGTCCTTCCTAATGTGAGGCTCAATTTTTAAATTTTTTTAATTGACTCTCTTTTTTCCTGTTTAATCTTCTTATGTTCCAACTTCCCAACCTTACAACTTTCTCCTTCTTTCAGTTTTTCTTTCTTTAGCCCTAAACTGAACATAGGGGGATTGGGCATGAGTTGATGTTTATAACCTAGAAATTTTAAGTCAGTTAGTAGGGTGGCCATGTATAATTTATCACCCAAGCCAGGCACTTTTGAGAATGAAGGAAGTGCTATATATAATTAGGGTGGGAGTAACAGGGACCTTCTTTGGCAAGCCCAGGCATGGGGTCACCCCCAGTTTAGCTGTGGCTCCGTTGCACAGCACTGAAAGAGCATTTAAATGCTCACCACACAGCGGCTGGAGGTAATAGCTTCATCCTTCCTTGGATTTTGGTTCTAGTGCCTAATTGCATTCTAGGTCTTGAACAGAGCGTGGTCAATGGGGATTAAAATAGGACAGAAGGTTCTCTTTTTCGCTTACAGTCTCTTTACAATGAGTCCTTTTGGTTCTCATTTTGTATTTTCCCAAAAAGTCACATTCTTAATATTCAAGTTGTGTCGCCTATCAGTTTTCTAGTTTGAATTTGAATGTTACATTGTAAAAATTTTTTTTTACATTGTAAAATTTTAATCTCATGCAGATTGGTTTTTCATTTTTTCCCCGTTTAGGGTGTGAAATCTAGTTTAAAATAAATTTGTGCTCTTTAAGTATTCTTTGAGATTAATGCTATCCGATGAAGAATATCTTACATGTATAAAGAATTTTATGTAATTGCATATGTTCTCACTTGATACCCACACCAAAGCTGTGAGGTAGGTGCAAAATTGTATCTTTGTTTTTGAACACAGAGCATGTCACTTTGAGTTGGAATCAAATTATGGCCATGAGGGGCATGGAGAATCATACCAAACGGTGTAACTGCAGAACCTTTTCACACTTCTGGTTGAACTATAAACATATAGATACATTATTCTAAAAGCTACAGTCACTCTAAAAGCTACAGTCACGCTTGTTTTCTTTTTTTTATTTGTTTGTTTGTTGTGAGTAATCGTGCCACAGTGAGCAGCAGCTTTGATCATAAGCGATAGCCACCCTCCCCCATATCCTTGCCAGCAGAGCCTACTTCTACTTTATACGGAAATGGCTGGCTTTCCCAGCTTCCCTTGCAACCATGGGCATCTAACTAAATTTCATGGGCATCTAATTAAATCTTGGTGAAGTAAGCCAGAAAGAAACTCTTCCCTGGCACTTCTGGAAAAAGTCTTCCTCTTTGATAAAAAGAGGAAAAATAGTGCCTCTTCCTTTCGGATACAAAATGAGTGACATTTTGCATCTTGTAACCACGAAAGGACAGGACTGAGGATAAATGCTGACTCACTGAAGGTAGCAGACAGAAAGGTGGAGGTCACCTGGGTTGTTTTCTACCTCGTGAGGTCACTAAACCAACATCAGAACTACCTACCTCTGGGCTTCTTTTATGTTTAAAAATGTCTTCATATTATTTTTAAAGCCACATTTAGCGCACTGTTACTTGCAGTTCAGAGCATCTTTAATGATTCATCATTTCAGTGGGATTGCCATACGAGGATAGAGAGAAAAGGGAACACTCATGCACTGTTGGTGGGACTGCAAATTGGTGCAGCCACTATGGAAAACGGTATGGAGAGTCCTTAAAAAACTGAAAATTGATCTACTGCATGACTCAGCAATTCCACTTCTGGATATTTATCTGAAGAAAATGAAAACATTAATTCGAAAAGATATTTGCACCCCTATGTCCATTGCAGCATTACTTACAATAACCAAGGTATGGAAGCAAACTAGGTGTCCATCAATAGATGAATGGATAAAGATTTGATAAATATATACATATAATGAAATATTATGCAGCAATAAAATGAATGAAATTTTGTCATTTGCAATAACGTGGATGGCTCTAGAAGGTATTATGATAAGTGAAAGAAGTCAGACACAGAAAGACAAATACCACATGGTTTCACTTATATGTAGAACCTAAAAGAGCAAAACAAATGAACAAACAAAACAAAAACATATTTGTAGAAACAGAGACCAAAGGGATGGTTGCCAGGGGGCAGGGTAATAGGGGGATGGGTGGAAAAGGTGAAGGGGAATATAGTCATTAATATTGTGATGAGTTTACATGGTGACAGATGATTACTAGAATTAGTGTGACAATCACATTGTAAGGTATAAAAATTTCAAATGACTGTTGTACATGGGGGAACACGGTGGGGTCACCTAACCCACTCCACGCAGTGGAATAATCCAAGACATCCCAGGCTGGGAAACCTCTGCACTGATGTGGATGTCCCATGTCAACAGAGTCCTGGTCAATGAGCACACTACCTTGGGGCTAGGGACATGGGGAGGCCGAGTGGTAGACAGCCTCCTTCAGCTCTGGGCCTCAGCTGTCTCACAGGTTTGCTTGGGTCAGCCTCTAGGTGAACAGGTCAGGCCTTGGAGGATCGCTCTGATAACATGACCTGCGTTTTGGTGCATATTTAAAATTCCATCTTACATGGGCTCTGGCTGTTTGTTGCAAGATTGTGTTTGGAAAGCCGACTGTGCGCTATCTGAGACTGGAGAATGAGGGGGAGGGTGGTTTATATGCGGGAAACTATGTGCTGACTATAACCATGTTGAAAAGCAATGTGGTTTCTCTGGGGTTCGTTCTACAACTAGCACATTTCAGTTTCCCCCTGGAACAAGGCCTTTGCCGAAAAAGAAAACATACCTTGGCCATGAAAATGCAAAATCGCTCTCCTTCTGCCTCTGCAAGCAGTCCTCTACACTAAGGGTTAACTTGTCCTAAGGCCATCTTGTCTTTGGAAGCCCCAAAGTAGCAAAACACAGATCTTTTTATGCCTTCCTGTCCTTTACTAAAAAAGAACAGGAATAATTGCCAATTCAGTAGGCTCCTTGCTCTTTTGTGCATTTTAAAGGCATTTGCTGTTTGGGATTTGGAAGAAAATCATGAGAAATGAGAATCTCTAGCAGCCTTGGCTGGAAGCAGGCTCATTGTTTGCAGAGAGAGCTGGTTTCCATGGTTTTGGACTATAGACAGCTGTAGTTTTTTTCAAGAGAAGTTTCTACTTGTAATTGGATCTAATAGCCAAGGTAGTCAGTCTTCCAGCAGAGAAATGTCTTGAAATTATTTGAAAACATCCTAGTATGTTATCATTCACAACCGACTGTACATGTATTTCAGTTATTAAAAGTCATGCATTTCTCTCTGGGTAAGCCCTGTTTGGCCCAAATTTCTGCTTTATAGAGGGCAGCCAATCATGTTTCAGGCTTAGGGTCCTAGTTTTAAAAGTAAACTCTAAACTACAGGAAACTCAGAGGATCGATCGTCTGGGGAGAGAAAAGCAAGGCAGGAACCTGTAGGATTGAGGCCTGAGCAATAGCCATGGGAGTGGCCCGTTTCGACCATCACATCCGTAAGGAGGCCATGTGGCTTCCCCGACCCCAGGCACAGGGGTGGGGCCTGCTCTGACAGGAACCATCTGGCATGTTGCACACCAACCATGTGAAAACTGCCTATTTTACCTTCTGTCACTAAAACAGGACACAGGACAAACTTTTGCTTCTTTTTTTTTCATGACATATAAAGAAGAACAAATGTGCTAAAATGAAAAAACAATTTTTTTGGTCTTATTGGACAACTGGCTTGGAATGAAGGAGGGTCAGGTAATGAAATTAACAAATTCCATGGTTAATACCAATGGTGAAGCCATATGTAGTGTCCGCCATATCTTGAGCAGCAGCCTCAGCTCAGTGGATTAAATCCAAAACCCAGGTCTCACCACCATGTCAGCAATTAATACATGATGCTCTTATAGCCCTTTAGCAAAAACCCATATTCTACATGGGGTGAACTATGCAGCTACTATTAAAACTATTAATATTGTCATAATTTTTTTTTTTTTTTTAGGATGTAATGGTCTTTTCTCTCTTTTTTGAACTTAAGGCAGTTATTCTGGGTCATTTTTCATTTTATTGGCTTTCTTGTCATTTGATCCTTATATTGCTGTTTGATTTTTCTTCTGTTTAGATCTTGCTTTCCCAACTAGATTGTTAGTTCTTTGGAACAGAGACTATTGAATCTTAATTTTCCTATGTATTCTATTTTCCTATCAAGAATGAATTTTTGGGTTTCATATAGGAGACCAATTGGGCCTCTGTTGGACTGTCTTTCAAATGACATTTTAGACAAATAGAACTAGAGGTAATTCTTTTCCATGATCCTACCTCTTCTCTACTTCTCTAAGCATCATGGTTGCTGAGGGTTAGGGGATTCTTGAGGATCAGTTAAAAATAAATTGACCACCAAATGTATAAAAAGGAGAACGGGACCCATTGGCTAGATTAGCTAAAATTGGATTAATGGTGACTTAGGGTAGAGTTTTGGAAGTTAAAGGAAAGTATTAAACTTTAATCTGTGATGTAAGCATTGCAACATCTTATTTTTTGATGACACTGCCCATCTGCTTGCAAGAACAAGATTTCTCTCCTTTGAGGCTTGAATTTTCTTAGTCTCAATTGAATAAACATTTGGCTCAAGAACCATTATGTCTATTCCTTGGTGACCAATCTGAGAATAATAATAATAATAATAATAATAATAATAATAATAATAAGTATTACCTTTCAAGTAACAGAGGATCAAACCTTTCAGGGCCTGGCAGATATGGTCAGAGAAGTTTGACTCACACTTGGAAGAGTATTCCTCAGTGGAAGGAGAAATTCAAGAGCGTGTCCTCTGAAGTGAGTGTCCCAGAGACCCTAGGCACAAGTCCAACCTCCCCCTTCCCCCAACCTTTGTAGCTTGGTTGACAAATGGGAACCAACATCAGGAACATTGCCCTGAATTCAGTTCAGTCCTATAAAATGATATCAAGTCACTTTCTCAAGTGCATTTTCAGGCCATCAATACTATTTTTTAAAAAAATCTTTACAAATTCTGCAATGACATTTTAAAATGAGTGTTTCAATGTTGTTTTCACAAGGAAACTTCTTTTTATCAGGAATAAATAGAAGTTTGGTGAAACTTCTATGGTATGGTGAAATAAAAAGTTTCTCCCTCTGTGGTCTACTGATGTGTCATAAAAGCATGTAAATGGTAGAAAGAGATAGGAGTAGTGCAGAGGAGAGAAGAGGTGAGAACAGAAAAGGAGAGGAGAGAAACAGTGAGTGAACATGGCCACATATAGAACTGATTGTTAGAAAGCAGCTTCCACAACGTGCTTTGAAATGAAAATTGATTTTAGTCAACTCCCTTATTTCTAATATTTGTGTCTTCTAGTGGGGATTATAGTTTATAGGGGTTACCATCAGAAGATCTGGATTTAAATCCCAACTCTGTTTCTTTCTAAGCAATGTGAATTCAGGTTATTTATTTCACTTTTTGAGCCTGGATATGGACATATGTCTTCCCCTCAGAATTGCTGTGAATACTCAACTAGACAGCACACAGTGAAAACAATAGAAAATGCTAATTATTATCATATCCGGACTCAGAGCTCTTAAGAGTCCTGTTGCTTTTTAAAAACTTACCAGCATCTGACATAAATAACTACCATAGAATGGACACTTTTCAAAGTAAGTTAACTATACAGAGAAAGTTCAATATCTTGAAATAACTTGAATAAGCTAAGAAGAAATAATAACTTGAAAAATTTTAATATGAATTGTATTTCTGTAGAATGTGAGAAAAACTTAACTTACTCATTTACTACACATTTATTGAATGTCTCCTAGTATCAGGCACTGAGTACTTACTGGGAAGAGCAATGAGGAAATGAATCCTATAGGCGCTCATAGGACAGTTGGGAAAGCCAGACATGAACACAAATTTTGAGAGCAATATTAATAGAGCTGAATAAGTAGCTGTTGAAATGAATAGAATTTAGCTGGAATGCTTCTTTTCTCAATTTTTTGAGATCAATGAGAGTTTATGATTTGTAATCCATAAGCTCTCCACACCGAAGAGGGGAAGAGACACCTGGATAATTGAGATTCTTAGTTAAACAGCACATAACTGAATACAAACTGGTCAGAAATCCGAAAAATCTCTTTTTAAAAAGATTTTTATTAAAAATACAGCTAACATACAATATTATATTAGTTTCAGGGATACACCATAGTTATTCAACATTTATATACCTAAAGAAGTGATCACCATAAGTCCAGCAACCATCTGACACTGTACCTACCAACCTATCACAATGTTATTGACTATATTCCCCATGCTGTACATTACATCCCCGTGATTTATTTGTTTTATACCTGGAAATTTGGACCTCTTATTCCCCTTTCCCCCCTTTTTAAATTTATCAATTACAGTTGACATTCAATATTATTTTATATTAATTTCATGTGTACAGCATAGTGGTTAGACATTTATATAATTTAGGAAGTGATCCCCTGACTAGTTTAGTACCCACCTAGCATTGTATATAGTTATTACCATGTCACTGACTATATTCCCTGTGCTTTAAATCCCCATGCCTATTATGCAACTACCAATTTGTATTTTTTAATCTTTTCACGTTTTCACCCTGCCCCCAACTCCCTCCTATCTAGTACCCATTTGACACCATACAGTTATTACAATATTATTGACTATATTCCTTATGCTGTACTCTACATCCCCGTAACGACTTTGTAACAACCAATTTGTACTTCTTAATCCCTTCCCCTTTTTTTCACCCAAACCCCCAACCTCCCTCCCATCTGGCAACCACCAAAATGTTTTCTGTACCTGTGAGTTTGTTTATGTTTTGTTTGTTAATTTTGTTCTCAGATTCCACATATAAGTGAATCACATTGCATCTATTTTTCTCTGTCTGACATACTCCACTCAGCACAACACTCTCTAGGTCCATCCGTGCTGCTTCAGATGGCAAGAATCCATTCCCTTCCATGGCCAAGCAATATTCCATTGTATATATGTACCACCTCCTCTTTATCCATTCATCCATTGATGGATAACCAGGCTGCCTCCACATCTTGGCCATTGTAAATAATGCTGCAATGAACATATGGATGCACTTGTCCCCTCGAAGTAGCATTTTCTTTGGAATATTTCTTTGGAAGTAGCATTTTCTTTCATAGGGTTTCTTTGGATAATTGCCCAGAAGTGGGATTACAGGGTCCTTCATTGTCTCGTCTTACAGCCTTTGTTTTTAAAGTCTATTATGTCTGGTATAAGTATTGCTACTCCAGCTTTCTTTCTTTTTTTTTCCCATTTTCGTGAAATATTTTTTCTATCCCTTTATTTCCTGTCTGTGTATATCTTTCAATCTGAAGTGAGTCTCTTGTAGACAGCATATGTAAGGGTTTTGTTTTCTTATCCATTCATCCCTCCTATGTCTTTTGATTGGAACATGTAATCCATTTACTTAAAGTAACTATTGATAGATATGTAGCTATTGACATTTTATTATTTATTATTTTGATTTTTTTTTCCATCTTAAAAAAAATCCCTCTAACATTCCTTGTAATACTG
Source organism: Rhinolophus sinicus (assembly GCF_057876585.1). NCBI lineage: Eukaryota > Metazoa > Chordata > Mammalia > Chiroptera > Rhinolophidae > Rhinolophus > Rhinolophus sinicus. The sequence goes on from NC_142502.1 coordinate 15,473,378, forward strand.
GTTTGGTGGTGATGAACTCCTTTAGCTTTTTCTTGTCTGGGAAGCTCTTTATCTGTCCTTGGATTTTAAGTGCTAGCCTTGCTGGGTAGCGAACTCTTGATTGTAGGTCCTTACTTTTCATTACATTGAATATTCTGTGCCAATCCCTTCTGGCCTGCAAAAGTTTCTGTTGAGAAATCAGCTGACAGTCTTTTGAGAGCTCCCTTGTAAGTTACTAGCTGCCTTTCTCTTGCTTCTTTTAGGATTCTCTCTTTGTCTTTAACCCTTGTCATTTTAATTAGAATGTGTCTAGAAGTGGTCTTGTTTGGGTTCATCCTGTTTGGGACTCTCTGTGCTTTCTGGGCTTGTATGTCTATTTCCTTCACCAGGTTAGGAAAGTTTTCAGTTATTATTCATTCAAATAGGTTCTGAATTTCTTGCTTTCTCTTTTTTACTTCTGGTACCCCTATGATGCAAATGTTGTTACATTTGATATTGTGCCAGAGGTCTCTTAAACTAGTCTCATTTTTTTGGATTTTCTTTTTGCTGTTCCAGTTGGATGTTTTCTGTTACCTTGTCTTCTAAATCACTGATTTGATCCTCTGCTTCATCTAGTTGGCTGGTAGTTCCTTCTAGTGCATTCTTCATTTCAGTTATTGGATTCTTCACTTTTAACTGATTCTTTTTTATGTTTTCTATGTCATTTTTTATGCTTTCTGTCTCTTTGTTGAAGTTCTCACTAAGTTCCTTGAGCATTCTTATAACTATTGTTTTGAACTCTGTATCTGATAGGTTGCTTGCCTCCATTTTGTTTTGTTCTTTTTATGGATTTTTCTACTATTCTTTCATTTGGGATGCATTTCTTTGTTTCCTCATTTTGGCTGCCTCTCTGTTTGTTTCTATATATTAGGTTATCTGCTGTTTCCCAGTCTTGGCTGGGTGGTATTATGTAGTAGATGTCCTGTGGAGCCTAGTGGCACAGTCTACTTTGTCATCTGAGCTGGGTGCTTCAGGAGTGTCCATTGTGTTGATTGTGTTGCCCTCTTTCCTGTTATAGTTGAGCCTTGATTGCTCTTGGTATGTTAGTGGGTGGAATTGACCCTTAGGCTGACTGCCTGTGGGGTTTGGCCACGTCCACAGCTTTGGGTTATTGTGTGGGAAGCTTGCCCCACTGAGTGGGATTTACCCCAGGGGTCTCTTGTGCCTGTTGAGACCACCCTTTTTGTATGCCACTTGTGGGGCTAATTGGGCAGTGCTACTTTGGTCTGAAGCCAGCCTCCAAGTATTTTGGTTCTGAGGCCTCTTGGGAAGGGCTCTGGTGCAGACCTAAGTCAGCCACTGTCTGTGACTGTCCAAAGACTACCTGGTAGGAACTATAAAGTGATCTGCAGTTTTTTGCTGCCTATGCTGGATCTGGAGGTGCATGGGAGAGGCCATGCTGCAAACCGAGGATGGCTGCCACTAAAAGCCAGGACACCTGAGGCCTGCTGCCACCTGCCGACTCCCTTAAGGTTCAGACACTGATAAAGCCAAGTGATGTATGCAAATTTTGTGAGACAGTGTCTCAGGGACTCACTAGACTGGGAAGAACTGTGATCACCAGGTTAATGTAAATTCTGGTTTGGTGCCAGTACTGAGCCTGGAGTGACTCAGCAAAAGTCTCAGAGCACACCAAGGTCAGTCACTGCCCACCTGGGGCCTGACAGACTTTGATAGTTTTTGAAGAAAGAGTGCAATGTGGGCGGGGCTGGCTGCTTCCTGAGAAAGTGCCTCCAGTGGTGCTAGTGGTGGGTGGAGAGAATTCCCAGTGAGTCAGCAGCATGGAATAGTGGAGTTCATCAGGCCAATCAGATTCAGATGTGGCCAGAGGGGGCGGGCTCAACACAGGAAAGATGGCTGCATGACGTAGACGCCTCACTGGGGAAAATGCTGACTGTTCTCCAGTTCACTCCCGGAAGCCACACACCTCAGCCTGCTCCCCTGTATGTCTCTGAGGTCCCCCGAGTCACCGCTCCTCCGCTGGAGCCCAAGGTGAGTGCCTGCGCGCGCAAGTGAGTCTGTGTTTGGGCCATTTAAGGAGACGTCTGGTTTTCCTGCAGTCTTCCGGCCCAGTGGAATGGTTAGAATTCCCATTGTTTTGCATGGCCAGATGTTGTGGAGGCTCCTGTTCTCGGCTCCAGGACTCTGGGCTGGGGAGCCTGGTGTGGGGTGCTGGAGTCCCTTGCTCCTCTGGGGGGGACCGGGGCAGCCTCCTAATTCTCAACTGCCATACAGGTGTTGGGCCTGTTCCGCGTCTCTGCCCCTCCTACCGTTCTCGACTTGGTGTCTGCTTTATAATTTTAGTTGTAGGACTTCTGTTCAACTAGACTTTAGACGATCCTCCAGGTTGATTGTTCTATAATTTAGTTGTAATTTTAATGTGTTCATGGAAGAACACAGGCAATGTTTATCTGCTCTGCCATCTTGGATCTCCTAAGACTCTCTTTTGAAGTTTCATTTTAATGTGTTTAGTTTCTAAAAGCTAAATGATTAGTGCTTCCTTATGGCTGAAGTCTGCCTCGGATGCCCCTTCTCTTACTTTTCATGTCACCCTTTGGTCAAGTGCTAATAAAGGTTGACACAGCAATGGAGGGAAGGCTTGGAGAGGCAGCATCTCTGGAGGGTCCTTTAAACTGGTCATTACCTTATGCTTAATTGAGAGTTGAATGGATAATGAGAGTGTCCCCTTCCTGAAGCTGTAGGCAGATGTGAAGATGTGCAGGGAGATGGAACTAGCATACAACTGCCTTAAACATGGAGGGAAAACCACATAGTCCCAACCCAGCATGCTTTAAACCCCCTCAGTATTGGAAATCAGTGTCTCTACTCAGGGCATCAGCCAGTCTGATCTTGATGCCATAAATATCTCTATCTTTATCTCTAGCTCTAGCTCTAGCTCTATCTCTATCTATCTATCTATATATATATATACACGTATATGTGTGTGTGTGTGTTTATACACACACACACACACACACACACACACATATACAGAGGGTGCCAAAAACATGTATACACATTTTAAGAAAGGAAAAAACAATTAAAATTGGTGTAATACTCAATATATACCAATAACAAAAGATGAATACAAGTCACGTTTGACTTCTGCAACTACAAGATGTGCTCAAAGTGGTTACCATCAGTGTCCAGACACTTCTGATTATGGCGAACTACTGCTTGAGCAACGTTGACCAAAGTGTCCATTTGTATACATTTTTTGGCACCCCCGGTGTGTGTGTGTGTATCAATAAACAGCTGGTATCCACCATTGTTAACTACACTAGGATGATTTAGAAACAATAGGAAACCTTTATCATCTTACAAAACATTTCCAAGCATATGGTCACTGACACTTGCTCCAAGCTGATTCAATAAATTTCAGAACAAATTCTTTCTTCCTATGTTGGCTTAAAATCCGAATAATTTCCACTGAAGTGTGATCTCAAGCTAAGTGACAGTAGCCTTCCTGTATAGTATCCTCGTCTTTATGTGGTGACTGTGATTGGTAATTTGTGGATTTATTTGACTCCCTGAACCCCAAGTCTTTCTCTGCCAATGAGGATGCAGGCAACCTTCTATCTGTAGAGTTAATTAATGTTCACCTTCCTTTTAAATCTCTTAGCAATCAGTATTAATACATGAAGCTCAACAAAACACTTAGATTCTTGCTTGAGGATGTCTACCTAATGTGTTATTTAAAAATTATGAAAATGATGTACATTTGCCTATATGTGTATATATCCATACATATTTTATATACATTATATACACACATATAAAGTACTTGACCACTGAGTAACTAATTTATCTGTTACTCAAAGGAGGGAGATATATAACTTCAGGTCATTTTTCAGGTTGAGAATTAGGCTTCCTGAGCTCTGGGTAGCATGAACGTTTGTTTCAGATTACTTGAATCATAGACACCAGTCTGCACACCGGCCCCCTGGCAGATACATCGCTGGGAGGTTGACCTCTTTCCAAGAATTGCTCGAAAAGTACATGTAAAGGCAGAGTGAGCTGATCTTAAACAAATTAGATGACAGGAATAGTGGTTTTCAACTTAAGTTCATTGCTGCTTAACTTTTAAGGATATCTAGATTTCCAGCCATAAAATTCTCAGTGACCTTCAGAAGCATGGTTTTCCCCCCACTAGATAGTAAGACTGTAGTCGATGAAGTTGAAATACACAGGTATTTATTTGTCACGTGACCAGAGCAATTGCCTGGGCTCATTCTGTGGTATAACATGGAAAAGGTTTTTTTCAGCCTCTGTAGAAGCTATTGAATTATTCACATAAAATTACTTTTACGTCCCCCCCACTACTTCCTTCTGTGCATAAATCTGGGATGAAGCAGCTGGTGTTTTTAACAAATAAGATCAACTGAAATTATAGGTGATTTGTAGTTAGTCTCAATGTCAGTTACCCTTTTCTTTTGTGGAATAGTTTAGGTTATCACCTCAGTAGCTAAACATACTGCATTTATCTTTAGTTACTGAAAATTCTAATAAAGCCACTTACTGACAATTAGGTGGATTCCCTAGAGTTTACCAAACTATAATACTGTTGAAAGACAACTTTCAACTCATGCATGGGTGTTTTACACTTCAAGTTCTTGAAAAGCTCTGTATGCACTTTCTTCTCCTCTGTTCCTTCCTTCCTTCCTTCATGTATGTCATGTGTCAGATTTTACTGCTGGAGGTTTCATGATAAATGGCACTTATAGGTTCTACTGCTTCCAAAATGCTGTGGGTTGAAGGTTAGTCATTCTTTTCAAAGTTAGTGAATTTACCATTCATTTCTTTGTATTTCCCCTCGGCTCTAGCCTACTTTCTTTGAAGGGAAGTTGTCAGGTTTCACTTGGCTTTTTCACACCTCCCACTCTACTTCATCCACACCACAAGTACTCCAAGGTTATGACTACTTAGAGGACCTTTTGCTGGCAATGACATGGTCATGTGGGTGGGGAACCTCTAATTCAAAAAAATCATCAGACTTCGTTGTTGCTGCTGAAATTACCAAGAAGAGATGGACAAGAGGAGAGAGCAGACATGCCCAAGAAAAGAGAAATGAGAAAGCCAAGAGCAGCATTGAGGTGAGGGAAAAGACACACCTCAGTCTCGCTGACCTTGAGGGGCATATTGGGGCTGGAGGGGACTAGGCCACTTTTCGGGCCCACCTGCCCGAACTAGGCAGCTTTTCGGGCCCATCTGCACAAGAGCCCAGCCACAATTTCACAGTAGGCCAGTTTTGCATCTAGCTTCCTTCTTTGGGCAAATGTAATTCATGTCCACTAAATAAAAGCTTGCTGCAGGTTTGCTCTCCACACTTTGGAATTTTACCAAACCCGGAAAAGAAAAATCCCATACATCTCTGCTCATCCAGATCTTTCTTGTTCTGAAAAGAAGCCCAGCACGCGTTCCCCATCAGTGGCATGACCTCCGCTCACTTCCCCGGCCCATACCGACTTCTCCCTTTGAGCTGCTACAGATTTGAAGCCTGAACCACAAAATCTAGCCATTAATCATCCTCCCCCACAGAATGTGTGTGGAGCCAGGAAATCCCAGGACACCCAGGGGCCAGGATACCTGGGGAGCTGGGTCCTGGGCCAGCTCTGCTCCCTCACACCTCAGTCAAGTTGTGCCATCCCTGTTTTCTCACCTGCATCATTAAAAACACAGGCTAAATATCTGTAAGTTGACTTGTTGCTCTAAGACTTCAAGTTCACGCATTGCTTTCTCATTGTCACTGGTTTCAAGTCTCAAGAGTAGAAATTGTGTTTTCTATTCCATTTCCTCTTCCTCTTTATATGGCATCAGAGAGCCGGGCACACAGTGCTTCCTCGACTCATTTATTTAAGGAGCATTTTACTGAACCTTTGCTGTCCATCAGGCTCTAAGCTGATGCTGTATAACTGGTGACCAAGCTAGAAGCGCTGCTCATCCTTAGAGCGTTCAGTGATTCTCGTACTTGAGACGCCATCAGTATATCCCAGAGGCTGCACCCTCAGAGCTTCTCATTCAACAGGTCTGCAGCACCCCCACCCCAACTTGTATTTGTGTTTCTAACAAGCTGCTGGGTAATGCTGACACCCTAGGTCGGGGGAAACCACACTTTGAGAACTGGTTTATTCTCACAGCAGTTAGTAACAACGCTGTCTTATCCAGGTGTTATTATATTAACAGCTGGCATCTGAACTCCCCTTAAGGGAGGATCAGCCTTTGTTTGAAAAAAAATGCCTTGATGAACCTGCTCGGAAGGGGTGAGACCCTTTGGCTGTCAGCCAGCACCAAGATACCAGGAAGGGGAGTCACTCCTCAGGAGACAAGGTGAGGAATTTGTGGGGTTTACTCCTGAAGGGACTGGGGGTGGGTGGGGCAGAGATGAATGAAGAGGGGGAGAAGGAAGGCAGGAGAAAAAGGAGCAGGTGAGGTGCGGGACCTGACATTCCTTTCAAGGCTTTTGCGTGCTGTGCAGGGAAACTTGTCTTTGTTCCCTCTGTTCCCCATCCACCCTCCCCCAAATCTTCAACACAAAGAAGCAGGAACCCAGGGGAGAAGAGGTCGTGAGAAGACAGGCTCTGTGGAAATCACAAGAATCCTACAGAGGGTCTTCAGGCTCCACAGACTGCAGAACCGGAAACTGTGGCAGAGCTGAAGGCCATGTTGCCTGGTGTTTCAAGGGGCAGGCGACCCTCAGGGGCATCTGGTTGCTCCATGGCTGAAAGCCAACTTTTCCCTGAGGTCTTGAATACCTAGACAATCATTTATTTTATTTCATGTGTTTTTATTCTAAACTTTAGGACTTTAAAGAAAGAATGAAGCTGAGACTCCATTCATATTACAATAATCACAATGATGCCATATTGTACTAGTGCTGTGAACTTTTTCACATTTACAGCATTCTTTGATCTTTACCACAATCTTGTCAGAAAGAAAGAGCTGACATTAGTTTTATCTTCTATTGGGAAACTGAGTCACAAAACGATGAACAATAAAATCGCAGTTTAGAGCGTAGTTTTCCTGACAAGCAGTCCAGGGAGGGAGATTTCCCCAAGGTCACCCTGGGAAAGGCCTTTGTTCTTAGCACTCTATTTTCCTCTTAAATGAGGTAGCTGCAGAGTTCAATTCTAATTCTGAGCAAATCAACATTTAAAACAGCATTTCAGAATATCCCAGGAAGGTGACTAAATCATTCTGTCCTTAACATCTGATTCTCAAATCCAGAGCCTTAGCTTTTTCCTTTAAAATCTGCATGTCATTTGTCTGCAAGAGGAAAGTAGGGTGATTACACTTAACTCTCTTTACATTTTATAGCTACATGTTATACTTCGATATAAATCTTGTAGCTAAAAAGGTCTAGAGAATATAAGAACCAGTCATGACCAAATGCTCTATTTTTCGGCAGTACTTATTCCATCTGTCTTATGATTGACGAACTAATCAATTTCATTCTAAATCAAAATGATGGATTTCCTAGTTGCTGTTAAGGGGCTTTGAGTGTTGGTCCAGGAAATTCCGGGATGGGTAGGCCCCAGGGCCTCCCTAAGCCATCTCTTCAGGAATCATCTTCAGTTAAGTGAGATCAAGTTTAAATGAGACTCTGTAACAAGAAGACAAGAGCCCACAAAACCTAGGCCAACAGGGTTTTGTTGTCCAAAAGATGAGCAGCTTCATGTTGAGAGGTGGGACCTTTCCTCTCTACCCTGACCCCTGAACCCACACATACATATGCTCAGACCTAGACTTGGAGGTAAAGGAGAGTCAACATGACACACCCAAGAATAACAGCAGCTACCATTTAGTAAGCCCCACTCTGCCAGGTTCCTTTTCTTCTTGCAACTGTCCTTAAGGGAGTGTCCCTGCCTCACAGAACAGAGCACTGAGCTCCCGGGACTTGAAGCAACCTGCCTGGTCAGTTAGTTGGTGGTAGAGTCAGTATTTGAATCTGTGTTATGGCAAAGCCAATATTCTACACTATTCCATCCACTGGTTCCCCAAAGCCAGCCTGTGAGAAAATAAAAATGAGTGACTTTTTCCATAAATTTAAATTCATGTTTTTCTAATTTGGAGATTATGTTCTCAGTGTTTTGATGTTAAATTGTCCAGTCTTTTCTGAAAAACATGGTGATGGTAGAGGGTTTCCTCCCCCTCTTCTTCTGCCTCATTTTCTTCTTCTTTTTGTTTTTACTTCGCTAAGGAGAAAAAAAGAAAAGCAACAACCCTGACAATCCTATTTTCGTTCCATGTTTCCATTAAAATATTTTTCTTGGTCCATAAATTCCACAAGTCTGGGACCTCTACTTTATATGAAGTAACTCATCATAGTTTAAGAATAGCACAGCTCTGGAATTCAGGGCCATATCCGTGGCCTAGGTAATGTGCTGAACATTTTATTTAGGATTCACTAACAGAGTGCATTTGGTTCAAGTTTGATGATAAACTTTAAATAAGACTCCTAGGGACATCTTAGTAAAAGGTCATCTCTTCTCTAAGCTGAGGCCTCCTACTCCTTAAAGCGTTCCATTTTTCCTTCCTGGAGTCTTTATATATTTAGTTTCCTGAATCAATCGCATGTGCAAAGCAGTTAATATTCTTCTGAAACCATTTTTATTCTGTTTTATGCACAGTTAATTTCTTTGTATGGTGAGGCCTGAGCATGTTTTTGTATTTCCAGTATTCTAATGATTTTTATAAACAGTTTGAAACTGTATTAGGCTGTATTAAATACGACCGCCCCTTACACTGGAACAAAGCACTGCAGGTCGGGGACAAACTGAGAAAATCTGCAGCGTGATCAGCAGCCTCCCCTTGCTGACTTGACATTCCATTGTGTTAATCAGCCATGGGATAGACCCGCTGGTGACTTCGCTCTCCTTTCGAATGCTGTCACCCATGGCGTCAGGGCAGCTGTGAACCGTCCACTCCCTCAGCCTCAGAGCCTCGTCAAAGGCAGGTCTGTCTGCACCATCCCAGCTTTGGGTCTCCGGAGTATCTCTCAGCTCGAAGTCCTTTAATTTCCTTTAGGGATGTAGTAAATCCTTCCACACACCACGGAGCAGAAGAAAAGCCTGAATTATTAGACCTACCTACTTGGTTCTTTCAGAGTAAAATTCCCATATTGAATGATTTTTCTCGCTTCAAATTTTTTTTCTGTTTGTATTTTCTAAATATTTAAATGAAATACCCATGGAGCCTCCCTGAACATAAATGATAAGAAAAATAGAGTGTAATTCACCTGGAGAAGCTTAAAAGAATTTTATAATCGATCGGTGGATCTTCATATTTCTGAGGGAAATGACTGTGATGCACACCTAACAATACGGCAAATCAGAGAATGGGTCTGAATGGATGGAGGAGGCAGCGAATGGAGGCATTTTAAACAGCAGACGTGATGACAGCAGACGTGATGAAAGCAGGTGAAGAGGTGCTGGCTTAACCTGAGAACATGCCATTAATGTGGCAGTTTGGGTTTGTTCACGCTCCTGGGCGTCCTTGGGCTACCACAAAATGGCAAACCCAAGAAGGGTTGCATTGCGTCTGAAGTTCTTGTTGAGAGTGAAAGGGTGTCCCAGTGAAATACTACCACTGAGTTGGAAAACAAAGACTAAGCTGAAAATGGGTGCCTAGGAACAGAGAACATGATTTCTATGAGGTAGAAAGAACTAGAACTAAATACAAAATTTTTTTTCTGTTTTGTATTTTTCAAATATTTAAATGAAATACCCATGGAGCCTCCCTGGGGTAGAAAGAACTAGAGTGCACAAAGTGAAAAGGAAAGTTTGCCACTATCAAGTAAGTTTAGCCTGAGCACAATCCAAGAGGGCTCTGAAGGGGAAAATCCACTCAAGTTGTGTACTATTCACCTCGGCGGGGAGACTGGAATGATAAGTGGCCATTTCATGTAGACTTATCGGTGAAAACTCATGTTCACTTATAGGTGGACATGATAATGTCCCTGAAAAATCCACTTTTGGTTTTGAATTATCCGAATGGTCTTGCCCTGCAGTCACAGCTGCAGGCTCTATCCTGGAGTCCTGGTGATTCAGGCAATGAAACAGCTTTAGGCTAAACTGCTTTAGTCAGTTTTACCCATGTCTCTGTGATTCACCATTAATTTCCCAAATGTAGGCTACTTGGAACCCATATTCTCTCTCATAATCTCTTCTCCATAGTACCCTGCTCCCCTCCTGGCACCTGCCAGCCTCCTGCAACTGGTAACCCCCCACAGTTCATAAAACAAGCTGTTGTAACCATTCACAGGAGTTAGTCATCATTATGTCAGGATAAAGGGGTTTGGCTGAGAGGAGATGCTGGGCACCAGCGAGGCTCAGCCACAAACTGAGGGTCTGGCTCGAACATTTGTGATTCATATCCATGCATTTGCAAGTCACAGTTTGCCACATGTCATGAACCTTTATGTCATTTGAGACTAGTTGAAAGTAAAAAATATGCAGCAGCTATAAGTCTTTTGTAATTTATGTGCCAGTGCTTTGAAAACTTGAACGCCATAACTCTTAACATTTTTCTTGGCCACAGACCACTTTGAGAACCTGGTAAAAATATGGACCCCCTTCCCAAGAGAAATACATACCAATATGCTTATACCTATAAGATTTTGCATATAAATTCAAGAAGTTCAGAGATTTTCTAATGTGTCGTAGATCCCCTGATCTGAAGGGATCTATAAGCATAAAATGTTATTAATAAAGAATATTATTTTTATATTTAAGTGAACAGCAGAATGTAGAATTGTACATGCAACACGATCTCAATGATATACTATATATAGGAAAGAATATATGTATGTAGATATGCACTAAAATGTAAATATTTAGGTGATGAGATTGCAGTTGATTTCAATTTTCTTCTCTGAATTTTGTTATATTATCCCAATTTAAAAATATTTTCACTAGTTTATTTTCACAAAAGTAGCTGTTTCTTTTAACGTTTATAGGCACACTGGGCAGGGCTTTCAAAAACAAATCTAAAAAGACACTGTAGTGGACACTCACTCCTTTGGGTGGCAGCTCCATTCACAATACTTACCAGTCTCTGGGATCATGTGATCTATACCATGAGAACCTTCCTCCTGTCCTTCTGATTGGTTCAGGAGTGAGAGCCTAACTCAGCTAAACCAATCAGTGTCTTGCCCCAAGATTTTTCTGAACTGGAACTAGCAAAATGCCAGTTCCTCTGTGGTGACAGAAACTGTAAGTGAAGTCTGAGAGTTTTGTGGGAAATTTGGGGTGGGGTGGGTGGGTTACATTTCCTGCTGGTCTATAAGAGGGACAGAGAGATAGAGACAGAGCGACATCAGATAGTTCCTGTTACCCTTGAGCCTAGCTGCACCCTAGTCCCTCTTACATTCTGGTATTTCAATTCTTCCTTTGATTTTATACCTTTTACCCTTCCAACAAATTCCCTTTTTGCCTGAACTAGTTAGAGTTAGATTTCTGACACTTGAAACCAATAAGTGCACACAATTACAAAGTACATTTATAAGTAGGCAAGAATAAATTTGACCCAAATTGTGAAAAAATGCAATGAACATTTCTTGACACAGATAGTGGCTGACTCTGGGTGTCTGGCTCTGCACAGGACAGAGGGAATTCAAAACGCAGAGAGAAATCAGGATTGTTGATTCAGATCCTGAGATTATTCTATTCAGTTAGGAGGTGACACTTATCTTCTTGGCTCTATGTAGAAACAGACAACAACGGGATTGTTCAAACTCTGATTATGACCATACAAATTATAAGTCTCTTCTCTCATTTATGAACGAGATGCTTGGGATAACAGGTTTATAAGTGAATGAAAGATAAATACATTTTCTAACTCAATGAGCTAGAAAACAATTTTTGCAATTATTTGGCAACCTGAAGATATCTGAGCTCCGCTAAAGAGAAAAATCTCAGCAAATTGGTAGAGATACTCTACAAGAATAATCACTTTACATGTGATAGCCAATTCCATTTCAGCAAGTGTTTAACTATAACGAAGGTAGTTAGAAATACTGGGACACGGCTTAATTATTCTAGCAATATTTGACATAGTGAAATTTTAGAACAATCTTCTTAATTAAAATGTAACTCATACAAGCAAAAAGCTCCAACTTCAAATCCAGTCTTATCTATGTCCCTACTGAAAGTGTGGGAAATTATATTTTCTATTGGCAAATATGTGTTTTTATGGAGTATAACAATGGCCTGCCCAGGATAATGTGGTAAGCGGGCCGTGAAGGAGCCAGTTCCACCTTTGGAGGCTGGTTAGTGTGACACAGCCAGAGGGAAAGAGTTGAGTTTACATCCAGACTGACTTTAAGATAATGAGCCTAACTTAAAATTTTTTAAAACATCAATGTATAGTAACCTACATACTCTAATGTCAACCTTTCATTTGCCATTTCTGCCACAAATATTCCCATTTGTTATTAACTTTTAAATCGTAATTCCACTTTTTTTTGAACCTCAGAGATTCTAATACTTTTTCTTTTTTGAGAAGTCCTTCTGTATCTCCACGTCAGATTCCTCTATGATTCATGTCCACTTGCACAGTATAACATAAACCCTGTCAATTCAATGGAGCGTGGAGGCATATTTGGGGTAATAAAGTAAGATCTTTTAAATTTTGAATAGTATTTTTTCATGCTATTTGAAAAAACAAAGAAAAGAAAAGGAAAGAGGGCCTAAGGGAAGGGCAAATCTCCATAGTCCCTGCCATCCCAGTGTTGGTTGGATCTGAGTCTCTGTGTAGAAAAGGAAGCCAGTCGCGACTTGCCTCTGCCCTGGAAGTGCTTCTGGGTTTCAGGTTAGTGTTCTGACCAGAGTTAGGAAAATAGCCAGAGGCCAGGATATGCTCCAGTGCAAGTTACAACTAAAACACTAATGTCTCCTATCTCACTGGGCCATCAGAGGGATTAAGTGCCTGGAAATCCAAGGGTGAAATGAAAGGGAGTCTTTTGGGGAAGGGAGGTAATTGGGGAGGGGGGAAGCTGGGAAGCCTGATTCCTGACATATTTTCCTTCTGTTACCGCTTCCCACTTCTCACTCTTACGCTCTGCCCCCAAGACTTGGACACTAATTTACAAGGAATCAGAAAAGGGGACATTTTTAGATTTCCACTCAACCAAGCGTATGTCTTAATCCACCACTCTGCCATTTTTCTCTTTGTTTCCTTGAAAGTAAAATTTCCACTAAAAGTGACAGGTAGAGAACATAGTAAAGATCAAACCAGGTAAAATATAAGTTTTACTCTGTAGAATCCCCATATAAAAGGCTTATGTCTGGAATTAGAGCTTCAAAATGTCCCCAATGAGGAGCCACTGTTTTTATAATGTTTAATCAAACTCTTAGGCCAAGACTTTAAATGATGCATGCCCACTGACTCCCAGGGGAGGACGTTATTATGTGATAAGCATATCTAATGAATGAAGAAAAATGAAAATTATTTCCTACAGATTGGCAATGAAGGCATAATTTAGACAAAAGAGTGGTAGACAAGGAATCTTAATGGTTCTAGAATCAGTTCAGCTACTATGTGACCTCATGTAAATCAGATTCCTCTTTGAGCCTTAGCTTCCTAGTCCATATAAATAACTGTCTACACACGGGGTTGATAATAACATACATGAAAACATTTTAAACCATGATATAAAACTATATAAATGTGCAGCGTAGTATGTTCAACTGAAATAAAATTTTACTTCTGATCCCTAAACTATCTTGTCAAATAAACTACATTTTGTATTTTTAATGTATGAATTCTGAAACTTTAAAACTTTTAATTTTAGCATATCTATATTTTAATGCTAAGTATCATAAAACAGTCTTTTGGGGATGAATATCCAGACTGGATATTGGTCAGGGTTTAGCTGGTGAATACTAAATAACATTTATAATTATGGAAACCGTTTATATTTTAACCACTTCAGTGAAAGGGAGACTTTAGATGTATAGGTTAATGATTTTCAGCAGGAGAATGGTAATAAATGTCTGCTTCCTATTTTTCTTGGGATATGTGATTGGCTAATTTGTTCAAGGATGGTGCTCATGAGCCTGAGGTCAGAGATTTGCTTTTAGGTCAATTAGTTGTGCCATGTTCTCCACCTTCATTGATCTGAACCAGTCTAAGATGAGCAGGTTTCTAATCCTTCGCTAGGAAAATCAAACCGGTCACCTTAGTGATGGTGAATCAGTGCCTGATGTCAGCACAGGTTTACCTGGGAGTCAAGTAATGATTAGTGCAAAAGAAAAGGAATTGCAGGACCTGGAAAGAAAAGTCTTATTTTAAGAAAAAAATGAAAACAAAAAACTCTGTGTATTTTGGGTACAGTAAATTAGAACTGGATTTCCCAACCTTTTCTCATATCACAGCACATCCAGAAAATGGTTAGATTTGCATAGCACTCTGGTGTTGAGTGGAGGAAATTTGGGGCCAGGTCCCAGCTGCTTGTGACCACACAGAGTGGTAAGGGGATTGATGTAACTCCCATTGGGAACCCTGCCCCTGAGGATGATGACATAGAAGAAGGGTGAGCCAGCACATTGGACTCAGCACATCCACACATCCCAACATGAACCCTTCTGCCCACTAGGTCAGCTCTCCCCCAAGTCGTCTCATTTATATCACTGCGTCTCTACTCAAGCTGGAAAGACTTGAGTTCATGCTGTATTTCCCCTTAACTCCTTTGATCCAGTCAACTCAACAAATATTTACTGAGTACCTTTGGGCAGGGCACTCTTTTCTACTGATTAAAATCAGTCATGGAGCCATCTTCAAGTTCTGGCTTCTGTCTTGTTTCTCCCGTCTCATGGCCAACACCCCCAGCCTACCCACAGGTGCACATAGGGATGACGGACAGTTTTGTCTTGCATTCCTTCACCCATTGTATAGTCAGAGGCAGAATTCCATTCAGATGTTTCTCCTGTACACCACCCATTGGCCAAACTCACCTGAGAGGTAGTAGGCGGAGAGTCCAGTGATGCAATTCACAAGAGTTCAGCATCTCAGGAGATAGAGGCTGTGAAGAAGGGTACTGAACAGGAGAGGGGAGGGCAGAGGGAGAATAATCCGCTTGCCATCTAATTAATTTCGAAAAAGAAAAACCATATCCTCATGCTTCTCTCCTATTCTGAAATGTGTAAGGACACCCCATGGCCCTTAGAGTAAAATAAAAATTTCTTTCAAAATCCTTGGCTGTCAGGCTCAGCCTTATCTTGCATTTTCAAGTATGCATTCTTGAATGCCACTTACTATGCTATCTTGGGCTCATTATTTAACTTCATGGGGACTTTATTTCCTATTATACGAACAGGATGCAATACCTTTATTGCAAATCTGCTGAAAGGACAGAATGATCTTCTTTGTGCTTTAAATCTGCCCAGCTAGTTTCTGCAAATTCCACTGTCCCTGGAGGGAAACAAATCCCACATGAAATCTCATTATTCAAGTCGTCACTGAGCTCTTACCTTCTCCATATTTAGCCCTTTTATGTGCCAATGAATTCTTGTACATTAAAAATAATTGAACTGAGTGTTAGCTGAGTCTTTTTGCTGTTTGGGCTGCCTTGATAACAGGCACTCCTTGACTTCTTCCTACATCCGAGTTTGTTTCATTGTGCCCATTTTTTACTCTCCTTTATAGCTGCAATGGTGGCATTGCTTGAGGGTTATCACGACCATCAGGTCATTACATGAGTCCCCCTCTTGATTATCGAATCAGAATTTCAATCGTGTCGCTAATTATACAACACACTCAAGAACAATGATCTGATAAAGACTGATTTTAAAAATACTATAGTAATTTAAAAATAATAGCAAGCCAACTAAAGCAATTCACACAGCCTGGGAAAGATAACGTACTGATGAGTTAACAGCATGCATGTTGTGTTTTAAGTACACTAACCATGACTTCCTTCTGGGCCATACTATTCTGAAGCACTAAAGGAAAATAAGCAGGGATGGGAGAGAATTACTAGGTTGGAAAAGACCTTGGGATTTCCTGAGTAAATTGTTGTGGATACGGCTCCCCCTAGTGTACTGAACAACACAGGTACCCCAGGGTACAAAAGTTGAGCTCAAATTCAGGGGCTGTGAGCATTTTTCTCTCCAGTCACCAACTTTCCCTGAGCAATTTGGGATCTCTATTTTGCCATTATTTTCCTCCTACTGCATCCCCAACCACAGGTCAGGGAAGATAAGGGGCAGATGTGCTTTATCCAATTTGATTTGAGCACCAATTGTCATGCAAGTAGTGAATTGATTAAAGGTACTCAAGTAATATTAAAAAGCACAAAAACATGACTTTAAAACAAATTCCTACTTTTTCATGAGGGAGGGGAATGTGATTAGGGGGAATAAGCAAACTGAAAGGTGATTCCTTGTTAATTACTTTATTAAAAATGTTATTTGTCCCCATCTTCTACTTACGAAAATGTCAATCATCTGTAAATATATTTCCCTCAAGAAGGATACATGGACCATTGGGAAGACCAAAAATGGAACCACAGCAGAAGGAAAGGAACTCTTCTAATAGGGAAAAATGACGTACAGTAAAAGCAATGTTTTCCAAAGCATAATCTCCAGAATACTAGTTCTTCAGGATGTTAGTAGGTGTTAATAAGGGCTTCATGGCAAATAGTTTTAAGAAATATGGGGTTAAACAAAGATAGCCTGATTTTTTAAAACTACAGTACTCTTCCAAGTCCTTAGTATGCTCTTAAAATACCATTCTACTGTGGGACACTAGGCTTTCAACTGCAGCATTTTCCAAATCTTTTAACACAATGAAATTTTTCTCGTGCCTATCTCATAATTTACCTGGTCTGTGAATTATCCTTTGGGAATATGCACTGGATTAGAATTTTATTAACTTTCAGTCAAAGATGGAGAACCAATAGGAACGTGTGCCAAAGGAGGAAAGAAAAGAGTGAATATGATACAAGCAGCAAATAGGGTGGCTGCAAGGAAGTTTGTGGTGAGTGTCCTAACTCTGTCTCATGCAAAACACCAGTAATGCCACATGTTAATGTCTCAACCCGTGGCAGTCCCATGGCAGTAGAAGGTTCGACCACGCTAAACACATCACCAGCCCACAAAATCATTACCAGATTTCTCCCACAGCTTCATTAGCAGTGATGCCCCTTCTGAGAATGAGAAACAAGACTCCAAAGAGCACAGTATCCCATCCCATCAGGTTTTTGACTTTTATTTAAACTTTTCCTTGTATACAACTAGCACTAATTCACATGGATGCTTAGGCTCCTTGTAATGAACAGAATCACAGATACACAGGGCACTTTACAGACATCAAAGGAAGCTTGTATTGAGTAGAAGCTGTGAGATAAAGATGAATTCTGTAACTCACAGCTACCTAAAGTCCTCCCAAAGAGAGTGCTAGAGAAAAGTGGAATCCCAGAGTGGTTTGTCTAGGCTAATGGCGTAGGATAATAATACTAACTCATCTCCAGCAGAATATGCCTATTCCTATGGGCTGAATTCACATTGCTGAAGTGCTGCTCCCCACGGGCTCCTTGGTATGTTGAGCGACCACACTTGCAGATGTGAGGGATTGGGAGCATTGGACGTATAATTCTGTTCTCTCTTGCTGAGGACTCAGAATTTTATGGAGAAAATGAATGTTTGTCAGCCCCAGGGAATTGTGTCTATTAGTCTCTTAGCATATGGGGGTGGAGAGTGGGACAAGTTTCATTCCAGAAGAAGCTCTTGGTTTTTTTTAGTGGCGATCCTATTTTCTTCCTAATACTTTCCAGCTGGGTTGACTTCAGTCATGGGGAGGTCAAGTGATTTACTGAAATGCCCAGTGAAATAGACCAGCTGGGACTTGAACTTGGGGTCTTTGCTGGTGCACATCTCCTGCCCTCCTCAGTTAAGTGCTGTGCTTCCTAGTTTAGCTGCCTCTCTAGCTGTCCTACGCAGCCAGCAAGCTGTGTCTGATGCAGCTTGTCGTCCTGGCTGTCTCTGCTCAGGACTGGAATAAGAAGCGTGTTACAGGTCAAGTCTGAATGTTCTGGCAGCGCCGTGTAAGGCAGATTGCTCCATGCCTGCTCAAAGCATACAGTGTCTGGCAAAGCCAGATTGAAGATAGCTAACCTCACACGCCAAGATTCCAAAAGGAAAAACTTAGCTCACACTTCTCCCTTGCATGGTGATTTTTCTTCTCCTGCCCCCCCCCCCCCCTTTTCTTTTTGTTTCTTTTTCTTTTCTTTTTTTTTTTAAAGGGAATCCCCATGTTTACATGTTGAAATCCAAAATGCACAAGTGGTCAGTTCACAATTCCGTGACCCATGAACATCTGTGGGCCTGGGTGTTCCTTGGGAATCAGTGCTGGGAGCTGGGAGCCAAGCCTGCCTTACGCAGAGGAATTCTCAAGTGAGTGAAACAGTCGGTGAGTGAGGAGGTCTGAGTGATTAGGGCCTGTTGATCCTCTAGTTCTGGTTTTCCAGGGGCATGTCTGCACTTGAACTCACCTAGTTTTATGAGCTGCATCTGACTATTTTTTGAGATGGGTCCATCTGAAATCCCTTATGGGAAGTAGGACATGACTTTTCATTTTACCCTTAAGAAAAATAGATATAATGTGAGATAGGCAAACACAGTCCCAATCTGTTTATCCAGAAACAAGAACCTCTCTGCGTTCCTTCAGTGTAAAGAAAAATCTAGAATAAAACATCTTTATTTTGACATCCGTTTCTGAGGACGTAAGTGATTGAAAACCAGTAGGGCCTCCCTCTGTGGAAGGGGGTCCTACAGCCACCACTGCTAGGACAGCCACTCGGGGAGGTGGCTTCCGTGTGGCAGGTGGCCCTGGGAGTGGCTGAATGTGCCATTCTAGGACAGTAGATGGTCTCTAGCTATATCAGCATTTTAAAGTTTTAATTTGGTAGATACACAAAAATTAATCGAATCCTCAATGGAGAAAGTGTGTGATGAATTTGTGTCTCCCGTCCGGACCTGGCTTCCCTCATCTGTAAATGAGGGAATGGACCAGATAACTGCCGAGCCCCATGGCAGCTCTAGGCGTCTGTGATCTTAGGCTGGCTTCTCTCCTAGTTGGGCTTCATTCCTTGGTTCTAACTTTTCTGTGTCGTCTTGGTGTTATGGGCTGCATTACATCTCCACAAAATTCGTATGTAGAAGTCCTAACCCCTAGTACCTCAAAATGTGAGTGAATTTAAAAATAGGGCCTTTACAAAGGGAACCAAGTTAAAATGAGCTCTTTAGAGTGGGACTTAGTCTAATATGACTGGTGTCCTTATAAGAAGAGGAAATTTGGACACAGACATGAGCACACACAGAGGAGATTATGTGAAGACACAGAGAAGACGGCCATTCGCAGGCCAGGGAGAGAGGCCTCAGAAGAAACCAACCCTTCTGACACCTCACTCTCAGGCCTCCTGAACTGTGAGAAAATAAATTTCTGTTGTTTAAGCCATTTGGTCTGTGGGACTTTGTTATGACAGCTCTAGCAAACTAATATCCTGGGTCACACCACAGTGACTTTTCTGAGCTGTGAAGGACGCTCCATGTGTTTTTCTTAACGGACTTTTAATTTCAGTTTTAGCCAAAAGAGTTTTTCCTTTTGCAGCCTATTCAAGATACTTTTTTAAAAAATCGGTTTGTCATCAGATGTGAAGTAAATCATTTTAGAAAAAACAAATCCTCTATTTTTACTTGAAGGACATTTCACAATTTTGATCCACAGAATTATTTTCCTGAATGGCTGTGGATCGTCATTTTGCTTTTTAAGAAATACTGCCATTATCTGCAAAATTCATTTTAAACTAAATAACTCACTGGATAAGACCTCAGGTAACAACACATTTATAAAGAACTTCAGACCGAACAAGTAACTCCAGAAGAGGCATAGTACAGTTTTTGTTTAGTACTTTTGCCTTTAAAGTTCTCACAAACATCATGTGACTGGGTTACAGATAAGCAAATTAAGTGGTAAAGAAAGGTAACCATGTATCACTTCGCTGTTTAGGACTCACAGAATCTTACTTGAAGTAAAGCATATTATTATTACCAACATGGATTTTTCTTTCATTTAGTACTAAGATTCCGATTCTTTTCTTTTACAAAGTAGTCACGTGTAGTTGGAATGTAGGGTCCAGTATCTAGAAAGCAAGGCAATTGCCTCTTTCTCTGAGTTCCATTTGATGCAGCAGTGAAATTTCTCAGGGACAGCATTTCTGGATCAAAACTGCTCACTTGGGAGGTTAGAACCATTCAGCTTTTGAAGCTCTACATGTCTGAGAAAGAGACCAGCATACACACTAAGACGTGGAATGGCACATTCTTGCTTTCCCATGTCACTACAGATGCCGCCTAGATACCCACTATCAGAGGTTGATGGTTCCAGGCTGACCGGTTTGGTACCAACCGGTGCCATAGCAATAAAGTCAGCAGCTGTTTAGTGTTTTATATACACAACTAGATAAATGAATGACTAGTTCATGTTTTCAGCCAGCTTTTTTTTGGTGTCATCTAATTATAAGAGTGACAGTTTATAGATTTTTAAAAACACATCTTTCCAAAAATCACATTTGAGGAAAAAAAGCTTGGCCAATCTCTGAGGCTGACGGGGCTGTGAGGAACATTCCAGGTAGCAACACAATGGAAAAAAATGTCAACTTATTTGTATTCATTTATTTACATGGGTCATGAATAAGTTAAGGAACACTTCAGCTCAAACAGATTGCTTTTATTTTAGCCAAGCTCATGTTTCAGTTCCATATATATTTTTCAATTTCCATCAATGTCAAACACCATTTTTTTTTCTTTCTTCTTAAGAAAAAAAAAAAAAGATTTACAAGCACTTTTACGGCACTCAAGGAAAGTAGGCTGAAGGTTCATAATAATAATTTTCCTTTTAAAAAACATCCATCAGACCAAAATAAAATTATTTTAATTAACTCCTTCCTGAGTAACTAAAACCTTGGAATGTGCTGAAAGGTTATAATAAATAAGGCAGTCAAAGATCAACCAGCTTAAAATGTATTTTTTAAATTAAACTTTGTAAAATGTACAATATATTTCATGAAGTACAAACTGTGTTGGGCTCAGGGCCAGAGAAATGTTGTCATGTGTGCCGAATACACCGATGAAGGGCTCTGGCTGTGAGGACCTAGAGGCTGTTTGTTAGGACAAACTAACATGAAGGGCCTGCAAGGAAATCAGTCAGCATCTTCTGTTGTGATATTATAATGCTCACTGCTGACAATAAATGCCTCTGAACACACAGGGAGAAGCGCTCATGTGAACTTGCACTAAGCGGTATGTTTTTTAAATGACCAATTGTCCTGACAACAGCAGAGAACTCTTAGCCAACTCAACTTTATTTGCAGATAGTGAGATTGCACAGTGTGTAAACTAATTATCATTTTTCATATGCAATTTCATAGAAATGCCTCACAGCGTACCAGGTGGTAGTTCTTGTTCTTGCTTCGAATATGATAGCTATTGTCTGGGTTGCTTTCTAAAGCATGTCTAATAGTAGGGCCCTGGTCTCTCTAAACAGGACAAAGGATGTTTCCTCTTCTAAGAACATTTCCTTTAATCACTTCCTCGCCCCAGTTCTTTGAGGCAGAAAGGAGGCCCACCGGTGGCCAAATGCTGGACTTTGTACCTCTGTGGTCCCAGGCTTCACTGGACTCCTGCGGGGTGGAGCCTTCTTAATACATCTCATGATAAAGTAGCTTTAGTGCACACTTGACAGATTCCGAATGACTTGCTTTATATCTTGGCTATCGTCCAACTTTAGTGAACGAAGACAAAATTCTAGAGAGACTTGTTCGTTTCTGAAAAGTAGAAAATGTGTAGCTTGTGTAAAGTTAGTCTTATTTACTATTAAGTATTCCCAACTCACACTTTGCTAGTGCTCTTGAAAGGTTGGCTCTAGGGGAGAAAACACGGAGGAGGCAAAACTTGTTGCACATATCCTGCCTGCCACCACCTCCTGCAGCCCTGTTTCTCAGTTGGCTGTATATTATCCACCCAGGAATATATATATCATGGAAGGAGAGGGATAATTAAAGATGAAAACATTTCAGAATCCAAAGAAACAGGTTTCTAATGATGGAAACAAGGCATCCTGGATAGATGGCAGGTGGTGTGAGTGGGATGGGGAGGAGATATTTTGGAGGTATGGCACTGTCCAACATCCACTGAGATCGCTTTGGAGGCCGACACCTACTCATAAAGCTGGTCAAGCAGTCCCTTACTCAGAAGCTCTTGGCTTTTTCTTTTCTTGATGTCCTAGAAAGGGTTCTCAGGAGTGAGCTGGTTCCATAAGAAATGGGACTGTAGTTTCACTGCTGCCTGCACAGAACTTGGTATCCCTTTTTACCAAAAACTGGTACCTCTTAAGGGACTAGAAGGTACTATAGGACCCAACTGGCCAGGGAGGTGCCTGGTAGCCTGTGCATTGCCTGTGGTCAGGCTTAAAACTTCGGCCATAGGTCAAAGTCAGAGCTAAATTGGTTTCTGGGTTTTCAGTTAAAGCAATGGGGAGAGAAATGTTTCATATTGGGTGCAAAGGACACGATCATGCCATTTTCCTATGCCACATGACCTCCAGAGCTGATGTCTTGCTTATATGCTTCCTTACACAGCAAACAAATTCTTTTCCCTGCCATTCTACTTTGAAATCTGTCAGAATGGGACTTGGAAATGGAATGTCTCGATGGAACTTGCCATGCACTTTGACCTTAAAAGGTACTCAG
This sequence comes from Rhinolophus sinicus, assembly GCF_057876585.1. Classification (NCBI taxonomy): domain Eukaryota; kingdom Metazoa; phylum Chordata; class Mammalia; order Chiroptera; family Rhinolophidae; genus Rhinolophus; species Rhinolophus sinicus. The sequence continues at coordinate 15,496,140 of NC_142502.1, forward strand.
GCCTCTGGACGGGTTGTGGGCATGGCACACGCTGACTTGCTCTTTCAGAGATAATAAGTATGCTGGAGATGGACCAGAGGCACTCTGTTACCCATGTGGGTAGAAACCACTTATCCAGGGACATCCTCCCTTTTGATGTCCTTATCTGCTTACCTTCTCCTCATAGATCCTTCTGGAGGAGATTCCCTGGTATTGGAAGTGATTTTGTATTTCCACTGAAATATACAAGTCTGGATGTTTCCTTCCACTGAGGTAATATTTTTACAAGTCACTTTACAAATGATAAGTTACTGGGGTATAGGCTATATTCCCCCCACCCTCTCTCATTATACTAGGGGAATAAAGCTATTTTATGATGAGATGCCTTGTGATGGAGTCATATAGTGTACCTAGGAAGGACCCAAGGAGCCAGGAAAAACACAGAATAAAATTAAACAAATAAAACCCGCAAAACCGGGCATCTCCCAATGACCCCAACCTGTGGGAATGTTTTGTTCATTTTAATGCAGCCGAGCATTAATTTAGTCCCTTCAGGATTTTTCTTCCCCAAACAAAAAAAATTTTTTTTTTCTGGAAAAGGGGAGATAAAGCCATTGGAGGCAACACAGTGCTGGCATCACCTCTTATAAATATCTTCGAGCCACTTCTCGTCATCCTGTTCCTCATCATCAATAGGCTCCTCGGTTTCCAGGGGAGTCGGGATGAAGAACTGGGGTCTCAGAGGGGGCTTGCTGACGTGAGACTTCAGTCCGAACTTGCGCTTCAGCAGGTGGAACTGCTCTTTGACGTAGTGGTAGAACTCGTACTCGTACCTCATTCGCTGGTAGAGAATCTGCACCGCCTCGGGCGAGGGGACGGTCTTCCTCACGGTCACAGTCATGTTTCCAAGTTTCCTATGCTCTGGAAAACAACCGGGTTGCACATGAGCAGTTCTGTGTGTCACGCTTTAGCTTAACAGGGTTAATGGTGAGGCTGTGTGACCTGCGTCACACTGGCAGCTCCTAAACAAAGACATTAACAGTCACGGACCAGAAGGGAAAATGGGGTCCTACCAATATTTGGAAAGATCTCACCATATTCTAGGTGTTAATATCAACATTCATTGATGAAACATAAATGGTTCTATGATTATAATTCTACTCATATTGTAATTCATGGGATGTGAACTATGCAAATAACCACAATTCAATTCTTAACTGTGTTATATATTCCTTTGAATGGCAAAATCTACCCATTTTTCATCTTTTATTCTCTGTCACACACATAAATGGCTTTGCTTTCAGAAGGAAGCACAGAAAAAAAGCTGCCTCACCACTTAATAATCATCTTTTTTTTAATATTGACATTTATTAGTGATAGTTTAATTTGATACAAAACCACTTGCATTTTACTATTTCAGCAAGGTGTTTGTCAGCAAAAATAAAGGCAGGACCGTTAGATCCTTTAAATACAATTTTAACTATTGTAAATTTTAAAAGGTTATTTTTTTGTAAAATAGATAAGTAAAGTCTGCTTAATTTAATATTAAGGATTAATAACATAAAAATGGTATATAAATGTTATATATATTTACATGACAAAATTTTAACCATTTTAAAGTGTACGTATTGGTGGCATTAATTACTCCGTAATGCTGTGCAAATGTCACCACTATTTCCTTTCATCACTCCACGCAGAAACTCTCTACCATTAAATACTATCCCCTATACCCCTCCATTATCCTCTCCTCCCCAGGAAACCTCTAGTCTACGTACGGTCTATGAATTTGCTCATTCTAGAGACCTCACGTAAGTGGAATCATACAGTATTTGCTCTTTTGTGATTGGCTTCTTTCACCTAGCATAATATTTTCAAGATCCTTCCATGTTGTTGCATGTGTCAGTACTCCATTCCTTTTTATGGCTGAATAATATTCCATTGTATGGATGCACCACAATTTGTTTATCCATTTATCCATTGATGGGTACTTGGATTTTTCCCTACCATTTGGCTATCGTGAGGGGTGCTGCTATGAACATTTGTGTGTACTTGTTTGAGTCCTTATTTTCAATTATTTGGGGTATATTATACCTAGGAGTGGGATTACTGGCTCATACTGTAATTCTATGATTAGCTTTTTGAGGAACCACCAAAGTTTTTTCCTCAGTGGCTGAACCACTTTACATTCTTATCAGCAATGTATGAAGGTTCCAATTTCTCCATATCCTCTTTTGCAATCGTTATTTTCTATTTCTAAAAAATTATAGGCATTTTAGTAAGTGTGAAGTGGTATCTCATTGCAGTTTTAATTTTAATTTCATTAATGACTAATGATATAGAGCATCTTTTCATATGCTTGTTGGACATTTGTATATCTTTTTGAGAGAAATGTCTATTCCAGTCCTTTGCCTCTTTTTGAATAGGATTGTTTAATTTTTTGATGTTGAATTATAAAAGTTCTTTATATATTTTGGATATCCTGCCTATGTATCAGGTATATGATATGCAAATATTTTCTTCCATGCTGTAGGCTGTTGCTTTACTCTATTGATAGTTTTCTTTGATGCACAAAATTTAAAAATTTTAATGAAGACCAATTTATCTACTTTTCCTTTTGTTACCTATAATTTGGTGTTACATTTAAGAAACCATTTTCATACCCAAGATCATGAAGATCTGCCATATTTTCTTTTATCATGTTTATTTAAAACCTTTGTCACCAAATTTGAATAGGTACATTATTTGCTGGTTATAGCTCCAAAATCAGATTCACGCAACAAGACATGCTATTTCCAAAATCAGATTCATGTAACAAGACAAACACTTGACATCATCGAGGGTATCTGAGATACTTTCTGAAGCTTCCAATAGCAATTCTAAAGAAGAAATTTTAAAAAGTTCTGAAGTTCTGAGTAGTAATGGCCTCATTGAAATAAGGGTAATTGCTTTTCAAATGGAGTCTCTTGAAAGGCATAATACACATTTGGATAGACCAGTTCTAGAATTTTTGTTAAAGAATTTGGCATAGTTTCTTCTAAAACAGGTTTATGATAGGACATTTTATACTGTCTGTCTTCTCTGCAGATATTAACTATAGATAATCTGAGGTAAGTCATGTTAACAGGCTTTAAATATAGATATCCCCTTTGTGTTTTTAAATCACTGACTTAAAAAATATCATATTAAAGACAGACAAGGCACAAAAAGTTTTAAGTTAAACATTGAGAGGCACAAGAAAAATAATGTACTCATTTCTGGATTTCTACAATTCCTCCTGGAGCACTCTAAATTGTGTAGGGTTTTATTTTTCTTACACGAATAAAATATGAAGATTCTTGTGATTTCAAAATAAATTCTTTAGTTAAACAATTTAACCCAACCCATTCCAAAAAGAGTGTAAAGAACTTTGCAAAAATATATATTCTGCAATTAGCTAAATAGTTAAGGAAACTGACAGGGAGAATGAAGAAGGTATGAAAGAAAATAGGAGACAGGTCTGTGTTGTGGGTAAATATTTCCCCCTTCCCATATGGAAGGATCTTCCTGGAGTAATGTTCCTACCTGTTGCCTTAGCCCCTCTTTCAGGGAGGCATGGCAGGTACTAGAGTCAGAGGGTTTCTTCTAATTGTGCATCTGGGATAAGGGTTTGAGATGCTAACCCCTCTGGGGAGAGTGTGTCTGTTTGAAGAGAGTTCATATCCTCCCGCACAGGAGGACAAGGGCTTCCAGCATGCCTGTGACTCGGTGGGCAAGTTTATCTAACTCAGGGTGGAATATTATCAGATTTATCCTCACACGCGAGCTGCATTCTCCCACCTCGCTTTAACTGGTAAGAAAGCTGACATTTGGATCCCCATCTGTCTGTCTCTGGTATTGATTTCTCAATTGAGAATCCAGACAGGGGGGAATGTTATTTATTTGTCCCTCACACCCCAATATCAAGTAGCACAAAATGTATGTTGTCAAAACCTAACTATTTATGCAGCAGTAGCTCAAGAGCTTGACTCTAAACCTTCTAGCAGCGAACGAAGAATGGAACATGTCTATGGCTCTTCACTTAAAACAATCTACGTCTATTCCTAGTTATCAAACCATACAGAAATATCTTCTATGAATTTTCATAAGAAAGAAACTATCATGAAATTTGCATTTTAACATCTTTAGAGTAAATTCAGATATGAGTTTCATGGTGACAGACCAAATTGGTAAGTTCCAGGTACTCCATTCTGGCTTGATCAGGGCATACACTGCAGAAAATTCAGAGGAGAGATTCTTAATCCTCCTGAAAACCTAACTAAAGTGCATGCTCAGGAAGATGGGGGGGTATCAGGAAGCCCATATATAAATATCTTAGGTTTTTACAGATCTCTTAAGAATCCCTGATTTCGAGAAATCAATAAATTGCACTTCCTTCAAGAATCTTTCATATATCTTGTTTATTCTAACAAGTATTCGCCCCCAGTGTAAGTGATAAATACTGAAGTTAGTTATTTTATGTGCTGGTCAAGTGTACAAGTGTATAGTTATAAACATTGCAACAGTGAAGAGGGGAGGACTTGGATTTAAATTTTATGAAAGGGAGGGGCTTAACAGTGAAATTAAACAAAAGGCCACCCCTACCTTGTTTTGGAGAAAGACCCAAGGAAGTAAGCATAGCAGAGCTTAGATCTTTGTAAAGAAGTAATCAGGGATCTACTTTATTGTCTCAAATCACTTTGAGATTAAAACACTGTTTTCCTAAAAATAATATACAGCAAATGTAATCACTGGCCACAAAACCATCCAAGAAAAGCATCCGTTGAATTTTTAACCTAGAACAAAGTAAGTCCCTAGATGAGTCTGTAAAATAATTTGGATGCAAAATGTTGTTCTACACAATGGATTGAGTTGACTTGTAAAGGGTTAACAGCAAGCCAGTCAAATTTTGGGAATTTTAAAATGATAGCATGATGGATTTATACATTTCCCTCTTTGATTAGGATTAGGTAACTGGGTCAGTTGCTATAAAGTTACTCCAAGGTCATTGCAATACAACTCTCTTCCCTGTGCGTGTTTCTCTATGGCTCAGGGTGGAAGAGTTGATGGGTGGGCCAAGCAGGTAACCAACAAAAGTGATAGCATGTCATTCGAGCATAAGTGGAAAAAAAACAGGATATATTTATATCATTAGTTAACTGATTCATGAAGAGATAGTGATGGTCCCAGCTGATCCTGCTCCTTTGTGGTGTATTTTTATAGTATTGACTGCATTTATTGAGAACTAAGGCGTACCAAACACTAAACTAAGAAGTTACACACTACACTAAGAAATGGTATTTAATCCTACAATAAACCCTCAGTGGAAAAGCCATATTATAGATGAAGAAATTGAGGCTGACCAAGACGCTTGACTCATTCAAGGTCATGCAGCTGGAAAGAGGCAGAGGCAGGAGGGTCTGCATAATAATCAGTTACTGTGTTTTAGCTGTGTTGTTTCTAGTTTCAGAAAGGTCAGCAAACTTATCATTGTTTCTTACATATTTCTCCACAAGCAATGGAGCAGGACAGTGGTCAACAAATGGACCTAGAGCCGACTCCTCCTCATGTTGACTGGGGAGCCCAGACTTGTAGTGGATCGCAGGAAACGAGTAAGCATTTGAGAGAGAATGGCTAATGTGTGTATACTTTGGAAGGAAAAAAAGGTTGATTTAGAAAAAAAAAAATTGGACTAGACCAATGAGGGAAACCAACCATCATCACAATTCAGAGAGCTTCTCTGTTCCAGGAAGCCTTTACTTGGGTGATTATTTAGCTTGAACTTGTAATTACGTGTTTCTAGTAAGAAACATCCTTCAGAAACCCAGTCAGAAAGTGACCCGAGATCTGCAGAGTTGGCGAGAAGTCAGCCTTCTTGCAACAACCAGCATCTGAACTTCACGGTGTCCCCCATCAAGTGATTTCGGGTGATCCCACTCGGGTCCTCTCTACACTGACTTACGTTATCCAAATTTTATAAGGTAATGAGAGATCTCTAATAAAATTTGTATTTCATAAGATCCCAAGTTGCCTTTCCAACCAAATTTTAATTACCCATCACCTCACTATCTTGATGAAAGTGTTTTGCCTATTTGGGAGCGCTAGTCAGAGCAACCCCTAGGAGACAGTCCTGTGTTTACTAGAAAACTCTACAGATAGAACAGAATTTTAGAGTAAGAATAAAGGAAAATTTTTCATTCGTGGCACCAAGACAAAGTTTTGAAAGATCCTTTTTTAGATAGCAAAAGATCGCCAAGTGTATTTCAGTTGCCTCAGTCCTCTTTACTCTGCTTAGCCCTTCCCTAAACTCCCTGTCTAAACATGAGAGACAGTGAGTGACAGCTAGTTCAGAGGATTCTTGTGAAAGCTAAGTTTTCACTAAGCTCCAGGTTTGCATTCATATTCTTGCTTCTCCCATCTCTTTTCTCTCTGTCTGCCTCACTCTCACGTCTCCATTGTCTACCTCTCCTTCTCAACTGGCTCCTTCCCACCAAAATTCAAATGTGCTCAAGTTTCTCCCATCTTAAATAAAACCCTGTCTCTGTCCTCCTGCATCTTTTATATTCCTTTTCACCTCTCTATTACAGCGAAACTTCTTAAAGAGCTGTCTGAATTTGTTATCACCAAAAGTTCAACTTACACACATGACTGAACTCATCAAAACCTGGTTTATGTTCCCTCAATACTCTATTCAAATTACTTTTGCTTCCTTGCTGGTAATTCAGTGGACACTTCTCAGGGCTTCCATAACTTCTAGGCATGACCTTACAACACTGTTGGCCACACGCTCCCTCTTGAAACCCTCACTTCCTGTGGTGTCTGTAATAGCATTTCCCAGGTTGTCCTGGTCTCCTTCTGATTGCTCCCCGTCAGTTCTCTACATCCAGTCTTCTCTCCCCGTGTGTCTAAGCGTCAGTGCATCCCAAGGTTCTGGTCTAGCCTTCTTCTCCCTTACTCTCTGGGAGGTATCATCCAACCCTCTACCCTTTAGTTTTCATACCATTATGGACACAAAACCAAAAGTTTATAAGAAATGATTACAGCTTTTTTGTCCTTTTGTTTTTCAGAGATGAAAAATTTCATAGGAAGGTTAATGATATTGCCAGAGGGTTATGTCATGGTCAGAAATAGGAGTGCTATTTTGTGACAGGAGAAATAGAGATTCAGATTCAACCAACACTGACAGTGAACATCTATTACGGGTTTGGATTATGCCCATCTGAATGTTATTTAATATTCCCAATAACCCCATGAGGTGTCATGACTCCTCATTTGCAGATGGGGAGATAAAAGCTCTGGGAAATTAAACGACTTACCCAAGGTCACACAACTAGTAAGTAGGCTACAGAGCTGGAATTTGAGCCCAGATTTGCATTTGTGTTGAGGTTTCCACTCACTAAGTACTGGGACATAACCAGTGAAGCTTTCGTGAGCCTGGAGAAAATTATCACCTTCATATGGAAAGACCAGAGGGCAGTTTGCCTTGTAGCATTAGTAAAGAAATTTTAAAATCACATTTCAAAGACATATGGTTATGTGTCTTGCTGTACAATAATCAGTGCTATGGAAAAGTCATTCCATTGCTAAGTATTTTTGTAAAATGCCAGACTTTCCCTCCAAACAAAACAAAACTACGTGAACTGTGGAATCAGCCTCTCTCCAGATTGCCATAATAGCAGTTCTAGAGGAAGTTGTTATGGTTTTGGGGGGACTGTTGTTATTTGAGCTACAAAACAATCATGCTTTAAATATCTGTACTTATTATTAGCATCCTTTGGGAAGTGAAGTAGTCCTCGATAGGTGAGCATATACTGTAGAATGTAACCATCAAGAAGTTAGAGCATCTTTTGAAATGAGCGGGAACTGAGAGATGATTGCAAGGGGCTCAGGTGGCTTGTGTGTCTACTGGTGAACATTTCAAAAGGAAGAGACAAATACAGAGCTCCTTCCATTAAGGTAGGGATGGCAAGCAGGCAGCCTGAGATCTGACTGGCAGACTATGTGTTATTTGGCCCATGGGATTTTTTTTTTTTTTTTAAGAAATTGACTTAGTTGTTGCAAGACTTGGTCTATTTCACATGGAAATCTGAACTTCTGGCTTCTCTCAAAGTGAGGCAATTTTCTTCTGGAGCTGAGTATGGCTGCCCCCTGAGAGAGGCCATTTCTCTCCATTTTCTCTCAGACTCTAAATGCCAGTTTATTCTTTTATGTTACCTGCCTGGCTGCTATAGAAATTTGAGTTTTATGCTTCAGCTTTAAAGGTTTTGAAATTCTGGATTTCATAAACCTAGAAAGCAAGTGCTTTCTGTCAAAATTAAGGCTTCAATTAGACCTCATTTGTGCGTCCAGTATCACCTTCCTTCCTTTTTTCTGCAAACATTGATTGAATAACTTTTCTGTACCCAGCATGAAAATTACAAGCAGTGAATGAGACATCATCATCATCATCAGGCATATTTGAGAGCTTTCTCAGTGCAATCGCCAACATGCCTTTCAGTCCTTGCGGACCCCCAGATGAGGTGGGTTCTCTTGATATCACAGTTGTGCAGATGTGACACTGGATAACTTGCCCAAGGTCACACAGCTGGTAAGAAGAGAAGCCAAAAGGTGGGTCTGGAACAGTCTGACTACTGAGTCCAACCTCTTTACCCTTCATGTGCTTATGGTTGAACGAGGCTCACAGTGTGAAGGGAGAACCCCTCCTTACAGCCTGGTCACAATGGCTGGAGATAAGGCACTTCACTCTGGCTGGTTTGATGGCGTCAACATTTCTTCTCCTTGGCCAGAAATCACTAGTGGAGAGACCAAGCCCAATGGGCGTGTCTTCAATACTCTGCATGGGGTTGGGTCTTTCCTAAGTATTATCTGACTACTTGATCCTATAGATCTGGTGTGTGTGTGTGAGTCTGGGAGTATAGGGTAGGTTTGTGGGTATGTGTGTGTGTAGAAAACTTTTAGGAGGCCTCTGACTTACCATCAAACTTCAGAAAAATTTTCACTAGATTTTTTTTTTTTTTAAACACCCCCACCAGTTTCGTGTAGCTGTTCTCTTAATAAAGCTTGTTATGCTGAGTGTACTCAGAATAGGGATAATATCCCATTCATCTTTGTACTTTCATTGCTCAGCACCTGGGGAAACATGGCACCCTCTGTACATGCTCGCTGAGTAAACAAAAGAAACTACCAGAAAGAAGAGAGTGTTGTCAGACCCGAAGACGGCTTGGCTATGTCTGTGAGGTACAGACATAACCAAGTGGGGACAAAGGCAATATCTGAATGTGTTTAATAGAAAATTCCCAAGAAACCCATGAATGCTGAGTCTACGCTCACATCGGAGATTTTTTAGCTCCCACTGGGGTCTATAAATTCCAGTGGTTAGCGTTGTGGTTCAGGTGCCTTTTTGGAATGACCGTGCTGGCCATGTCAGGTGTTTCTGCCTCTGTTCTTTAATTAATAAACACATTTTGGCGAAGAGAAGCTGTGGTTCAGGATGCTTTTGATTTTTTCTTTTTCCTTTTTCTTATTTATTGTTAGGGATTGGTCAAAGAATCCCTTTAATTATTTTGATGATAATTGCAGAAACAGTCCTCAAAGTAGGCATTGCTTTTGAGCTGTGAAATGATCTGAAGGAAAAACAAACAAACAAAAAACACAAACAAAACCCAACCTCTGATCTTTCTATTTGAATAGCAAAGTAAAGGTGGTTTTTCCATGTAGACCTGTCCGAAATCGACTGTGTAGTCAGGGCTGAGTTGGGGCAGCCCCCCCCAAGTCTTCCAGACTCTGTATGCTCCCTGAGGAGAAGTGGCAGAGGTCCCACAGAGTCACTGTGGCCCTAATGGGGATCTTTTTTAGACCTCTGATCCCTGATAACATAAAAATTTGTAACTGGTCACCCAATACTGGTAGAGAAAAGTACTCAAGAATATAAGGAGGAGGTCAGTTGGGAGACTACTGAGTTGGGTCAGCTTTCTCCATTATGAAAGCTTTATAGATAGTGGTATAAACAGCTCCCACTCCCCCAGTCCATCAGAATAACATCTTAATTTGCGTAGAGCTCCCTGGATTAATGTGTTTTCACATACCCCCTGATTAACTCACATAGTCCTCATAGCAACCTATTCGGCCTACAGATAGCAAGGGCCTGAGAGGGCATGAGACTGGCTCAAGACCAGTAAGTGACAATCCGAAGACTGGAGAGCAGTGTTCTGATTCCCAGTCTAGCACCTTTTTGTTACATCATGGCTATTAATTTCCAAATGGAGTGGAGATCTATAACCACCCACGTCTCCTTGCCCTGTATATATTCTGGCATTGAGGGGATGGGTTGAAAAGAAGGGCTGGAGTGTTCTAAGCCAGGGGGAGTGCTTTCGTAAGTCTGGGAGAATCTGGTGAAAAACTTGCGAGGCAGCAAAAATGTTTTCAGACTGAAAGGGACTGTGTCTTATTCATCTTTAGCTCTCCAGCACCCGGCTCCTGGTACATAACACCCTCAATAAAGGTTTGTTGATTTGAAACCTGTATGTTAAATCCATCTGTAAGACTGGATTAACCCAAAGGGCAAATTCTGGTGTTGTCTATACATGTGTTGTTTTTGCTAAATTCTTTCCTTAGTTGAGGGTCCTTCCTGAGCAAACTCCATTTCTAGAAATCATATTTCTTTAGGGTAGGCTGAACAAGAGTTTAGGATCCCAGATTGCTGTGGAGAGGTGGGATATTTGCTTTTCTTAGCCGTTTCATTGGAGAACACTCTGTTATGGAAACAGGTCACTTTCTCATACTTAGCAAAGTTTAACAAATACTGTGATAAGGGACATTTGTGCCACAAACATACATACCTATGTAGAAAGACATAATATACACTGTGACCTTATATCTAGGGCATGTATGTGTGTTACTTACTACAGCCATTAACTAAAGAAATCCAGACATCGGGGCAAAAAGATATCCATGTGATCTAGTAATGCTGTTCCATTACTTAATTTGCCATCATTTTTGGTATTTCTTAGTGCTGTTTCTCCATTAGCAAAAGAAAATGTGTTATTTAGAAGTAACACATTCATTCAGATCACATATACTTGACTCAAGAGCAAAGGGCTTTGCTGTGGATCTAATTGAAACTGTGGCTCTTTGGCCAGTCTTGAATGCTCCCTGGTGGAACAACTCAGGCCAGGACATTAGGGGTATCCTCAGAAAGCTGGTGTCTCAGGGAAAGGACTGCAAAGGAGACATTCTACGGTGCCCTTGGAAACACACCTCCACTCAGCACCAAGCGCACCATCTGCATGGAATGTATCTGCCCCTGGGAGGCTCACAGGTTCCGGTTCCCCAACTGATCGCTCCTCCTCAGGCGCTCCCAAGCCAACTCTGGGGGTTTAGCTTGTGACTGTGGTAATGAGTATCATTTACCAGTACCCAGTCTGTGTGCAAGACTGAGCAGTAACAGGCATGATGCTCCCAACACATGGCCTCACGAGGCCATGAACGGATTTAGTTTTACTGCCCACGATTTGGACATTTTTGCAAACGTAGTGGCTCTTTCTATCTCTCCTGCACTGACATTATGTTTGGACTGGTTCATAATTTTCAGAACTCTTAAAAGTCCCTTTAATGTAAATAAAAAGGAAATCACAGACCTGCCCCCTGAAATCCCCTTTCCCACCTCTCTTCATCTGCCCAAAATGTATAATGGAAAAACGATGTAGTCTGGCTCTGGGTCAAAACAAACAATCTGGAAATACTGTGTAAACCCAGCTGCTACACCGGAGGACAGAGGCCCCACTTTACGACCTCCGAGATGGTTAACCAGATGCAAAATAACAAAACCTCAGCACCGACTTGCAGTCTATGCTGATGCTGGGCTGGTTTTGGCATTCCTTCCCTTCATCTAAGTGAATGCACATTCCACACCGACCAAAGCCCCCTTTCCCCAACAATCCAAGCTTGTTTGAACCTGGTCCAGCAGCGATTATGTGCAAGAAACGAATACAAGTTGAATAACAACCAGAAGTGGGGCCAAATTTAACCACTGAAAAAAATAGGCATCGTTAAAAGATAGGCACCAACTCTTCAGCTTCAGGGGAGCTGAGGGGTGATCAACTAAAGAGGCCCTGCTGTTTGAAGAATCACTCTGTCGAAAACCCTGTGGTTTACTAATCTCAGGTTAGATTACATCCAGAAGTTTCCAGCACACAAGGGATGAGGCATACTTTCTCAGGTGACAGGTGTAATGAAAGTCAAGGTCAGGTGGAGTGGGGCTGGGGCATCAGTGAGTGTGTGGAAAGCGTCATCAGTACACATCCCAGGGCCACTCCTACGGAGCCCCACACCACGCCGGCTGCTCCCGAAACCGTGTGAACACGATGCTTGTCACAGATAGAGTAAACTCATTTCCTGAATTATACAGGGAGGCCACACAGTTCAAACATACGCCTCTCCCCGACAGCTGCCTCCACCGGAAATGAATGTGTGTCACTATGGCTCGCAGCGATATGCTGGGCTGAAAGGGCCAGCTTTTGATTTGCCACTCGAATGATCGATGGCATGTTAAGACCAGCTTCTTGGAGGTATGGCAATTAGAGGAGAAAAGAACAAAAAGCACTTCATGGCTGACTCAGTGCTTGGGGTTGGTAAAATAAACAGAAGTATTCCCCCCTTCCCCTTTTTTTTGCAATATTCTTTTTCAGATCTGGAAATATAAATAATTAAAAATAAATCAAGCTCACTTTGAATTTCAAGAGAACCTTTTCTCTATGTCGCTGAGGGAAAGTTACATGGTTTACTTTTTTTTTTTTTTGAAATGCCTAAAAGTGCTAGGCTCCTTTGATACAAGAGAATGAAGCCTTTATAATGCTCCCGATTTGCTTTGATTTTTGGAAGCAGAAGCAAGACAAAAGAGACCAGGGAGAAAAGTAAATGACCTGTGTGGGGTGGGTCAGGAAGGCCCGTACAGGCCAGGGCACTGGCCCCTTTGGAAGAAGGGCAGCTGGCAACCAGCCCTGAAAGCAGGCATGCATTTTCCAGAAACAATGCATAGGTAGATCCTAACCCCATCAAATCTTGAAGTGAGGGCACCCTGCTAGAGGGACTTACCAGTTATTGCCTGGGTGATCCAGCTCTACACTACTTATCCTCAGTGCCCAAATTGCTGGGGGTTGAGGGTAGTAATTAGATATTTTCTTGCCCGGCCTCCATTTGCTCTCTCATCAGCTCTGCACTGAGCACCTACTAAGCATGATTCCAGGGAATAACGGAACTGCTAAAAGCTGAAAACACAGGCTCCCTCCTTGAGGAGGAAGCATGAACAATAAAGAGAGAATTAAATGTACAATCCTTGCAGTCACTTCCCAGGAAATGCTTAATCCGGGCTTTGCTGCAGCCTGGCCATCAGGCCGGGGAAGGGCTTCTCTTGGAGGGGAGCATTAGAGAAGGGGTGAGAAGTGGGAGCGGACCACAAAGGGGTGGGCTTTGAGGGTCGCATGTTGTGCCCTTCAGTAGGGCCAAGTGAACACCTTGCCAGACAAAGTCAATGTACAATGAATCACCTGGGAAGCTGACACCTGCAGAGATTGAGCAGAAATGGCAGGGGGCTGTGGCAGGGCCCTGGAACCTGCATTTTTAATTCGCACCCCCAGCTGTTTCTGTTGCAGGAGCTGTCCAACCACTCAGGTCCTAACTTAGACTTCAACATGAGAATAATAAACCTCATATTAGCATTGCTTATCAAGAGGGTTGGGAAAGGCATTGGAGCTCACCCACTGCTCAGACACTCAGGCGCTGTGCGTGCTCAGCCCACCGGGCTCAGCTGGCTCCAGCTTCCTGCTTCCCTGGTCAGAGGGCAATTTGCTCCCATTTCTTTTCTCCCCAACTTTGGCATCATGGTCCAAATCATCAAAAAGCTGATCTATTTCTTTGAAAGTATATAACACCCTGATTACACATGCATGCTTTCCCTATCATAACATTTTGGCATTGAAATACTGGCTTGGGCATGAAAATAGCCATAACAAAATGGTTTATTTCACAGCAACAATGGAACCAAACATTTCTGTTAGAAAATATCTACCAGAAAAACAACCTTATTGGAAGACTTAGATTGGCATTATTAATAAAATGTATTTCTTTGTTGGAAATACATTTTTTATTTGAAATCATTATTGAGAAATGCATTTTTTTCTTACTCTTCATATGTTCATTACTTTATTTGGAATCATATTATGGACTCCTGTACCAATAACTGATGAGGACAAAGAGATTGATTTGAACAAAGACGATCAAGAGAAACACTAACCCAGTAGTTCTGTCCAAATGTCTTTGGCATGTGACAGTCTCGTAAGCTCTGCTTTTACTTTATATGCAAGATTCTTCTTCTTTCTATTCCTCACAGCCTATATAGTGTTAGCAGGCTTAGATTACTTCTCTTACACATACACACTTACTTACTTAAACACACACACACACACACACACACACACACACACACACACACACACACACACCTCCTTTGACAGGGAAGAGGCCTGGCATCTCTCCTGGAATCACACTGCACTGTCTAAATCTAGCCCTGATGATGCTGAAGCCAACTGCTGACACCCACGGTCATTCTGTGCACCCCACACAGGGTGGCAGGCCCACAGGATAGTTCTTTGTCTCATTTTCTAAAAATGATGCTCTATTGTATTTTCCTCCAGGGTTTCATGTAGCTCAAGCTATCTACCTAGTTATGTATAGAATCATCATAAAGCTCTTGAGAAGTTTAAAAGCTTTTGGTTTTAAATCTGAATTCTTAGAAAATAACTTAGAACTTAAAATTTCATTTTTTTCTGGTTTTGGTGTACATAAATATATATATATATATATATATATATTTAGATACACATATTTACATAAACTTACATATACACATATGTAAATACATAGACGGTAAAGTTTTTGGAAAAAGATTAAGATAAAATGACTTAAATCAAGCCACATTACTGTAGTAATTACTGTAGTAATACGAGGTCTGACAATTAAGATAGCGAATTTGTTGCAAAGGATGTTGCTAACCTTGTTTTATATCAGAGGGATTATTTACTATGAATTTGTACCAGCTGGATAAACAGTTTACTATTTGGAAGTCCTGAAAAGGCTGTGTGAAAAAGTTTGATGGCCTGCAATTTTCGCCAACAATTCGTGGCTCTTGCATCACGACAATGCACCAGCTCACACGGCACTGTCTGTGAGGGAGTGTTTAGCCAGTAAACAAATAACTGTATTGGAACACCCTCCCTACTCACCTGATCTGGCCCCCAGTGACTTCTTTCTTTACCCAAAGACAAAGGAAATATTGAAAGGGAGACATCTTGATGACATTCAGGACATCAAGGGTAAAGGTACAATGAGAGCTCTGACGGCCATTCCAGGAAAAGAGTTCCAAAATTGCTTTGAAGTGTGTACTAGGCACTGGCATTGGTGCATAGTTTCTCAAGGGAGGTACTTCGAAGATGACCATAATGATATTTAGCAACGAGGTACGTAGCACTTTTTCTAGGATGAGTTTGCGAAATTAATTGTCAGAACTTGTATATGTTCTAGTCTTTTTCTTATTTATATATGTGAATTATAAAATAGATCTCTGCTATATTTCTTTAGTTTTATGTTCTTTTAAAACTTAACTGATCAAAAGCATTTTCCTATTGAATTATTTCAAGACGTACGTTGCAGTGTGTTTTAATGTGTACCATTTTCTGGATAGAGGTCAGATAGCCAGTTAGCTACTGTTAGGTAACTGAGTTGCTCTTCAGTGTCTATAACTCTAGATAATATGAGATAAACATTCTTGTTTGTAAGTGATTATGTGCCTTTTTGCTTGTCTCCCTACGATAAATGGCAAGTTTGGATATTGAGTGCTAACTCTTCTTCTCATTGCTGATAAGATTTTTAATTCTGACAGCTTTAAGACACCCTTACTTCCTTTTGTCAGAAATCCTGAAATTTGTGTAATGCAATTTTCCTAAATTTTAAGACATTTCCTTTAATGTCTCACAACATCAACCTAACTATAACTTAGTTTACTAAATCTTTAAAATGCATAGGGCATTTGAAGGTCCTGTATCTACTGTCTGTGAGAATAGGAAGTACTACACAGCACTGCACTTAATATGGGAATATGGTTGCTTACGAAACATTTAGTGCACAAGAACTTTTTAGCACCTTACACCATATGATGACAATAAATGTTAGTGATTAAATAGTTCCTCAGTCTTGTAGTCCATGAACTGGGTACTCAGAACTGGCTACCACACAGAACCTAAGTTTTTCTTTTTTTCTAGTTCATCATCCTAGATACATTTTCTTTAACAGAATATAGTCTATCGCATTGTTGTTGTTGTTTTATTATATTATCACAATGATAAGCCTTGATGAGTGAACCAATGGTGAGTCCCCAGAACCAGCAACGTGCATGTTGTCTCTGGAATGTTAAACATGGTGAGATTTTGATAAACCCTTGAAGGGCTTTGAATGAAGTAGCTGTTCATGGAGGCCAAACATGACGATAAGTGAGATATTTAACCTCTTGCCCAGGCATTAAGAAGTTAGGTTAATAAGAGGTGCTACTCAAAATAACCATTCCCAAGTCAGGGAAGTGTGAAATGAAGGTCCAAGGATGCTGTCACTTCCATCGGGAGCGTTTGTAATGTTATTTTAAAGTTAAATTGACGTTATCTGGGCAACCTATAGCACACTGGCAGTACAAGGTCTTAGGAGGTAATAAATTGACAGCCCATCTCCTCCTCCTCTCCCTGTTAGATATCAGATTTTCAACTGACTGCTCTATAAGACAGTGCTTGTATCTAAAAGCACGTCCAAATTGCTTTGCTTTAAGCAAAACCCTAAGAAAGAACAATGCAATGGAATTGCAACTTGTCCATTTGAATTGGGAGGGAGCATTTGTTTACTTAAGGAAAGTATGAAGTTGACAGACTAATGCCAGTAGATGCCAAGACCATCAGGCCCCCACCCATGCCGGGTGCCATGGTTGCTTCTTTAAAGAATAGTGGTAAGTGTTTGATATGAATATTTAAATACTGTGAAAATGTTATAGACATATTCCAGTTTACAAATGTAATCTGGAAGAAAAAATAATTTTTTTTTCACAATATGCTTTTGAAAGGTTTGGTTGTGGTATAAACTTGTGTTCGTAATGGAACTTGCCTATAAAAGATGGCAGGCAATGGAAGTTGCAAGCTTCTAAGAGAAGACATTGAAATGATTCATTGCCTTTGGGCAGCAGTTGCTATTAGAAAGAAATGGGGGAGGGGTGTTTTTATTAAGGTAGAATAGCAATTTAACCTCTTCTGATGAAAAAATTAAGCTCTTTCATTCTTCTGACCTATGAAAGAAAAAATAGGGGGAGCACTGACAGGTGCTAGGTGTAAGATCAACAGCAGGCTATACACGAAGGCCGTAAGGAGTGATGTCTTGAGCTGAACTTTCATGGCCAATGGCTGTGAGAAGCTGCAGAAACCTGCATGTGATGTTAGATGGAAGGGAGAGGACAGATTGCCAGGAAACTTTTTATGCGACACAAGCCAGAAATTGTGCAGTTGTGCACCAGCCTTCCTCTTAGATAAGA